>NC_091161.1:51326453-51490939 GCF_040958095.1 Procambarus clarkii
ATTGAAAATGAAGTATTTAAGGTTATTTTCTGATCAATTATATGTTTGCATATTTTTCTCGTATATTAATGAATTAATAACAATAAACTGAAAATTCACAAAAACGTGGAAAAACAGCAAAATATTTCCTAATTCGATGATATTTTGTTTATATAACATAAAGGAAAAGGGGATGATAAACGTCAAAATATTGCTGAATTCGATGATTTTTAGTACGAAACAAAATGCAAGAAAACTTGCTTAAAATGCAATATTATGCGAAAATCTGAGATTTGAAGGCCAAATCACATATAGTGATACTACATGAAATAGTATCGAAATATTGGTAAAAATAATATATTACGTAATATCAAACTACATGAAAACGTGAAAAAAATCATTATTATACCAAATTTGAGGATTTTAACTTCGAATCATAGAGCGACGTTTCGTATTTTTTAGACCCTAGAAAAACGTATAGATGTTGCTTCCAATACAAATGATAAAAATCAATGTGTTTTCATTAAAATTAACTAAAATGTTCCTGATTTTCGGTTTATATTACCGATGGAAGATGTACACGTAAAACCGTTCTAATCCGGCTGAAACGTCGATATATGCAATAAAAACAGAACTTCTCCCTTTTAAATATCTTACTCAGTATTTTAACGAGAAACAAAGATGATTGAAAATGAAGTATTTAAGGTTATTTTCTGATCAATTATGTGTTTGCATATTTTTGTATATTTAATGAATCAATAACAATAAACTGAAAATTCACAAAAACGTGGAAAAACAGCAAAATATTTCCTAATTCGATGATATTTTGTTTATATCACATAAAGGAAAAGGGGATGATAAACGTCAAAATATTGCTGAATTCGATTATTTTTAGTACGAAACAAAATGCAAGAAAACTTGCTTAAAATGCAATATTATGCGAAAATCTGAGATTGAAGGCCAAATCACATATAGTGACTACATAAATTGTATCGAAATATTGGTAAAAATGAATATATTTACGTAATATCAAACTACATGAAAAACGTGAAAAAAGTCATTATTATACCAAATTGAGGATTTTAACTTCGAATCATAGAGCGACGTTTCGTATTTTTTAGACCCCTAGAAAAGACGTGTAAAGATGTTGCTTCCAATACAATTGATAAAAATCAATGTGTTTTCATTAAAATTAACTAAAATGTTCCTGATTTTTGTTTATATTACCGATGGAGATGTACACGTAAAACCGTTCTAATCCGGCTGAAACGTCGATATATGCAATAAAACAGAACTTCTTCCCTTTTCAATATCTTACTCAGTATTATAACGAGAAACAAATAGATGATTGAAAATGAAGTATTTAAGGTTATTTTCTGATCAATTATGTGTTTGCATAATTTTTCTCGTATATTAATGAATCAATAACAATAAACTGAAAATTCACAAAACGTGGAAAACGGCCTAATTCGATGATATTTTGTTTAAATCACATAAAGGAAAAGGGAATGATAAAGGTCAAAATATTGCTAAATTCGATGATTTTTAGTACAAAACAAATGCAAGAAAACTTGCTTAAAGATGCAAAATTTGCGAAATTCTGAGATTTGAAGGCCAAATCACATATCGTGAGAAAACATGTAGTATCGAAATATTGGTAAAAACGAATATATATACGTAAAATCACACTTCATGAATAACGTGAAAAATGTCACTACATTACCATATTTGAGGATTTTAACTTCATATCATAGAGCGAGGTTTCGTATTATTTAGATCTAAGAAAAGACATATGACAATGTTGTTTCAAATACAAATGATAAAAATCAATGTGTTTTCATTAGAATTAACTAAAATGTTCCTGATTTTTCGTTTATATTACTGAAAGAAGATGTACATGTAAAACCGCTCTAATCCGGCTGAAACGTCGATATATGCAATATAAACAGAACTTCTCCCCTTTCAAATATGTCACTCAGTATTTTAACGAGAAACAAATAGTGATTGAAAATGAAGTGTTTAAGGTTAATTTCTAATCAATTATGTGTTTGCATCATTTTCATCGTATATATAATGAATTAATAGCAATAAACTGAAAATTCACAAAAACGTGGAAAAACAGCAAAATATTTCCTAATTCGATGATATTTTGTTTATATCACATAAAGGAAAAGGGGATGATAAACGTCAAAATATTGCTGAATTCGATGATTTTTAGTACGAAACAAAATGCAAGAAAACTTGCTTATAATGCAATATTATGCGAAAATCTGAGATTTGAAGGCCAAATCACTTATAGTGATACTACATGAAATAGTATCGAAATATTGGTAAAAATTATATTTACGTAATATCAAACTACATGAAAAACGTGAAAAAAGTCATTATTATACCAAATTTGAGGATTTTAACTTCGAATCATAGAGCGACGTTTCGTATTTTTTAGACCCTAGAAAAGACGTATAAAGATGTTGCTTCCAATACAAATGATAAAAATCAATGTGTTTTCATTAAAATTAACTAAAATGTTCCTGATTTTCGGTTTATATTACCGATGGAAGATGTACACGTAAAACCGTTCTAATCTGGCTGAAACGTCGATATATGCAATAAAAACAGAACTTCTCCCCTTTTAAATATCTTACTCAGTATTTTAACGAGAAACAAATAGATGATTGAAAATGAAGTATTTAAGGTTATTTTCTGATCAATTATATGTTTGCATAATTTTTCTCGTATATTTAATGAATCAATAACAATAAACTGAAAATTCACAAAAACGTGGAAAAACAGCAAAATCCTAATTCGATGATATTTTGTTTATATCACATAAAGGAAAAGGGGATGATAAACGTCAAAATATTGCTGAATTCGATTATTTTTAGTACGAAACAAAATGCAAGAAAACTTGCTTAAAATGCAATATTATGCGAAAATCTGAGATATGAAGGCCAAATCACATATAGTGATACTACATGAAATTGTATCGAAATATTGGTAAAAATGAATATATTTACGTAATATCAAACTTCATGAAAAACGTGAAAAAAATCATTATTATACCAAAATTGAGGATTTTAACTTCGAATCATAGAGCGACGTTTCGTATTTTTTAGACCCCTAGAAAAGACGTGTAAAGATGTTGCTTCCAATACAATTGATAAAAATCAATGTGTTTTCATTAAAATTAACTAAAATGTTCCTGATTTTTGGTTTATATTACCGATGGAGGATGTACACGTAAAACCGTTCTAATCCGGCTGAAACGTCGATATATGCAATAAAAACAGAACTTCTCCCTTTTCAATATCTTACTCAGTATTATAACGAGAAACAAATAGATGATTGAAAATGAAGTATTTAAGGTTATTTTCTGATCAATTATGTGTTTGCATATTTTTCTCGTATATCTAATGAATCAATAACAATAAACTGAAAATTCACAATAACGTGGAAAACGGCCTAATTCGATGATATTTTGTTTAAATCACATAAAGGAAAAGGGAATGATAAAGGTCAAAATATTGCTAAATTCGATGATTTTTAGTACAAAACAAAATGCAAGAAAACTTGCTTAAAGATGCAAAATTTGCGAAATTCTGAGATTTGAAGGCCAAATCACATATCGTGAGAAAACATGTAGTATCGAAATATTGGTAAAAACGAATATATATACGTAAAATCACACTTCATGAATAACGTGAAAAATGTCACTACATTACCATATTTGAGGATTTTAACTTCATATCATAGAGCGAGGTTTCGTATTATTTAGATCTAAGAAAAGACATATGACAATGTTGTTTCAAATACAAATGATAAAAATCAATGTGTTTTCATTAGAATTAACTAAAATGTTCCTGATTTTCGTTTATATTACCGATGGAAGATGTACACGTAAAACCGCTCTAATCCGGCTGAAACGTCGATATATGCAATAAAAACAGAACTTCTCCCTTTCCAATATGTCACTCAGTATTTTAACGAGAAACAAATAGTTGATTGAAAATGAAGTGTTTAAGGTTATTTTCTAATCAATTATGTGTTTGCATCATTTTCATCGTATATATAATGAATTAATAGCAATAAACTGAAAATTCACAAAAACGTGGAAAAACAGCAAAATATTTCCTAATTCGATGATATTTTGTTTATATCCATAAAGGAAAAGGGGATGATAAACGTCAAAATATTGCTGAATTCGATGATTTTTAGTACGAAACAAAATGCAAGAAAACTTGCTTAAAATGCAATATTATGCGAAAATCTGAGATTTGAAGGCCAAATCACATATAGTGATACTACATGAAATAGTATCGAAATATTGGTAAAAATGAATATATTTACGTAATATCAAACTACATGAAAAACGTGAAAAAAGTCATTATTATACCAAATTTGAGGATTTTAACTTCGAATCATAGAGCGACGTTTCGTATTTTTTAGACCCTAGAAAAACGTATAAAGATGTTGCTTCCAATACAAATTATAAAAATCAATGTGTTTTCATTAAAATTAACTAAAATGTTCCTGATTTTCGGTTTATATTACCGATGGAAGATGTACACGTAAAACCGTTCTAATCTGGCTGAAACGTCGATATATGCAATAAAAACAGAACTTCTCCCCTTTTAAATATCTTACTCAGTATTTTAACGAGAAACAAATAGATGATTGAAAATGAAGTATTTAAGGTTATTTTCTGATCAATTATATGTTTGCATCATTTTTCTTGTATATTTAATGAATCAATAACAATAAACTGAAAATTCACAAAAACGTGGAAAAACAGCAAAATATTTCCTAATTCGATGATATTTTGTTTATATCACATAAAGGAAAAGGGGATGATAAACGTCAAAATATTGCTGAATTCGATTATTTTTAGTACGAAACAAAATGCAAGAAAACTTGCTTAAAATGCAATATTATGCGAAAATCTGAGATATGAAGGCCAAATCACATATAGTGATACTACATGAAATTGTATCGAAATATTGGTAAAAATGAATATATTTACGTAATATCAAACTTCATGAAAAACGTGAAAAAAGTCATTATTATACCAAAATTGAGGATTTTAACTTCGAATCATAGAGCGACGTTTCGTATTTTTTAGACCCCTAGAAAAGACGTGTAAAGATGTTGCTTCCAATACAATTGATAAAAATCAATGTGTTTTCATTAAAATTAACTAAAATGTTCCTGATTTTTGGTTTATATTACCGATGGAGGATGTACACGTAAAACCGTTCTAATCCGGCTGAAACGTCGATATATGCAATAAAAAGAGAACTTCTCCCTTTTCAATATCTTACTCAGTATTATAACGAGAAACAAATAGATGATTGAAAATGAAGTATTTAAGGTTATTTTCTGATCAATTATGTGTTTGCATAATTTTTCTCGTATATCTAATGAATCAATAACAATAAACTGAAAATTCACAATAACGTGGAAAACGGCCTAATTCGATGATATTTTGTTTAAATCACATAAAGGAAAAATGAATGATAAAGGTCAAAATATTGCTAAATCGATGATTTTTAGTACAAAACAAAATGCAAGAAAACTTGCTTAAAGATGCAAAATTTGCGAAATTCTGAGATTTGAAGGCCAAATCACATATCGTGAGAAAACATGTAGTATCGAAATATTGGTAAAAACGAATATATATACGTAAAATCACACTTCATGAATAACGTGAAAAATGTCACTACATTACCATATTTGAGGATTTTAACTTCATATCATAGAGCGAGGTTTCGTATTATTTAGATCTAAGAAAAGACATATGACAATGTTGTTTCAAATACAAATGATAAAAATCAATGTGTTTTCATTAGAATTAACTAAAATGTTCCTGATTTTTCGTTTATATTACTGAAAGAAGATGTACATGTAAAACCGCTCTAATCCGGCTGAAACGTCGATATATGCAATATAAACAGAACTTCTCCCCTTTCAAATATGTCACTCAGTATTTTAACGAGAAACAAATAGTTGATTGAAAATGAAGTGTTTAAGGTTAATTTCTAATCAATTATGTGTTTGCATCATTTTCATCGTATATATAATGAATTAATAGCAATAAACTGAAAATTCACAAAAACGTGGAAAAACAGCAAAATATTTCCTAATTCGATGATATTTTGTTTATATCACATAAAGGAAAAGGGGATGATAAACGTCAAAATATTGCTGAATTCGATGATTTTTAGTACGAAACAAAATGCAAGAAAACTTGCTTAAATGCAATATTATGCGAAAATCTGAGATTTGAAGGCCAAATCACTTATAGTGATACTACATGAAATAGTATCGAAATATTGGTAAAAATGAATATATTTACGTAATATCAAACTACATGAAAAACGTGAAAAAAGTCATTATTATACCAAATTTGAGGATTTTAACTTCGAATCATAGAGCGACGTTTCGTATTTTTTAGACCCTAGAAAAGACGTATAAAGATGTTGCTTCCAATACAAATTATAAAAATCAATGTGTTTTCATTAAAAATTAACTAAAATGTTCCTGATTTTCGGTTTATATTACCGATGGAAGATGTACACGTAAAACCGTTCTAATCTGGCTGAAACGTCGATATATGCAATAAAAACAGAACTTCTCCCCTTTTAAATATCTTACTCAGTATTTTAACGAGAAACAAATAGATGATTGAAAATGAAGTATTTAAGGTTATTTTCTGATCAATTATATGTTTGCATCATTTTTCTTGTATATTTAATGAATCAATAACAATAAACTGAAAATTCACAAAAACGTGGAAAAACAGCAAAATATTTCCTAATTCGATGATATTTTGTTTATATCACATAAAGGAAAAGGGGATGATAAACGTCAAAATATTGCTGAATTCGATTATTTTTAGTACGAAACAAAATGCAAGAAAACTTGCTTAAAATGCAATATTATGCGAAAATCTGAGATATGAAGGCCAAATCACATATAGTGATACTACATGAAATTGTATCGAAATATTGGTAAAAATGAATATATTTACGTAATATCAAACTTCATGAAAAACGTGAAAAAAATCATTATTATACCAAAATTGAGGATTTTAACTTCGAATCATAGAGCGACGTTTCGTATTTTTTAGACCCCTAGAAAAGACGTGTAAAGATGTTGCTTCCAATACAATTGATAAAAATCAATGTGTTTTCATTAAAATTAACTAAAATGTTCCTGATTTTTGGTTTATATTACCGATGGAGGATGTACACGTAAAACCGTTCTAATCCGGCTGAAACGTCGATATATGCAATAAAAACAGAACTTCTCCCTTTTAATATCTTACTCAGTATTATAACGAGAAACAAATAGATGATTGAAAATGAAGTATTTAAGGTTATTTTCTGATCAATTATGTGTTTGCATAATTTTTCTCGTATATCTAATGAATCAATAACAATAAACTGAAAATTCACAATAACGTGGAAAACGGCCTAATTCGATGATATTTTGTTTAAATCACATAAAGGAAAAGGGAATGATAAAGGTCAAAATATTGCTAAATTCGATGATTTTTAGTACAAAACAAAATGCAAGAAAACTTGCTTAAAGATGCAAAATTTGCGAAATTCTGAGATTTGAAGGCCAAATCACATATCGTGAGAAAACATGTAGTATCGAAATATTGGTAAAAACGAATATATATACGTAAAATCACACTTCATGAATAACGTGAAAAATGTCACTACATTACCATATTTGAGGATTTTAACTTCATATCATAGAGCGAGGTTTCGTATTATTTAGATCTAAGAAAAGACATATGACAATGTTGTTTCAAATACAAATGATAAAAATCAATGTGTTTTCATTAGAATTAACTAAAATGTTCCTGATTTTCGTTTATATTACCGATGAAGATGTACACGTAAAACCGCTCTAATCCGGCTGAAACGTCGATATATGCAATAAAACAGAACTTCTCCCTTTCAATATGTCACTCAGTATTTTAACGAGAAACAAATAGTTGATTGAAAATGAAGTGTTTAAGGTTAATTTCTAATCAATTATGTGTTTGCATCATTTTCATCGTATATATAATGAATTAATAGCAATAAACTGAAAATTCACAAAAACGTGGAAAAACAGCAAAATATTTCCTAATTCGATGATATTTTGTTTATATCACATAAAGGAAAAGGGGATGATAAACGTCAAAATATTGCTGAATTCGATGATTTTTAGTACGAAACAAAATGCAAGAAAACTTGCTTAAATGCAATATTATGCGAAAATCTGAGATTTGAAGGCCAAATCACTATAGTGATACTACATGAAATAGTATCGAAATATTGGTAAAAATGAATATATTTACGTAATATCAAACTACATGAAAAACGTGAAAAAAGTCATTATTATACCAAATTTGAGGATTTTAACTTCGAATCATAGAGCGACGTTTCGTATTTTTTAGACCCTAGAAAAGACGTATAAAGATGTTGCTTCCAATACAAATGATAAAAATCAATGTGTTTTCATTAAAATTAACTAAAATGTTCCTGATTTTCGGTTTATATTACCGATGGAAGATGTACACGTAAAACCGTTCTAATCTGGCTGAAACGTCGATATATGCAATAAAAACAGAACTTCTCCCCTTTTAAATATCTTACTCAGTATTTTAACGAGAAACAAATAGATGATTGAAAATGAAGTATTTAAGGTTATTTCTGATCAATTATATGTTTGCATCATTTTTCGTATATTTAATGAATCAATAACAATAAACTGAAAATTCACAAAAACGTGGAAAAACAGCAAAATATTTCCTAATTCGATGATATTTTGTTTATATCACATAAAGGAAAAGGGGATGATAAACGTCAAAATATTGCTGAATTCGATTATTTTTAGTACGAAACAAAATGCAAGAAAACTTGCTTAAAATGCAATATTATGCGAAAATCTGAGATTGAAGGCCAAATCACATATAGTGATACTACATGAAATTGTATCGAAATATTGGTAAAAATGAATATATTTACGTAATATCAAACTTCATGAAAAACGTGAAAAAAGTCATTATTATACCAAAATTGAGGATTTTAACTTCGAATCATAGAGCGACGTTTCGTATTTTTTAGACCCCTAGAAAAGACGTGTAAAGATGTTGCTTCCAATACAATTGATAAAAATCAATGTGTTTTCATTAAAATTAACTAAAATGTTCCTGATTTTTGTTTATATTACCGATGGAGGATGTACACGTAAAACCGTTCTAATCCGGCTGAAACGTCGATATATGCAATAAAAAGAGAACTTCTCCCTTTTCAATATCTTACTCAGTATTTAACGAGAAACAAATAGATGATTGAAAATGAAGTATTTAAGGTTATTTTCTGATCAATTATGTGTTTGCATAATTTTTCTCGTATATTAATGAATCAATAACAATAAACTGAAAATTCACAAAACGTGGAAAACGGCCTAATTCGATGATATTTTGTTTAAATCACATAAAGGAAAAGGGAATGATAAAGGTCAAAATATTGCTAAATTCGATGATTTTTAGTACAAAACAAAATGCAAGAAAACTTGCTTAAAGATGCAAAATTTGCGAAATTCTGAGATTTGAAGGCCAAATCACATATCGTGAGAAAACATGTAGTATCGAAATATTGGTAAAAACGAATATATATACGTAAAATCACACTTCATGAATAACGTGAAAAATGTCACTACATTACCATATTTGAGGATTTTAACTTCATATCATAGAGCGAGGTTTCGTATTATTTAGATCTAAGAAAAGACATATGACAATGTTGTTTCAAATACAAATGATAAAAATCAATGTGTTTTCATTAGAATTAACTAAAATGTTCCTGATTTTTCGTTTATATTACTGAAAGAAGATGTACATGTAAAACCGCTCTAATCCGGCTGAAACGTCGATATATGCAATATAAACAGAACTTCTCCCCTTTCAAATATGTCACTCAGTATTTTAACGAGAAACAAATAGTTGATTGAAAATGAAGTGTTTAAGGTTAATTTCTAATCAATTATGTGTTTGCATCATTTTCATCGTATATATAATGAATTAATAGCAATAAACTGAAAATTCACAAAAACGTGGAAAAACAGCAAAATATTTCCTAATTCGATGATATTTTGTTTATATCACATAAAGGAAAAGGGGATGATAAACGTCAAAATATTGCTGAATTCGATGATTTTTAGTACGAAACAAAATGCAAGAAAACTTGCTTATAATGCAATATTATGCGAAAATCTGAGATTTGAAGGCCAAATCACTTATAGTGATACTACATGAAATAGTATCGAAATATTGGTAAAAATGAATATATTTACGTAATATCAAACTACATGAAAAACGTGAAAAAATCATTATTATACCAAATTTGAGGATTTTAACTTCGAATCATAGAGCGACGTTTCGTATTTTTTAGACCCTAGAAAAGACGTATAAAGATGTTGCTTCCAATACAAATGATAAAAATCAATGTGTTTTCATTAAAATTAACTAAAATGTTCCTGATTTTCGGTTTATATTACCGATGGAAGATGTACACGTAAAACCGTTCTAATCTGGCTGAAACGTCGATATATGCAATAAAAACAGAACTTCTCCCCTTTTAAATATCTTACTCAGTATTTTAACGAGAAACAAATAGATGATTGAAAATGAAGTATTTAAGGTTATTTTCTGATCAATTATATGTTTGCATCATTTTTCTTGTATATTTAATGAATCAATAACAATAAACTGAAAATTCACAAAAACGTGGAAAAACAGCAAAATATTTCCTAATTCGATGATATTTTGTTTATATCACATAAAGGAAAAGGGGATGATAAACGTCAAAATATTGCTGAATTCGATTATTTTTAGTACGAAACAAAATGCAAGAAAACTTGCTTAAAATGCAATATTATGCGAAAATCTGAGATATGAAGGCCAAATCACATATAGTGATACTACATGAAATTGTATCGAAATATTGGTAAAAATGAATATATTTACGTAATATCAAACTTCATGAAAAACGTGAAAAAAATCATTATTATACCAAAATTGAGGATTTTAACTTCGAATCATAGAGCGACGTTTCGTATTTTTAGACCCCTAGAAAAGACGTGTAAAGATGTTGCTTCCAATACAATTGATAAAAATCAATGTGTTTTCATTAAAATTAACTAAAATGTTCCTGATTTTTGGTTTATATTACCGATGGAGGATGTACACGTAAAACCGTTCTAATCCGGCTGAAACGTCGATATATGCAATAAAAACAGAACTTCTTCCCTTTTCAATATCTTACTCAGTATTATAACGAGAAACAAATAGATGATTGAAAATGAAGTATTTAAGGTTATTTTCTGATCAATTATGTGTTTGCATAATTTTTCTCGTATATCTAATGAATCAATAACAATAAACTGAAAATTCACAATAACGTGGAAAACGGCCTAATTCGATGATATTTTGTTTAAATCACATAAAGGAAAAGGGAATGATAAAGGTCAAAATATTGCTAAAATTCGATGATTTTTAGTACAAAACAAAATGCAAGAAAACTTGCTTAAAGATGCAAAATTTGCGAAATTCTGAGATTTGAAGGCCAAATCACATATCGTGAGAAAACATGTAGTATCGAAATATTGGTAAAAACGAATATATATACGTAAAATCACACTTCATGAATAACGTGAAAAATGTCACTACATTACCATATTTGAGGATTTTAACTTCATATCATAGAGCGAGGTTTCGTATTATTTAGATCTAAGAAAAGACATATGACAATGTTGTTTCAAATACAAATGATAAAAATCAATGTGTTTTCATTAGAATTAACTAAAATGTTCCTGATTTTTCGTTTATATTACTGAAAGAAGATGTACATGTAAAACCGCTCTAATCCGGCTGAAACGTCGATATATGCAATAAAACAGAACTTCTCCCTTTCAAATATGTCACTCAGTATTTTAACGAGAAACAAATAGTTGATTGAAAATGAAGTGTTTAAGGTTAATTTCTAATCAATTATGTGTTTGCATCATTTTCATCGTATATATAATGAATTAATAGCAATAAACTGAAAATTCACAAAAACGTGGAAAAACAGCAAAATATTTCCTAATTCGATGATATTTTGTTTATATCACATAAAGGAAAAGGGGATGATAAACGTCAAAATATTGCTGAATTCGATGATTTTTAGTACGAAACAAAATGCAAGAAAACTTGCTTATAATGCAATATTATGCGAAAATCTGAGATTTGAAGGCCAAATCACTTATAGTGATACTACATGAAATAGTATCGAAATATTGGTAAAAATGAATATATTTACGTAATATCAAACTACATGAAAAACGTGAAAAAAGTCATTATTATACCAAATTTGAGGATTTTAACTTCGAATCATAGAGCGACGTTTCGTATTTTTTAGACCCTAGAAAAGACGTATAAAGATGTTGCTTCCAATACAAATTATAAAAATCAATGTGTTTTCATTAAAATTAACTAAAATGTTCCTGATTTTCGGTTTATATTACCGATGGAAGATGTACACGTAAAACCGTTCTAATCTGGCTGAAACGTCGATATATGCAATAAAAACAGAACTTCTCCCCTTTTAAATATCTTACTCAGTATTTTAACGAGAAACAAATAGATGATTGAAAATGAAGTATTTAAGGTTATTTTCTGATCAATTATATGTTTGCATCATTTTTCTTGTATATTTAATGAATCAATAACAATAAACTGAAAATTCACAAAAACGTGGAAAAACAGCAAAATATTTCCTAATTCGATGATATTTTGTTTATATCACATAAAGGAAAAGGGGATGATAAACGTCAAAATATTGCTGAATTCGATTATTTTTAGTACGAAACAAAATGCAAGAAAACTTGCTTAAAATGCAATATTATGCGAAAATCTGAGATATGAAGGCCAAATCACATATAGTGATACTACATGAAATTGTATCGAAATATTGGTAAAAATGAATATATTTACGTAATATCAAACTTCATGAAAAACGTGAAAAAAGTCATTATTATACCAAAATTGAGGATTTTAACTTCGAATCATAGAGCGACGTTTCGTATTTTTTAGACCCCTAGAAAAGACGTGTAAAGATGTTGCTTCCAATACAATTGATAAAAATCAATGTGTTTTCATTAAAATTAACTAAAATGTTCCTGATTTTTGGTTTATATTACCGATGGAGGATGTACACGTAAAACCGTTCTAATCCGGCTGAAACGTCGATATATGCAATAAAAAGAGAACTTCTTCCCTTTTCAATATCTTACTCAGTATTATAACGAGAAACAAATAGATGATTGAAAATGAAGTATTTAAGGTTATTTTCTGATCAATTATGTGTTTGCATAATTTTTCTCGTATATCTAATGAATCAATAACAATAAACTGAAAATTCACAATAACGTGGAAAACGGCCTAATTCGATGATATTTTGTTTAAATCACATAAAGGAAAAGGGAATGATAAAGGTCAAAATATTGCTAAATCGATGATTTTTAGTACAAAACAAAATGCAAGAAAACTTGCTTAAAGATGCAAAATTTGCGAAATTCTGAGATTTGAAGGCCAAATCACATATCGTGAGAAAACATGTAGTATCGAAATATTGGTAAAAACGAATATATATACGTAAAATCACACTTCATGAATAACGTGAAAAATGTCACTACATTACCATATTTGAGGATTTTAACTTCATATCATAGAGCGAGGTTTCGTATTATTTAGATCTAAGAAAAGACATATGACAATGTTGTTTCAAATACAAATGATAAAAATCAATGTGTTTTCATTAGAATTAACTAAAATGTTCCTGATTTTTCGTTTATATTACTGAAAGAAGATGTACATGTAAAACCGCTCTAATCCGGCTGAAACGTCGATATATGCAATATAAACAGAACTTCTCCCCTTTCAAATATGTCACTCAGTATTTTAACGAGAAACAAATAGTTGATTGAAAATGAAGTGTTTAAGGTTAATTTCTAATCAATTATGTGTTTGCATCATTTTCATCGTATATATAATGAATTAATAGCAATAAACTGAAAATTCACAAAAACGTGGAAAAACAGCAAAATATTTCCTAATTCGATGATATTTTGTTTATATCACATAAAGGAAAAGGGGATGATAAACGTCAAAATATTGCTGAATTCGATGATTTTTAGTACGAAACAAAATGCAAGAAAACTTGCTTATAATGCAATATTATGCGAAAATCTGAGATTTGAAGGCCAAATCACTTATAGTGATACTACATGAAATAGTATCGAAATATTGGTAAAAATGAATATATTTACGTAATATCAAACTACATGAAAAACGTGAAAAAAGTCATTATTATACCAAATTTGAGGATTTTAACTTCGAATCATAGAGCGACGTTTCGTATTTTTTAGACCCTAGAAAAGACGTATAAAGATGTTGCTTCCAATACAAATGATAAAAATCAATGTGTTTTCATTAAAATTAACTAAAATGTTCCTGATTTTCGGTTTATATTACCGATGGAAGATGTACACGTAAAACCGTTCTAATCTGGCTGAAACGTCGATATATGCAATAAAAACAGAACTTCTCCCTTTTAAATATCTTACTCAGTATTTTAACGAGAAACAAATAGATGATTGAAAATGAAGTATTTAAGGTTATTTTCTGATCAATTATATGTTTGCATCATTTTTCTTGTATATTTAATGAATCAATAACAATAAACTGAAAATTCACAAAAACGTGGAAAAACAGCAAAATATTTCCTAATTCGATGATATTTTGTTTATATCACATAAAGGAAAAGGGGATGATAAACGTCAAAATATTGCTGAATTCGATTATTTTTAGTACGAAACAAAATGCAAGAAAACTTGCTTAAAATGCAATATTATGCGAAAATCTGAGATATGAAGGCCAAATCACATATAGTGATACTACATGAAATTGTATCGAAATATTGGTAAAAATGAATATATTTACGTAATATCAAACTTCATGAAAAACGTGAAAAAAATCATTATTATACCAAAATTGAGGATTTTAACTTCGAATCATAGAGCGACGTTTCGTATTTTTTAGACCCCTAGAAAAGACGTGTAAAGATGTTGCTTCCAATACAATTGATAAAAATCAATGTGTTTTCATTAAAATTAACTAAAATGTTCCTGATTTTTGGTTTATATTACCGATGGAGGATGTACACGTAAAACCGTTCTAATCCGGCTGAAACGTCGATATATGCAATAAAAAGAACTTCTTCCCTTTTCAATATCTTACTCAGTATTATAACGAGAAACAAATAGATGATTGAAAATGAAGTATTTAAGGTTATTTTCTGATCAATTATGTGTTTGCATAATTTTTCTCGTATATCTAATGAATCAATAACAATAAACTGAAAATTCACAATAACGTGGAAAACGGCCTAATTCGATGATATTTTGTTTAAATCACATAAAGGAAAAGGGAATGATAAAGGTCAAAATATTGCTAAATCGATGATTTTTAGTACAAAACAAAATGCAAGAAAACTTGCTTAAAGATGCAAAATTTGCGAAATTCTGAGATTTGAAGGCCAAATCACATATCGTGAGAAAACATGTAGTATCGAAATATTGGTAAAAACGAATATATATACGTAAAATCACACTTCATGAATAACGTGAAAAATGTCACTACATTACCATATTTGAGGATTTTAACTTCATATCATAGAGCGAGGTTTCGTATTATTTAGATCTAAGAAAAGACATATGACAATGTTGTTTCAAATACAAATGATAAAAATCAATGTGTTTTCATTAGAATTAACTAAAATGTTCCTGATTTTTCGTTTATATTACTGAAAGAAGATGTACATGTAAAACCGCTCTAATCCGGCTGAAACGTCGATATATGCAATATAAACAGAACTTCTCCCCTTTCAAATATGTCACTCAGTATTTTAACGAGAAACAAATAGTTGATTGAAAATGAAGTGTTTAAGGTTAATTTCTAATCAATTATGTGTTTGCATCATTTTCATCGTATATATAATGAATTAATAGCAATAAACTGAAAATTCACAAAAACGTGGAAAAACAGCAAAATATTTCCTAATTCGATGATATTTTGTTTATATCACATAAAGGAAAAGGGGATGATAAACGTCAAAATATTGCTGAATTCGATGATTTTTAGTACGAAACAAAATGCAAGAAAACTTGCTTATAATGCAATATTATGCGAAAATCTGAGATTTGAAGGCCAAATCACTTATAGTGATACTACATGAAATAGTATCGAAATATTGGTAAAAATGAATATATTTACGTAATATCAAACTACATGAAAAACGTGAAAAAAGTCATTATTATACCAAATTTGAGGATTTTAACTTCGAATCATAGAGCGACGTTTCGTATTTTTTAGACCCTAGAAAAGACGTATAAAGATGTTGCTTCCAATACAAATTAAAAAATCAATGTGTTTTCATTAAAATTA
The DNA here is from genome assembly GCF_040958095.1 of Procambarus clarkii. Lineage (NCBI taxonomy): Eukaryota > Metazoa > Arthropoda > Malacostraca > Decapoda > Cambaridae > Procambarus > Procambarus clarkii. Next base: position 51,342,976 of record NC_091161.1, read on the forward strand.
ACTAAAATGTTCCTGATTTTCGGTTTATATTACCGATGGAAGATGTACACGTAAAACCGTTCTAATCTGGCTGAAACGTCGATATATGCAATAAAAACAGAACTTCTCCCTTTTAAATATCTTACTCAGTATTTTAACGAGAAACAAATAGATGATTGAAAATGAAGTATTTAAGGTTATTTTCTGATCAATTATATGTTTGCATCATTTTTCTTGTATATTAATGAATCAATAACAATAAACTGAAAATTCACAAAAACGTGGAAAAACAGCAAAATATTTCCTAATTCGATGATATTTTGTTTATATCACATAAAGGAAAAGGGGATGATAAACGTCAAAATATTGCTGAATTCGATTATTTTTAGTACGAAACAAAATGCAAGAAAACTTGCTTAAAATGCAATATTATGCGAAAATCTGAGATATGAAGGCCAAATCACATATAGTGATACTACATGAAATTGTATCGAAATATTGGTAAAAATGAATATATTTACGTAATATCAAACTTCATGAAAAACGTGAAAAAAGTCATTATTATACCAAATTGAGGATTTTAACTTCGAATCATAGAGCGACGTTTCGTATTTTTAGACCCCTAGAAAAGACGTGTAAAGATGTTGCTTCCAATACAATTGATAAAAATCAATGTGTTTTCATTAAAATTAACTAAAATGTTCCTGATTTTTGGTTTATATTACCGATGGAGGATGTACACGTAAAACCGTTCTAATCCGGCTGAAACGTCGATATATGCAATAAAAAGAGAACTTCTTCCCTTTTCAATATATCTTACTCAGTATTATAACGAGAAACAAATAGATGATTGAAAATGAAGTATTTAAGGTTATTTTCTGATCAATTATGTGTTTGCATAATTTTTCTCGTATACTAATGAATCAATAACAATAAACTGAAAATTCACAAAACGTGGAAAACGGCCTAATTCGATGATATTTTGTTTAAATCACATAAAGGAAAAGGGATGATAAAGGTCAAAATATTGCTAAATCGATGATTTTTAGTACAAAACAAAATGCAAGAAAACTTGCTTAAAGATGCAAAATTTGCGAAATTCTGAGATTTGAAGGCCAAATCACATATCGTGAGAAAACATGTAGTATCGAAATATTGGTAAAAACGAATATATATACGTAAAATCACACTTCATGAATAACGTGAAAAATGTCACTACATTACCATATTTGAGGATTTTAACTTCATATCATAGAGCGAGTTTCGTATTATTTAGATCTAAGAAAAGACATATGACAATGTTGTTTCAAATACAAATGATAAAAATCAATGTGTTTTCATTAGAATTAACTAAAATGTTCCTGATTTTTCGTTTATATTACTGAAAGAAGATGTACATGTAAAACCGCTCTAATCCGGCTGAAACGTCGATATATGCAATATAAACAGAACTTCTCCCCTTTCAAATATGTCACTCAGTATTTTAACGAGAAACAAATAGTTGATTGAAAATGAAGTGTTTAAGGTTAATTTCTAATCAATTATGTGTTTGCATCATTTTCATCGTATATATAATGAATTAATAGCAATAAACTGAAAATTCACAAAAACGTGGAAAAACAGCAAAATTTTCCTAATTCGATGATATTTTGTTTATATCACATAAAGGAAAAGGGGATGATAAACGTCAAAATATTGCTGAATTCGATGATTTTTAGTACGAAACAAAATGCAAGAAAACTTGCTTATAATGCAATATTATGCGAAAATCTGAGATTTGAAGGCCAAATCACTTATAGTGATACTACATGAAATAGTATCGAAATATTGGTAAAAATGAATATATTTACGTAATATCAAACTACATGAAAAACGTGAAAAAAGTCATTATTATACCAAATTTGAGGATTTTAACTTCGAATCATAGAGCGACGTTTCGTATTTTTTAGACCCTAGAAAAGACGTATAAAGATGTTGCTTCCAATACAAATGATAAAAATCAATGTGTTTTCATTAAAATTAACTAAAATGTTCCTGATTTTCGGTTTATATTACCGATGGAAGATGTACACGTAAAACCGTTCTAATCTGGCTGAAACGTCGATATATGCAATAAAAACAGAACTTCTCCCTTTTAAATATCTTACTCAGTATTTTAACGAGAAACAAATAGATGATTGAAAATGAAGTATTTAAGGTTATTTTCTGATCAATTATATGTTTGCATCATTTTTCTTGTATATTAATGAATCAATAACAATAAACTGAAAATTCACAAAAACGTGGAAAAACAGCAAAATATTTCCTAATTCGATGATATTTTGTTTATATCACATAAAGGAAAAGGGGATGATAAACGTCAAAATATTGCTGAATTCGATTATTTTTAGTACGAAACAAAATGCAAGAAAACTTGCTTAAAATGCAATATTATGCGAAAATCTGAGATTGAAGGCCAAATCACATATAGTGAGATACATGAAATTGTATCGAAATATTGGTAAAAATGAATATATTTACGTAATATCAACTTCATGAAAAACGTGAAAAAAGTCATTATTATACCAAATTGAGGATTTTAACTTCGAATCATAGAGCGACGTTTCGTATTTTTTAGACCCTAGAAAAGACGTGTAAAGATGTTGCTTCCAATACAATTGATAAAAATCAATGTGTTTTCATTAAAATTAACTAAAATGTTCCTGATTTTTGTTTATATTACCGATGGAAGATGTACACGTAAAACCGTTCTAATCCGGCTGAAACGTCGATATATGCAATAAAAAGAACTTCTCCCTTTTCAATATCTTACTCAGTATTTAACGAGAAACAAATAGATGATTGAAAATGAAGTATTTAAGGTTATTTTCTGATCAATTATGTGTTTGCATAATTTTTCTCGTATATCTAATGAATCAATAACAATAAACTGAAAATTCACAAAACGTGGAAAACGGCCTAATTCGATGATATTTTGTTTAAATCACATAAAGGAAAAGGGATGATAAAGGTCAAAATATTGCTAAATCGATGATTTTTAGTACAAAACAAAATGCAAGAAAACTTGCTTAAAGATGCAAAATTTGCGAAATCTGAGATTTGAAGGCCAAATCACATATCGTGAGAAAACATGTAGTATCGAAATATTGGTAAAAACGAATATATATACGTAAATCACACTTCATGAAAACGTGAAAAAAGTCACTACATTACCATATTTGAGGATTTTAACTTCAATCATAGAGCGAGTTTCGTATTTTTAGATCTAAGAAAAGACATATGTTGTTTCAATACAAATGATAAAAATCAATGTGTTTTCATTAAATTAACTAAAATGTTCCTGATTTTCGTTTATATTACTGATGAAGATGTACACGTAAAACCGTCTAATCCGGCTGAAACGTCGATATATGCAATATAAACAGAACTTCTCCCCTTTCAAATATGTCACTCAGTATTTTAACGAGAAACAAATAGTGATTGAAAATGAAGTGTTTAAGGTTATTTCTATCAATTATGTGTTTGCATCATTTTCATCGTATATTAATGAATTAATAGCAATAAACTGAAAATTCACAAAAACGTGGAAAAACAGCAAAATATTTCCTAATTCGATGATATTTTGTTTATATCACATAAAGGAAAAGGGGATGATAAACGTCAAAATATTGCTGAATTCGATGATTTTTAGTACGAAACAAAATGCAAGAAAACTTGCTTAAAATGCAATATTATGCGAAAATCTGAGATATGAAGGCCAAATCACATATAGTGATACTACATGAAATTGTATCGAAATATTGGTAAAAATGAATATATTTACGTAATATCAAACTTCATGAAAAACGTGAAAAAAGTCATTATTATACCAAATTGAGGATTTTAACTTCGAATCATAGAGCGACGTTTCGTATTTTTTAGACCCTAGAAAAGACGTGTAAAGATGTTGCTTCCAATACAATTGATAAAAATCAATGTGTTTTCATTAAAATTAACTAAAATGTTCCTGATTTTTGGTTTATATTACCGATGGAGATGTACACGTAAAACCGTTCTAATCCGGCTGAAACGTCGATATATGCAATAAAAAGAACTTCTCCCTTTTAATATCTTACTCAGTATTTAACGAGAAACAAATAGATGATTGAAAATGAAGTATTTAAGGTTATTTTCTGATCAATTATGTGTTTGCATAATTTTTCTCGTATATCTAATGAATCAATAACAATAAACTGAAAATTCACAATAACGTGGAAAACGGCCTAATTCGATGATATTTTGTTTAAATCACATAAAGGAAAAGGGATGATAAAGGTCAAAATATTGCTAAATTCGATGATTTTTAGTACAAACAAAATGCAAGAAAACTTGCTTAAAGATGCAAAATTTGCGAAATTCTGAGATTTGAAGGCCAAATCACATATCGTGAGAAAACATGTAGTATCGAAATATTGGTAAAAACGAATATATATACGTAAATCACACTTCATGAATAACGTGAAAAATGTCACTACATTACCATATTTGAGGATTTTAACTTCATATCATAGAGCGAGGTTTCGTATTATTTAGATCTAAGAAAAGACATATGACAATGTTGTTTCAAATACAAATGATAAAAATCAATGTGTTTTCATTAGAATTAACTAAAATGTTCCTGATTTTTCGTTTATATTACTGAAAGAGATGTACATGTAAAACCGCTCTAATCCGGCTGAAACGTCGATATATGCAATAAACAGAACTTCTCCCCTTTCAAATATGTCACTCAGTATTTTAACGAGAAACAAATAGTTGATTGAAAATGAAGTGTTTAAGGTTAATTTCTAATCAATTATGTGTTTGCATCATTTTCATCGTATATATAATGAATTAATAGCAATAAACTGAAAATTCACAAAAACGTGGAAAAACAGCAAAATATTTCCTAATTCGATGATATTTTGTTTATATCACATAAAGGAAAAGGGATGATAAACGTCAAAATATTGCTGAATTCGATGATTTTTAGTACGAAACAAAATGCAAGAAAACTTGCTTATAATGCAATATTATGCGAAAATCTGAGATTTGAAGGCCAAATCACTTATAGTGATACTACATGAAATAGTATCGAAATATTGGTAAAAATGAATATATTTACGTAATATCAAACTACATGAAAAACGTGAAAAAAGTCATTATTATACCAAATTTGAGGATTTTAACTTCGAATCATAGAGCGACGTTTCGTATTTTTTAGACCCTAGAAAAGACGTATAAAGATGTTGCTTCCAATACAAATGATAAAAATCAATGTGTTTTCATTAAAATTAACTAAAATGTTCCTGATTTTCGGTTTATATTACCGATGGAAGATGTACACGTAAAACCGTTCTAATCTGGCTGAAACGTCGATATATGCAATAAAAACAGAACTTCTCCCCTTTTAAATATCTTACTCAGTATTTTAACGAGAAACAAATAGATGATTGAAAATGAAGTATTTAAGGTTATTTTCTGATCAATTATATGTTTGCATCATTTTTCGTATATTTAATGAATCAATAACAATAAACTGAAAATTCACAAAAACGTGGAAAAACAGCAAAATATTTCCTAATTCGATGATATTTTGTTTATATCACATAAAGGAAAAGGGGATGATAAACGTCAAAATATTGCTGAATTCGATTATTTTTAGTACGAAACAAAATGCAAGAAAACTTGCTTAAAATGCAATATTATGCGAAAATCTGAGATATGAAGGCCAAATCACATATAGTGATACTACATGAAATTGTATCGAAATATTGGTAAAAATGAATATATTTACGTAATATCAAACTTCATGAAAAACGTGAAAAAAGTCATTATTATACCAAAATTGAGGATTTTAACTTCGAATCATAGAGCGACGTTTCGTATTTTTTAGACCCTAGAAAAGACGTGTAAAGATGTTGCTTCCAATACAATTGATAAAAATCAATGTGTTTTCATTAAAATTAACTAAAATGTTCCTGATTTTTGGTTTATATTACCGATGGAGGATGTACACGTAAAACCGTTCTAATCCGGCTGAAACGTCGATATATGCAATAAAAAGAGAACTTCTTCCCTTTTCAATATCTTACTCAGTATTATAACGAGAAACAAATAGATGATTGAAAATGAAGTATTTAAGGTTATTTTCTGATCAATTATGTGTTTGCATAATTTTTCTCGTATATCTAATGAATCAATAACAATAAACTGAAAATTCACAATAACGTGGAAAACGGCCTAATTCGATGATATTTTGTTTAAATCACATAAAGGAAAAGGGAATGATAAAGGTCAAAATATTGCTAAATTCGATGATTTTTAGTACAAAAAAAATGCAAGAAAACTTGCTTAAAGATGCAAAATTTGCGAAATTCTGAGATTTGAAGGCCAAATCACATATCGTGAGAAAACATGTAGTATCGAAATATTGGTAAAAACGAATATATACGTAAAATCACACTTCATGAATAACGTGAAAAATGTCACTACATTACCATATTTGAGGATTTTAACTTCATATCATAGAGCGAGGTTTCGTATTATTTAGATCTAAGAAAAGACATATGACAATGTTGTTTCAAATACAAATGATAAAAATCAATGTGTTTTCATTAGAATTAACTAAAATGTTCCTGATTTTTCGTTTATATTACTGAAAGAAGATGTACATAAAACCGCTCTAATCCGGCTGAAACGTCGATATATGCAATATAAACAGAACTTCTCCCCTTTCAAATATGTCACTCAGTATTTTAACGAGAAACAAATAGTTGATTGAAAATGAAGTGTTTAAGGTTAATTTCTAATCAATTATGTGTTTGCATCATTTTCATCGTATATTAATGAATTAATAGCAATAAACTGAAAATTCACAAAAACGTGGAAAAACAGCAAAATATTTCCTAATTCGATGATATTTTGTTTATATCACATAAAGGAAAAGGGGATGATAAACGTCAAAATATTGCTGAATTCGATGATTTTTAGTACGAAACAAAATGCAAGAAAACTTGCTTATAATGCAATATTATGCGAAAATCTGAGATTTGAAGGCCAAATCACTTATAGTGATACTACATGAAATAGTATCGAAATATTGGTAAAAATGAATATATTTACGTAATATCAAACTACATGAAAAACGTGAAAAAAGTCATTATTATACCAAATTTGAGGATTTTAACTTCGAATCATAGAGCGACGTTTCGTATTTTTTAGACCCTAGAAAAGACGTATAAAGATGTTGCTTCCAATACAAATGATAAAAATCAATGTGTTTTCATTAAAATTAACTAAAATGTTCCTGATTTTCGGTTTATATTACCGATGGAAGATGTACACGTAAAACCGTTCTAATCTGGCTGAAACGTCGATATATGCAATAAAAACAGAACTTCTCCCTTTTAAATATCTTACTCAGTATTTTAACGAGAAACAAATAGATGATTGAAAATGAAGTATTTAAGGTTATTTTCTGATCAATTATATGTTTGCATCATTTTTCTTGTATATTTAATGAATCAATAACAATAAACTGAAAATTCACAAAAACGTGGAAAAACAGCAAAATATTTCCTAATTCGATGATATTTTGTTTATATCACATAAAGGAAAAGGGGATGATAAACGTCAAAATATTGCTGAATTCGATTATTTTTAGTACGAAACAAAATGCAAGAAAACTTGCTTAAAATGCAATATTATGCGAAAATCTGAGATGAAGGCCAAATCACATATAGTGATACTACATGAAATTGTATCGAAATATTGGTAAAAATGAATATATTTACGTAATATCAAACTTCATGAAAAACGTGAAAAAAGTCATTATTATACCAAATTGAGGATTTTAACTTCGAATCATAGAGCGACGTTTCGTATTTTTTAGACCCCTAGAAAAGACGTGTAAAGATGTTGCTTCCAATACAATTGATAAAAATCAATGTGTTTTCATTAAAATTAACTAAAATGTTCCTGATTTTTGTTTATATTACCGATGGAGATGTACACGTAAAACCGTTCTAATCCGGCTGAAACGTCGATATATGCAATAAAAAGAACTTCTTCCCTTTTCAATATCTTACTCAGTATTATAACGAGAAACAAATAGATGATTGAAAATGAAGTATTTAAGGTTATTTTCTGATCAATTATGTGTTTGCATAATTTTTCTCGTATATCTAATGAATCAATAACAATAAACTGAAAATTCACAATAACGTGGAAAACGGCCTAATTCGATGATATTTTGTTTAAACATGGAAAGGAGGGATGATAAAGGTCAAAATATTGCTAAATCGATGATTTTTAGTACAAAACAAAATGCAAGAAAACTTGCTTAAAGATGCAAAATTTGCGAAATTCTGAGATTTGAAGGCCAAATCACATATCGTGAGAAAACATGTAGTATCGAAATATTGGTAAAAACGAATATATATACGTAAAATCACACTTCATGAATAACGTGAAAAATGTCACTACATTACCATATTTGAGGATTTTAACTTCATATCATAGAGCGAGGTTTCGTATTATTTAGATCTAAGAAAAGACATATGATGTTTTCAAATACAAATGATAAAAATCAATGTGTTTTCATTAGAATTAACTAAAATGTTCCTGATTTTTCGTTTATATTACTGAAAGAAGATGTACATGTAAAACCGCTCTAATCCGGCTGAAACGTCGATATATGCAATATAAACAGAACTTCTCCCCTTTCAAATATGTCACTCAGTATTTTAACGAGAAACAAATAGTTGATTGAAAATGAAGTGTTTAAGGTTAATTTCTAATCAATTATGTGTTTGCATCATTTTCATCGTATATATAATGAATTAATAGCAATAAACTGAAAATTCACAAAAACGTGGAAAAACAGCAAAATATTTCCTAATTCGATGATATTTTGTTTATATCACATAAAGGAAAAGGGGATGATAAACGTCAAAATATTGCTGAATTCGATGATTTTTAGTACGAAACAAAATGCAAGAAAACTTGCTTATAATGCAATATTATGCGAAAATCTGAGATTTGAAGGCCAAATCACTTATAGTGATACTACATGAAATAGTATCGAAATATTGGTAAAAATGAATATATTTACGTAATATCAAACTACATGAAAAACGTGAAAAAAGTCATTATTATACCAAATTTGAGGATTTTAACTTCGAATCATAGAGCGACGTTTCGTATTTTTTAGACCCTAGAAAAGACGTATAAAATGTTGCTTCCAATACAAATTATAAAAATCAATGTGTTTTCATTAAAATTAACTAAAATGTTCCTGATTTTCGGTTTATATTACCGATGGAAGATGTACACGTAAAACCGTTCTAATCTGGCTGAAACGTCGATATATGCAATAAAAACAGAACTTCTCCCCTTTTAAATATCTTACTCAGTATTTTAACGAGAAACAAATAGATGATTGAAAATGAAGTATTTAAGGTTATTTTCTGATCAATTATATGTTTGCATCATTTTCTCGTATATAATGAATCAATAACAATAAACTGAAAATTCACAAAAACGTGGAAAAACAGCAAAATATTTCCTAATTCGATGATATTTTGTTTATATCACATAAAGGAAAAGGGGATGATAAACGTCAAAATATTGCTGAATTCGATGATTTTTAGTACGAAACAAAATGCAAGAAAACTTGCTTAATGCAATATTATGCGAAAATCTGAGATTTGAAGGCCAAATCACATATAGTGATACTACATGAAATAGTATCGAAATATTGGTAAAAATGAATATATTTACGTAATATCAAACTTCATGAAAAACGTGAAAAAAGTCATTATTATACCAAATTGAGGATTTTAACTTCGAATCATAGAGCGACGTTTCGTATTTTTAGACCCTAGAAAAGACGTATAAAGATGTTGCTTCCAATACAAATGATAAAAATCAATGTGTTTTCATTAAAATTAACTAAAATGTTCCTGATTTTTGGTTTATATTACCGATGGAGATGTACACGTAAAACCGTTCTAATCCGGCTGAAACGTCGATATATGCAATAAAAACAGAACTTCTCCCTTTTAAATCTTACTCAGTATTTAACGAGAAACAAATAGATGATTGAAAATGAAGTATTTAAGGTTATTTTCTGATCAATTATGTGTTTGCATAATTTTTCTCGTATATTAATGAATCAATAACAATAAACTGAAAATTCACAAAACGTGGAAAACGGCCTAATTCGATGATATTTTGTTTAAATCACATAAAGGAAAAGGGAATGATAAAGGTCAAAATATTGCTAAATTCGATGATTTTTAGTACAAAACAAAATGCAAGAAAACTTGCTTAAAGATGCAAAATTTGCGAAATTCTGAGATTTGAAGGCCAAATCACATATCGTGAGAAAACATGTAGTATCGAAATATTGGTAAAAACGAATATATATACGTAAAATCACACTTCATGAATAACGTGAAAAATGTCACTACATTACCATATTTGAGGATTTTAACTTCATATCATAGAGCGAGGTTTCGTATTATTTAGATCTAAGAAAAGACATATGACAATGTTGTTTCAAATACAAATGATAAAAATCAATGTGTTTTCATTAGAATTAACTAAAATGTTCCTGATTTTTCGTTTATATTACTGAAAGAAGATGTACATGTAAAACCGCTCTAATCCGGCTGAAACGTCGATATATGCAATATAAACAGAACTTCTCCCCTTTCAAATATGTCACTCAGTATTTTAACGAGAAACAAATAGTTTTGAAAATGAAGTGTTTAAGGTTAATTTCTAATCAATTATGTGTTTGCATCATTTTCATCGTATATATAATGAATTAATAGCAATAAACTGAAAATTCACAAAAACGTGGAAAAACAGCAAAATATTTCCTAATTCGATGATATTTTGTTTATATCACATAAAGGAAAAGGGGATGATAAACGTCAAAATATTGCTGAATTCGATGATTTTTAGTACGAAACAAAATGCAAGAAAACTTGCTTATAATGCAATATTATGCGAAAATCTGAGATTTGAAGGCCAAATCACTTATAGTGATACTACATGAAATAGTATCGAAATATTGGTAAAAATGAATATATTTACGTAATATCAAACTACATGAAAAACGTGAAAAAAGTCATTATTATACCAAATTTGAGGATTTTAACTTCGAATCATAGAGCGACGTTTCGTATTTTTTAGACCCTAGAAAAGACGTATAAAGATGTTGCTTCCAATACAAATGATAAAAATCAATGTGTTTTCATTAAAATTAACTAAAATGTTCCTGATTTTCGGTTTATATTACCGATGGAAGATGTACACGTAAAACCGTTCTAATCTGGCTGAAACGTCGATATATGCAATAAAAACAGAACTTCTCCCTTTTAAATATCTTACTCAGTATTTTAACGAGAAACAAATAGATGATTGAAAATGAAGTATTTAAGGTTATTTTCTGATCAATTATATGTTTGCATCATTTTTCTTGTATATTTAATGAATCAATAACAATAAACTGAAAATTCACAAAAACGTGGAAAAACAGCAAAATATTTCCTAATTCGATGATATTTTGTTTATATCACATAAAGGAAAAGGGGATGATAAACGTCAAAATATTGCTGAATTCGATTATTTTTAGTACGAAACAAAATGCAAGAAAACTTGCTTAAAATGCAATATTATGCGAAAATCTGAGATATGAAGGCCAAATCACATATAGTGATACTACATGAAATTGTATCGAAATATTGGTAAAAATGAATATATTTACGTAATATCAAACTTCATGAAAAACGTGAAAAAAGTCATTATTATACCAAATTGAGGATTTTAACTTCGAATCATAGAGCGACGTTTCGTATTTTTTAGACCCCTAGAAAAGACGTGTAAAGATGTTGCTTCCAATACAATTGATAAAAATCAATGTGTTTTCATTAAAATTAACTAAAATGTTCCTGATTTTTGGTTTATATTACCGATGGAGGATGTACACGTAAAACCGTTCTAATCCGGCTGAAACGTCGATATATGCAATAAAAAGAACTTCTTCCCTTTTCAATATCTTACTCAGTATTATAACGAGAAACAAATAGATGATTGAAAATGAAGTATTTAAGGTTATTTTCTGATCAATTATGTGTTTGCATAATTTTTCTCGTATATCTAATGAATCAATAACAATAAACTGAAAATTCACAAACGTGGAAAACGGCCTAATTCGATGATATTTTGTTTAAATCACATAAAGGAAAAGGGATGATAAAGGTCAAAATATTGCTAAATCGATGATTTTTAGTACAAAACAAAATGCAAGAAAACTTGCTTAAAGATGCAAATTTGCGAAATTCTGAGATTTGAAGGCCAAATCACATATCGTGAGAAAACATGTAGTATCGAAATATTGGTAAAAACGAATATATATACGTAAATCACACTTCATGAATAACGTGAAAAATGTCACTACATTACCATATTTGAGGATTTTAACTTCATATCATAGAGCGAGGTTTCGTATTATTTAGATCTAAAAAAGACATATGACAATGTTGTTTCAAATACAAATGATAAAAATCAATGTGTTTTCATTAGAATTAACTAAAATGTTCCTGATTTTCGTTTATATTACTGAAAGAAGATGTACAGTAAAACCGCTCTAATCCGGCTGAAACGTCGATATATGCAATATAAACAGAACTTCTCCCCTTTCAAATATGTCACTCAGTATTTTAACGAGAAACAAATAGTTGATTGAAAATGAAGTGTTTAAGGTTAATTTCTAATCAATTATGTGTTTGCATCATTTTCATCGTATATATAATGAATTAATAGCAATAAACTGAAAATTCACAAAAACGTGGAAAAACAGCAAAATATTTCCTAATTCGATGATATTTTGTTTATATCACATAAAGGAAAAGGGGATGATAAACGTCAAAATATTGCTGAATTCGATGATTTTTAGTACGAAACAAAATGCAAGAAAACTTGCTTAAATGCAATATTATGCGAAAATCTGAGATTTGAAGGCCAAATCACTATAGTGATACTACATGAAATAGTATCGAAATATTGGTAAAAATGAATATATTTACGTAATATCAAACTACATGAAAAACGTGAAAAAAGTCATTATTATACCAAATTTGAGGATTTTAACTTCGAATCATAGAGCGACGTTTCGTATTTTTTAGACCCTAGAAAAGACGTATAAAGATGTTGCTTCCAATACAAATGATAAAAATCAATGTGTTTTCATTAAAATTAACTAAAATGTTCCTGATTTTCGGTTTATATTACCGATGGATGTACACGTAAAACCGTTCTAATCTGGCTGAAACGTCGATATATGCAATAAAAACAGAACTTCTCCCTTTTAAATATCTTACTCAGTATTTTAACGAGAAACAAATAGATGATTGAAAATGAAGTATTTAAGGTTATTTTCTGATCAATTATATGTTTGCATAATTTTTCTCGTATATTTAATGAATCAATAACAATAAACTGAAAATTCACAAAAACGTGGAAAACGGCCTAATTCGATGATATTTTGTTTAAATCACATAAAGGAAAAGGGATGATAAAGGTCAAAATATTGCTAAATTCGATGATTTTTAGTACAAAACAAAATGCAAGAAAACTTGCTTAAAGATGCAAAATTTGCGAAATTCTGAGATTTGAAGGCCAAATCACATATCGTGAGAAAATGTAGTATCGAAATATTGGTAAAAACGAATTATATACGTAAAATCACACTTCATGAATAACGTGAAAAATGTCACTACATTACCATATTTGAGGATTTTAACTTCATATCATAGAGCGAGGTTTCGTATTTTTAGATCTAAGAAAAGACATATGACAATGTTGTTTCAAATACAAATGATAAAAATCAATGTGTTTTCATTAGAATTAACTAAAATGTTCCTGATTTTTCGTTTATATTACTGAAAGAGATGTACATGTAAAACCGCTCTAATCCGGCTGAAACGTCGATATATGCAATAAAACAGAACTTCTCCCTTTCAAATATGTCACTCAGTATTTTAACGAGAAACAAATAGTTGATTGAAAATGAAGTGTTTAAGGTTAATTTCTAATCAATTATGTGTTTGCATCATTTTCATCGTATATATAATGAATTAATAGCAATAAACTGAAAATTCACAAAAACGTGGAAAAACAGCAAAATATTTCCTAATTCGATGATATTTTGTTTATATAATAAAGGAAAAGGGGATGATAAACGTCAAAATATTGCTGAATTCGATGATTTTTAGTACGAAACAAAATGCAAGAAAACTTGCTTATAATGCAATATTATGCGAAAATCTGAGATTTGAAGGCCAAATCACTTATAGTGATACTACATGAAATAGTATCGAAATATTGGTAAAAATGAATATATTTACGTAATATCAAACTACATGAAAAACGTGAAAAAAGTCATTATTATACCAAATTTGAGGATTTTAACTTCGAATCATAGAGCGACGTTTCGTATTTTTTAGACCCTAGAAAAGACGTATAAAGATGTTGCTTCCAATACAAATGATAAAAATCAATGTGTTTTCATTAAAATTAACTAAAATGTTCCTGATTTTCGGTTTATATTACCGATGGAAGATGTACACGTAAAACCGTTCTAATCTGGCTGAAACGTCGATATATGCAATAAAAACAGAACTTCTCCCCTTTTAAATATCTTACTCAGTATTTTAACGAGAAACAAATAGATGATTGAAAATGAAGTATTTAAGGTTATTTTCTGATCAATTATATGTTTGCATCATTTTTCTTGTATATTTAATGAATCAATAACAATAAACTGAAAATTCACAAAAACGTGGAAAAACAGCAAAATATTTCCTAATTCGATGATATTTTGTTTATATCACATAAAGGAAAAGGGGATGATAAACGTCAAAATATTGCTGAATTCGATTATTTTTAGTACGAAACAAAATGCAAGAAAACTTGCTTAAAATGCAATATTATGCGAAAATCTGAGATATGAAGGCCAAATCACATATAGTGATACTACATGAAATTGTATCGAAATATTGGTAAAAATGAATATATTTACGTAATATCAAACTTCATGAAAAACGTGAAAAAAGTCATTATTATACCAAAATTGAGGATTTTAACTTCGAATCATAGAGCGACGTTTCGTATTTTTTAGACCCCTAGAAAAGACGTGTAAAGATGTTGCTTCCAATACAATTGATAAAAATCAATGTGTTTTCATTAAAATTAACTAAAATGTTCCTGATTTTTGGTTTATATTACCGATGGAGGATGTACACGTAAAACCGTTCTAATCCGGCTGAAACGTCGATATATGCAATAAAAAGAGAACTTCTCCCTTTTCAATATCTTACTCAGTATTATAACGAGAAACAAATAGATGATTGAAAATGAAGTATTTAAGGTTATTTTCTGATCAATTATGTGTTTGCATAATTTTTCTCGTATATCTAATGAATCAATAACAATAAACTGAAAATTCACAATAACGTGGAAAACGGCCTAATTCGATGATATTTTGTTTAAATCACATAAAGGAAAAGGGAATGATAAAGGTCAAAATATTGCTAAATCGATGATTTTTAGTACAAAACAAAATGCAAGAAAACTTGCTTAAAGATGCAAAATTTGCGAAATTCTGAGATTTGAAGGCCAAATCACATATCGTGAGAAAACATGTAGTATCGAAATATTGGTAAAAACGAATATATATACGTAAAATCACACTTCATGAATAACGTGAAAAATGTCACTACATTACCATATTTGAGGATTTTAACTTCATATCATAGAGCGAGGTTTCGTATTATTTAGATCTAAGAAAAGACATATGACAATGTTGTTTCAAATACAAATGATAAAAATCAATGTGTTTTCATTAGAATTAACTAAAATGTTCCTGATTTTTCGTTTATATTACTGAAAGAAGATGTACATGTAAAACCGCTCTAATCCGGCTGAAACGTCGATATATGCAATATAAACAGAACTTCTCCCCTTTCAAATATGTCACTCAGTATTTTAACGAGAAACAAATAGTTGATTGAAAATGAAGTGTTTAAGGTTAATTTCTAATCAATTATGTGTTTGCATCATTTTCATCGTATATATAATGAATTAATAGCAATAAACTGAAAATTCACAAAAACGTGGAAAAACAGCAAAATATTTCCTAATTCGATGATATTTTGTTTATATCACATAAAGGAAAAGGGGATGATAAACGTCAAAATATTGCTGAATTCGATGATTTTTAGTACGAAACAAAATGCAAGAAAACTTGCTTATAATGCAATATTATGCGAAAATCTGAGATTTGAAGGCCAAATCACTTATAGTGATACTACATGAAATAGTATCGAAATATTGGTAAAAATGAATATATTTACGTAATATCAAACTACATGAAAAACGTGAAAAAAGTCATTATTATACCAAATTTGAGGATTTTAACTTCGAATCATAGAGCGACGTTTCGTATTTTTTAGACCCTAGAAAAGACGTATAAAGATGTTGCTTCCAATACAAATGATAAAAATCAATGTGTTTTCATTAAAATTAACTAAAATGTTCCTGATTTTCGGTTTATATTACCGATGGAAGATGTACACGTAAAACCGTTCTAATCTGGCTGAAACGTCGATATATGCAATAAAAACAGAACTTCTCCCCTTTTAAATATCTTACTCAGTATTTTAACGAGAAACAAATAGATGATTGAAAATGAAGTATTTAAGGTTATTTTCTGATCAATTATATGTTTGCATCATTTTTCTTGTATATTTAATGAATCAATAACAATAAACTGAAAATTCACAAAAACGTGGAAAAACAGCAAAATATTTCCTAATTCGATGATATTTTGTTTATATCACATAAAGGAAAAGGGGATGATAAACGTCAAAATATTGCTGAATTCGATTATTTTTAGTACGAAACAAAATGCAAGAAAACTTGCTTAAAATGCAATATTATGCGAAAATCTGAGATATGAAGGCCAAATCACATATAGTGATACTACATGAAATTGTATCGAAATATTGGTAAAAATGAATATATTTACGTAATATCAAACTTCATGAAAAACGTGAAAAAAGTCATTATTATACCAAAATTGAGGATTTTAACTTCGAATCATAGAGCGACGTTTCGTATTTTTTAGACCCCTAGAAAAGACGTGTAAAGATGTTGCTTCCAATACAATTGATAAAAATCAATGTGTTTTCATTAAAATTAACTAAAATGTTCCTGATTTTTGGTTTATATTACCGATGGAGGATGTACACGTAAAACCGTTCTAATCCGGCTGAAACGTCGATATATGCAATAAAAAGAACTTCTTCCCTTTTCAATATCTTACTCAGTATTATAACGAGAAACAAATAGATGATTGAAAATGAAGTATTTAAGGTTATTTTCTGATCAATTATGTGTTTGCATAATTTTTCTCGTATATCTAATGAATCAATAACAATAAACTGAAAATTCACAATAACGTGGAAAACGGCCTAATTCGATGATATTTTGTTTAAATCACATAAAGGAAAAGGGAATGATAAAGGTCAAAATATTGCTAAATCGATGATTTTTAGTACAAAACAAAATGCAAGAAAACTTGCTTAAAGATGCAAAATTTGCGAAATTCTGAGATTTGAAGGCCAAATCACATATCGTGAGAAAACATGTAGTATCGAAATATTGGTAAAAACGAATATATATACGTAAAATCACACTTCATGAATAACGTGAAAAATGTCACTACATTACCATATTTGAGGATTTTAACTTCATATCATAGAGCGAGGTTTCGTATTATTTAGATCTAAGAAAAGACATATGACAATGTTGTTTCAAATACAAATGATAAAAATCAATGTGTTTTCATTAGAATTAACTAAAATGTTCCTGATTTTTCGTTTATATTACTGAAAGAAGATGTACATGTAAAACCGCTCTAATCCGGCTGAAACGTCGATATATGCAATATAAACAGAACTTCTCCCCTTTCAAATATGTCACTCAGTATTTTAACGAGAAACAAATAGTTGATTGAAAATGAAGTGTTTAAGGTTAATTTCTAATCAATTATGTGTTTGCATCATTTTCATCGTATATATAATGAATTAATAGCAATAAACTGAAAATTCACAAAAACGTGGAAAAACAGCAAAATATTTCCTAATTCGATGATATTTTGTTTATATCACATAAAGGAAAAGGGATGATAAACGTCAAAATATTGCTGAATTCGATGATTTTTAGTACGAAACAAAATGCAAGAAAACTTGCTTATAATGCAATATTATGCGAAAATCTGAGATTTGAAGGCCAAATCACTTATAGTGATACTACATGAAATAGTATCGAAATATTGGTAAAAATGAATATATTTACGTAATATCAAACTACATGAAAAACGTGAAAAAAGTCATTATTATACCAAATTTGAGGATTTTAACTTCGAATCATAGAGCGACGTTTCGTATTTTTTAGACCCTAGAAAAGACGTATAAAGATGTTGCTTCCAATACAAATGATAAAAATCAATGTGTTTTCATTAAAATTAACTAAAATGTTCCTGATTTTCGGTTTATATTACCGATGGAAGATGTACACGTAAAACCGTTCTAATCTGGCTGAAACGTCGATATATGCAATAAAAACAGAACTTCTCCCCTTTTAAATATCTTACTCAGTATTTTAACGAGAAACAAATAGATGATTGAAAATGAAGTATTTAAGGTTATTTTCTGATCAATTATATGTTTGCATATTTTTCTCGTATATTTAATGAATCAATAACAATAAACTGAAAATTCACAAAAATGGAAAGCCTAATTCGATGATATTTTGTTTATATCACATAAAGGAAAAGGGGATGATAAACGTCAAAATATTGCTGAATTCGATGATTTTTAGTACGAAACAAAATGCAAGAAAACTTGCTTAAAATGCAAATTTGCGAAATCTGAGATTTGAAGGCCAAATCACATATGTGAGAAAATGTATATCGAAATATTGGTAAAAATGAATATATTTACGTAATATCAACTTCATGAAAACGTGAAAAAAGTCATTATTACCAATTGAGGATTTTAACTTCGAATCATAGAGCGACGTTTCGTATTTTTAGATAGAAAAGACGTATAAATGTTGCTTCCAATACAAATGATAAAAATCAATGTGTTTTCATTAAATTAACTAAAATGTTCCTGATTTTCGTTTATATTACCGATGGAAGATGTACACGTAAAACCGTCTAATCCGGCTGAAACGTCGATATATGCAATAAACAGAACTTCTCCCTTTCAAATATCTTACTCAGTATTTTAACGAGAAACAAATAGATGATTGAAAATGAAGTATTTAAGGTTATTTCTGATCAATTATGTGTTTGCATCATTTTCTCGTATATATAATGAATTAATAGCAATAAACTGAAAATTCACAAAACGTGGAAAACAGCAAATATTTCCTAATTCGATGATATTTTGTTTATAACATAAAGGAAAAGGGGATGATAAACGTCAAAATATTGCTGAATTCGATGATTTTTAGTACGAAACAAAATGCAAGAAAACTTGCTTAAATGCAAATTATGCGAAATCTGAGATTTGAAGGCCAAATCACTTATAGTGATACTAATGAAATAGTATCGAAATATTGGTAAAAATGAATATATTTACGTAATATCAAACTTCATGAAAACGTGAAAAAGTCATATTATACCAATTTGAGGATTTTAACTTCGAATCATAGAGCGACGTTTCGTATTTTTAGACCCTAGAAAAGACGTATAAAGATGTTGCTTCCAATACAAATGATAAAAATCAATGTGTTTTCATTAAATTAACTAAAATGTTCCTGATTTTCGTTTATATTACCGATGGAAGATGTACACGTAAAACCGTTCTAATCCGGCTGAAACGTCGATATATGCAATAAAAAGAGAACTTCTCCCTTTCAAATATCTTACTCAGTATTTTAACGAGAAACAAATAGATGATTGAAAATGAAGTATTTAAGGTTATTTTCTGATCAATTATGTGTTTGCATATTTTTCTCGTATATTAATGAATCAATAACAATAAACTGAAAATTCACAAAAACGTGGAAAAACGCCTAATTCGATGATATTTTGTTTATAAATCACATAAAGGAAAAGGGATGATAAAGTCAAAATATTGCTAATTCGATGATTTTTAGTACGAAACAAAATGCAAGAAAACTTGCTTAATGCAAATTTGCGAAAATCTGAGATTTGAAGGCCAAATCACATATCGTGAGAAAACATGTAGTATCGAAATATTGGTAAAAACGAATATATTACGTAATATCAACTACATGAAAACGTGAAAAAGTCACATTACCAATTTGAGGATTTTAACTTCGAATCATAGAGCGAGTTTCGTATTTTTAGACTAGAAAAGACGTATAAATGTTGTTCAATACAAATGATAAAAATCAATGTGTTTTCATTAAATTAACTAAAATGTTCCTGATTTTCGTTTATATTACTGATGAAGATGTACACGTAAAACCGTTCTAATCCGGCTGAAACGTCGATATATGCAATAAAAACAGAACTTCTCCCCTTTCAAATATCTTACTCAGTATTTTAACGAGAAACAAATAGATGATTGAAAATGAAGTATTTAAGGTTATTTTCTATCAATTATGTGTTTGCATCATTTTTCTCGTATATTAATGAATTAATAGCAATAAACTGAAAATTCACAAAAACGTGGAAAAACAGCAAAATATTTCCTAATTCGATGATATTTTGTTTATATCACATAAAGGAAAAGGGGATGATAAACGTCAAAATATTGCTGAATTCGATGATTTTTAGTACGAAACAAAATGCAAGAAAACTTGCTTAAATGCAATATTATGCGAAAATCTGAGATTTGAAGGCCAAATCACTATAGTGATACTACATGAAATAGTATCGAAATATTGGTAAAAATGAATATATTTACGTAATATCAAACTTCATGAAAAACGTGAAAAAAGTCATTATTATACCAAATTGAGGATTTTAACTTCGAATCATAGAGCGACGTTTCGTATTTTTTAGACCCTAGAAAAGACGTATAAAGATGTTGCTTCCAATACAATGATAAAAATCAATGTGTTTTCATTAAAATTAACTAAAATGTTCCTGATTTCGGTTTATATTACCGATGGAGATGTACACGTAAAACCGTTCTAATCCGGCTGAAACGTCGATATATGCAATAAAAACAGAACTTCTCCCTTTTAAATATCTTACTCAGTATTTTAACGAGAAACAAATAGATGATTGAAAATGAAGTATTTAAGGTTATTTTCTGATCAATTATGTGTTTGCATAATTTTTCTCGTATATTAATGAATCAATAACAATAAACTGAAAATTCACAAAACGTGGAAAACGGCCTAATTCGATGATATTTTGTTTAAATCACATAAAAAAAGGGAATGATAAAGGTCAAAATATTGCTAAATTCGATGATTTTTAGTACAAAACAAAATGCAAGAAAACTTGCTTAAAGATGCAAAATTTGCGAAATTCTGAGATTTGAAGGCCAAATCACATATCGTGAGAAAACATGTAGTATCGAAATATTGGTAAAAACGAATATATATACGTAAAATCACACTTCATGAATAACGTGAAAAATGTCACTACATTACCATATTTGAGGATTTTAACTTCATATCATAGAGCGAGGTTTCGTATTATTTAGATCTAAGAAAAGACATATGACAATGTTGTTTCAAATACAAATGATAAAAATCAATGTGTTTTCATTAGAATTAACTAAAATGTTCCTGATTTTTCGTTTATATTACTGAAAGAAGATGTACATGTAAAACCGCTCTAATCCGGCTGAAACGTCGATATATGCAATATAAACAGAACTTCTCCCCTTTCAAATATGTCACTCAGTATTTTAACGAGAAACAAATAGTTGATTGAAAATGAAGTGTTTAAGGTTAATTTCTAATCAATTATGTGTTTGCATCATTTTCATCGTATATATAATGAATTAATAGCAATAAACTGAAAATTCACAAAAACGTGGAAAAACAGCAAAATATTTCCTAATTCGATGATATTTTGTTTATATCACATAAAGGAAAAGGGGATGATAAACGTCAAAATATTGCTGAATTCGATGATTTTTAGTACGAAACAAAATGCAAGAAAACTTGCTTATAATGCAATATTATGCGAAAATCTGAGATTTGAAGGCCAAATCACTTATAGTGATACTACATGAAATAGTATCGAAATATTGGTAAAAATGAATATATTTACGTAATATCAAACTACATGAAAACGTGAAAAAAGTCATTATTATACCAAATTTGAGGATTTTAACTTCGAATCATAGAGCGACGTTTCGTATTTTTTAGACCCTAGAAAAGACGTATAAAGATGTTGCTTCCAATACAAATGATAAAAATCAATGTGTTTTCATTAAAATTAACTAAAATGTTCCTGATTTTCGGTTTATATTACCGATGGAAGATGTACACGTAAAACCGTTCTAATCTGGCTGAAACGTCGATATATGCAATAAAAACAGAACTTCTCCCTTTTAAATATCTTACTCAGTATTTTAACGAGAAACAAATAGATGATTGAAAATGAAGTATTTAAGGTTATTTTCTGATCAATTATATGTTTGCATCATTTTTCTTGTATATTTAATGAATCAATAACAATAAACTGAAAATTCACAAAAACGTGGAAAAACAGCAAAATATTTCCTAATTCGATGATATTTTGTTTATATCACATAAAGGAAAAGGGGATGATAAACGTCAAAATATTGCTGAATTCGATTATTTTTAGTACGAAACAAAATGCAAGAAAACTTGCTTAAAATGCAATATTATGCGAAAATCTGAGATGAAGGCCAAATCACATATAGTGATACTACATGAAATTGTATCGAAATATTGGTAAAAATGAATATATTTACGTAATATCAAACTTCATGAAAAACGTGAAAAAAGTCATTATTATACCAAAATTGAGGATTTTAACTTCGAATCATAGAGCGACGTTTCGTATTTTTTAGACCCCTAGAAAAGACGTGTAAAGATGTTGCTTCCAATACAATTGATAAAAATCAATGTGTTTTCATTAAAATTAACTAAAATGTTCCTGATTTTTGGTTTATATTACCGATGGAGGATGTACACGTAAAACCGTTCTAATCCGGCTGAAACGTCGATATATGCAATAAAAAGAGAACTTCTTCCCTTTTCAATATCTTACTCAGTATTATAACGAGAAACAAATAGATGATTGAAAAGAAGTATTTAAGGTTATTTTCTGATCAATTATGTGTTTGCATAATTTTTCTCGTATATCTAATGAATCAATAACAATAAACTGAAAATTCACAATAACGTGGAAAACGGCCTAATTCGATGATATTTTGTTTAAATCACATAAAGGAAAAGGGAATGATAAAGGTCAAAATATTGCTAAATCGATGATTTTTAGTACAAAACAAAATGCAAGAAAACTTGCTTAAAGATGCAAAATTTGCGAAATTCTGAGATTTGAAGGCCAAATCACATATCGTGAGAAAACATGTAGTATCGAAATATTGGTAAAAACGAATATATATACGTAAAATCACACTTCATGAATAACGTGAAAAATGTCACTACATTACCATATTTGAGGATTTTAACTTCATATCATAGAGCGAGGTTTCGTATTATTTAGATCTAAGAAAAGACATATGACAATGTTGTTTCAAATACAAATGATAAAAATCAATGTGTTTTCATTAGAATTAACTAAAATGTTCCTGATTTTTCGTTTATATTACTGAAAGAAGATGTACATGTAAAACCGCTCTAATCCGGCTGAAACGTCGATATATGCAATATAAACAGAACTTCTCCCCTTTCAAATATGTCACTCAGTATTTTAACGAGAAACAAATAGTTGATTGAAAATGAAGTGTTTAAGGTTAATTTCTAATCAATTATGTGTTTGCATCATTTTCATCGTATATTAATGAATTAATAGCAATAAACTGAAAATTCACAAAAACGTGGAAAAACAGCAAAATATTTCCTAATTCGATGATATTTTGTTTATATCACATAAAGGAAAAGGGGATGATAAACGTCAAAATATTGCTGAATTCGATGATTTTTAGTACGAAACAAAATGCAAGAAAACTTGCTTATAATGCAATATTATGCGAAAATCTGAGATTTGAAGGCCAAATCACTTATAGTGATACTACATGAAATAGTATCGAAATATTGGTAAAAATGAATATATTTACGTAATATCAAACTACATGAAAAACGTGAAAAAAGTCATTATTATACCAAATTTGAGGATTTTAACTTCGAATCATAGAGCGACGTTTCGTATTTTTTAGACCCTAGAAAAGACGTATAAAGATGTTGCTTCCAATACAAATTATAAAAATCAATGTGTTTTCATTAAAATTAACTAAAATGTTCCTGATTTTCGGTTTATATTACCGATGGAAGATGTACACGTAAAACCGTTCTAATCTGGCTGAAACGTCGATATATGCAATAAAAACAGAACTTCTCCCCTTTTAAATATCTTACTCAGTATTTTAACGAGAAACAAATAGATGATTGAAAATGAAGTATTTAAGGTTATTTTCTGATCAATTATATGTTTGCATCATTTTCTCGTATATTAATGAATCAATAACAATAAACTGAAAATTCACAAAAACGTGGAAAAACAGCAAAATATTTCCTAATTCGATGATATTTTGTTTATATCACATAAAGGAAAAGGGGATGATAAACGTCAAAATATTGCTGAATTCGATTATTTTTAGTACGAAACAAAATGCAAGAAAACTTGCTTAAAATGCAATATTATGCGAAAATCTGAGATATGAAGGCCAAATCACATATAGTGATACTACATGAAATTGTATCGAAATATTGGTAAAAATGAATATATTTACGTAATATCAAACTTCATGAAAAACGTGAAAAAATCATTATTATACCAAAATTGAGGATTTTAACTTCGAATCATAGAGCGACGTTTCGTATTTTTTAGACCCCTAGAAAAGACGTGTAAAGATGTTGCTTCCAATACAATTGATAAAAATCAATGTGTTTTCATTAAAATTAACTAAAATGTTCCTGATTTTTGGTTTATATTACCGATGGAGGATGTACACGTAAAACCGTTCTAATCCGGCTGAAACGTCGATATATGCAATAAAAAGAGAACTTCTTCCCTTTTCAATATCTTACTCAGTATTATAACGAGAAACAAATAGATGATTGAAAATGAAGTATTTAAGGTTATTTTCTGATCAATTATGTGTTTGCATAATTTTTCTCGTATATCTAATGAATCAATAACAATAAACTGAAAATTCACAATAACGTGGAAAACGGCCTAATTCGATGATATTTTGTTTAAATCACATAAAGAAAAGGGATGATAAAGGTCAAAATATTGCTAAATCGATGATTTTTAGTACAAAACAAAATGCAAGAAAACTTGCTTAAAGATGCAAAATTTGCGAAATTCTGAGATTTGAAGGCCAAATCACATATCGTGAGAAAACATGTAGTATCGAAATATTGGTAAAAACGAATATATATACGTAAAATCACACTTCATGAATAACGTGAAAAATGTCACTACATTACCATATTTGAGGATTTTAACTTCATATCATAGAGCGAGGTTTCGTATTATTTAGATCTAAGAAAAGACATATGACAATGTTGTTTCAAATACAAATGATAAAAATCAATGTGTTTTCATTAGAATTAACTAAAATGTTCCTGATTTTTCGTTTATATTACTGAAAGAAGATGTACATGTAAAACCGCTCTAATCCGGCTGAAACGTCGATATATGCAATATAAACAGAACTTCTCCCCTTTCAAATATGTCACTCAGTATTTTAACGAGAAACAAATAGTTGATTGAAAATGAAGTGTTTAAGGTTAATTTCTAATCAATTATGTGTTTGCATCATTTTCATCGTATATAAATGAATTAATAGCAATAAACTGAAAATTCACAAAAACGTGGAAAAACAGCAAAATATTTCCTAATTCGATGATATTTTGTTTATATCACATAAAGGAAAAGGGGATGATAAACGTCAAAATATTGCTGAATTCATGATTTTTAGTACGAAACAAAATGCAAGAAAACTTGCTTATAATGCAATATTATGCGAAAATCTGAGATTTGAAGGCCAAATCACTTATAGTGATACTACATGAAATAGTATCGAAATATTGGTAAAAATGAATATATTTACGTAATATCAAACTACATGAAAAACGTGAAAAAAGTCATTATTATACCAAATTTGAGGATTTTAACTTCGAATCATAGAGCGACGTTTCGTATTTTTTAGACCCTAGAAAAGACGTATAAAGATGTTGCTTCCAATACAAATGATAAAAATCAATGTGTTTTCATTAAAATTAACTAAAATGTTCCTGATTTCGGTTTATATTACCGATGGAAGATGTACACGTAAAACCGTTCTAATCTGGCTGAAACGTCGATATATGCAATAAAAACAGAACTTCTCCCTTTTAAATATCTTACTCAGTATTTTAACGAGAAACAAATAGATGATTGAAAATGAAGTATTTAAGGTTATTTTCTGATCAATTATATGTTTGCATATTTTTCTCGTATATTTAATGAATCAATACAATAAACTGAAAATTCACAAAACGTGGAAAACAGCAAAATATTTCCTAATTCGATGATATTTTGTTTATATCACATAAAGGAAAAGGGGATGATAAACGTCAAAATATTGCTGAATTCGATTATTTTTAGTACGAAACAAAATGCAAGAAAACTTGCTTAAATGCAATATTATGCGAAAATCTGAGATTGAAGGCCAAATCACATATAGTGATACTACATGAAATTATCGAAATATTGGTAAAAATGAATATATTTACGTAATATCAAACTTCATGAAAACGTGAAAAAAGTCATTATTATACCAAAATTGAGGATTTTAACTTCGAATCATAGAGCGACGTTTCGTATTTTTAGACCCCTAGAAAAGACGTGTAAAGATGTTGCTTCCAATACAATTGATAAAAATCAATGTGTTTTCATTAAAATTAACTAAAATGTTCCTGATTTTTGGTTTATATTACCGATGGAGGATGTACACGTAAAACCGTTCTAATCCGGCTGAAACGTCGATATATGCAATAAAAAGAGAACTTCTCCCTTTTCAATATCTTACTCAGTATTTAACGAGAAACAAATAGATGATTGAAAATGAAGTATTTAAGGTTATTTTCTGATCAATTATGTGTTTGCATAATTTTCTCGTATATCTAATGAATCAATAACAATAAACTGAAAATTCACAATAACGTGGAAAACGCCTAATTCGATGATATTTTGTTTAAATCACATAAAGGAAAAGGGATGATAAAGGTCAAAATATTGCTAATCGATGATTTTTAGTACAAAACAAAATGCAAGAAAACTTGCTTAAAGATGCAAATTTGCGAAATTCTGAGATTTGAAGGCCAAATCACATATCGTGAGAAAACATGTAGTATCGAAATATTGGTAAAAATGAATATATTACGTAATATCAAACTTCATGAAAACGTGAAAAAAGTCATTATTATACCAAATTTGAGGATTTTAACTTCGAATCATAGAGCGACGTTTCGTATTTTTTAGACCCTAGAAAAGACGTATAAAGATGTTGCTTCCAATACAAATGATAAAAATCAATGTGTTTTCATTAAAATTAACTAAAATGTTCCTGATTTTCGTTTATATTACCGATGGAAGATGTACACGTAAAACCGTTCTAATCCGGCTGAAACGTCGATATATGCAATAAAACAGAACTTCTCCCCTTTTAAATATCTTACTCAGTATTTTAACGAGAAACAAATAGATGATTGAAAATGAAGTATTTAAGGTTATTTTCTGATCAATTATATGTTTGCATATTTTTCTCGTATATTAATGAATCAATAACAATAAACTGAAAATTCACAAAAACGTGGAAAACGCCTAATTCGATGATATTTTGTTTAATCACATAAAGGAAAAGGGATGATAAAGTCAAAATATTGCTGAATTCGATGATTTTTAGTACAAACAAAATGCAAGAAAACTTGCTTAAAGATGCAAATTTGCGAAATCTGAGATTTGAAGGCCAAATCACATATCGTGAGAAAACATGTAGTATCGAAATATTGGTAAAAACGAATATATATACGTAAAATCACACTTCATGAAAACGTGAAAAATCATACATTACCAATTTGAGGATTTTAACTTCATATCATAGAGCGAGTTTCGTATTTTTAGATCTAGAAAAGACATATGACAATGTGTTTCAATACAAATGATAAAAATCAATGTGTTTTCATTAAATTAACTAAAATGTTCCTGATTTTTCGTTTATATTACTGAAAGAAGATGTACATGTAAAACCGTCTAATCCGGCTGAAACGTCGATATATGCAATAAAAACAGAACTTCTCCCCTTTCAAATATCTCACTCAGTATTTTAACGAGAAACAAATAGTGATTGAAAATGAAGTATTTAAGGTTATTTCTATCAATTATGTGTTTGCATCATTTTCTCGTATATATAATGAATTAATAGCAATAAACTGAAAATTCACAAAAACGTGGAAAACAGCAAAATATTTCCTA
The DNA here is from genome assembly GCF_040958095.1 of Procambarus clarkii. Classification (NCBI taxonomy): domain Eukaryota; kingdom Metazoa; phylum Arthropoda; class Malacostraca; order Decapoda; family Cambaridae; genus Procambarus; species Procambarus clarkii. Next base: position 51,371,726 of record NC_091161.1, read on the forward strand.
ATTCGATGATATTTTGTTTATATCACATAAAGGAAAAGGGGATGATAAACGTCAAAATATTGCTGAATTCGATGATTTTTAGTACGAAACAAAATGCAAGAAAACTTGCTTAAATGCAATATTATGCGAAAATCTGAGATTTGAAGGCCAAATCACTATAGTGATACTACATGAAATAGTATCGAAATATTGGTAAAAATGAATATATTTACGTAATATCAAACTACATGAAAAACGTGAAAAAAGTCATTATTATACCAAATTTGAGGATTTTAACTTCGAATCATAGAGCGACGTTTCGTATTTTTTAGACCCTAGAAAAGACGTATAAAGATGTTGCTTCCAATACAAATGATAAAAATCAATGTGTTTTCATTAAAATTAACTAAAATGTTCCTGATTTTCGGTTTATATTACCGATGAAGATGTACACGTAAAACCGTTCTAATCTGGCTGAAACGTCGATATATGCAATAAAACAGAACTTCTCCCTTTTAAATATCTTACTCAGTATTTTAACGAGAAACAAATAGATGATTGAAAATGAAGTATTTAAGGTTATTTTCTGATCAATTATGTTTGCATCATTTTTCTTGTATATTAATGAATCAATAACAATAAACTGAAAATTCACAAAAACGTGGAAAAACAGCAAAATATTTCCTAATTCGATGATATTTTGTTTATATCACATAAAGGAAAAGGGGATGATAAACGTCAAAATATTGCTGAATTCGATGATTTTTAGTACGAAACAAAATGCAAGAAAACTTGCTTAAAATGCAATATTATGCGAAAATCTGAGATTTGAAGGCCAAATCACATATAGTGATACTACATGAAATTGTATCGAAATATTGGTAAAAATGAATATATTTACGTAATATCAAACTTCATGAAAAACGTGAAAAAAGTCATTATTATACCAAATTTGAGGATTTTAACTTCGAATCATAGAGCGACGTTTCGTATTTTTTAGACCCTAGAAAAGACGTGTAAAGATGTTGCTTCCAATACAATGATAAAAATCAATGTGTTTTCATTAAAATTAACTAAAATGTTCCTGATTTTTGGTTTATATTACCGATGGAAGATGTACACGTAAAACCGTTCTAATCCGGCTGAAACGTCGATATATGCAATAAAAGAGAACTTCTCCCTTTTCAATATCTTACTCAGTATTTAACGAGAAACAAATAGATGATTGAAAATGAAGTATTTAAGGTTATTTTCTGATCAATTATGTGTTTGCATATTTTTCTCGTATATCTAATGAATCAATAACAATAAACTGAAAATTCACAAACGTGGAAAACGGCCTAATTCGATGATATTTTGTTTAAATCACATAAAGGAAAAGGGATGATAAAGGTCAAAATATTGCTAATCGATGATTTTTAGTACAAAACAAAATGCAAGAAAACTTGCTTAAAGATGCAAATTTGCGAAATTGAGATTTGAAGGCCAAATCACATATCGTGAGAAAACATGTAGTATCGAAATATTGGTAAAACGAATATATATACGTAAATCACACTTCATGAATAACGTGAAAAATGTCACTACATTACCATATTTGAGGATTTTAACTTCATATCATAGAGCGAGTTTCGTATTTTTAGATCTAAGAAAAGACATATGACAATGTTGTTTCAATACAAATGATAAAAATCAATGTGTTTTCATTAAATTAACTAAAATGTTCCTGATTTTCGTTTATATTACTGAAAGAAGATGTACATGTAAAACCGCTCTAATCCGGCTGAAACGTCGATATATGCAATATAAACAGAACTTCTCCCCTTTCAAATATCTCACTCAGTATTTTAACGAGAAACAAATAGTGATTGAAAATGAAGTGTTTAAGGTTATTTCTAATCAATTATGTGTTTGCATCATTTTCATCGTATATAATGAATTAATAGCAATAAACTGAAAATTCACAAAAACGTGGAAAAACAGCAAAATATTTCCTAATTCGATGATATTTTGTTTATATCACATAAAGGAAAAGGGGATGATAAACGTCAAAATATTGCTGAATTCGATGATTTTTAGTACGAAACAAAATGCAAGAAAACTTGCTTATAATGCAATATTATGCGAAAATCTGAGATTTGAAGGCCAAATCACTATAGTGATACTAATGAAATAGTATCGAAATATTGGTAAAAATGAATATATTTACGTAATATCAAACTATATGAAAAACGTGAAAAAAGTCATTATTATACCAAATTTGAGGATTTTAACTTCGAATCATAGAGCGACGTTTCGTATTTTTTAGACCCTAGAAAAGACGTATAAAGATGTTGCTTCCAATACAAATGATAAAAATCAATGTGTTTTCATTAAAATTAACTAAAATGTTCCTGATTTTCGGTTTATATTACCGATGGAAGATGTACACGTAAAACCGTTCTAATCTGGCTGAAACGTCGATATATGCAATAAAACAGAACTTCTCCCTTTTAATATCTTACTCAGTATTTAACATGATCACTCAGTATTTTAACGAGAAACAATAGATGATTGAAATGAAGTATTTAAGGTTATTTTCTGATCAATTATGTTTGCATCATTTTCTCGTATATATAATGAATCAATAACAATAAACTGAAAATTCACAAAAACGTGGAAAAACAGCAAAATATTTCCTAATTCGATGATATTTTGTTTATATCACATAAAGGAAAAGGGGATGATAAACGTCAAAATATTGCTGAATTCGATGATTTTTAGTACGAAACAAAATGCAAGAAAACTTGCTTAAAATGCAATATTATGCGAAAATCTGAGATTGAAGGCCAAATCACATATAGTGATACTACATGAAATTGTATCGAAATATTGGTAAAAATGAATATATTTACGTAATATCAAACTTCATGAAAAACGTGAAAAAATCATTATTATACCAAATTGAGGATTTTAACTTCGAATCATAGAGCGACGTTTCGTATTTTTAGACCCTAGAAAAGACTGTAAAGATGTTGCTTCCAATACAATGATAAAAATCAATGTGTTTTCATTAAAATTAACTAAAATGTTCCTGATTTTTGTTTATATTACCGATGGAAGATGTACACGTAAAACCGTTCTAATCCGGCTGAAACGTCGATATATGCAATAAAAAGAGAACTTCTCCCTTTTCAATATCTTACTCAGTATTTAACGAGAAACAAATAGATGATTGAAAATGAAGTATTTAAGGTTATTTTCTGATCAATTATGTGTTTGCATATTTTTCTCGTATATCTAATGAATCAATAACAATAAACTGAAAATTCACAAAACGTGGAAAAACGCCTAATTCGATGATATTTTGTTTAAATCACATAAAGGAAAAGGGATGATAAAGTCAAAATATTGCTAATTCGATGATTTTTAGTACAAAACAAAATGCAAGAAAACTTGCTTAAAGATGCAAATTTGCGAAATTCTGAGATTTGAAGGCCAAATCACATATCGTGAGAAAACATGTAGTATCGAAATATTGGTAAAAACGAATATATATACGTAAATCACACTTCATGAAAACGTGAAAAATGTCATACATTACCATTTGAGGATTTTAACTTCATCATAGAGCGAGTTTCGTATTTTTAGATCTAGAAAAGACATGACAATGTTGTTTCAATACAAATGATAAAAATCAATGTGTTTTCATTAAATTAACTAAAATGTTCCTGATTTTCGTTTATATTACTGAAGAAGATGTACACGTAAAACCGCTCTAATCCGGCTGAAACGTCGATATATGCAATAAAACAGAACTTCTCCCCTTTCAATATGTCACTCAGTATTTTAACGAGAAACAAATAGTGATTGAAAATGAAGTGTTTAAGGTTATTTCTATCAATTATGTGTTTGCATCATTTTCTCGTATAATAATGAATTAATAGCAATAAACTGAAAATTCACAAAAACGTGGAAAAACAGCAAAATATTTCCTAATTCGATGATATTTTGTTTATATCACATAAAGGAAAAGGGGATGATAAACGTCAAAATATTGCTGAATTCGATGATTTTTAGTACGAAACAAAATGCAAGAAAACTTGCTTAAATGCAATATTATGCGAAAATCTGAGATTTGAAGGCCAAATCACTATAGTGATACTACATGAAATAGTATCGAAATATTGGTAAAAATGAATATATTTACGTAATATCAAACTACATGAAAAACGTGAAAAAAGTCATTATTATACCAAATTTGAGGATTTTAACTTCGAATCATAGAGCGACGTTTCGTATTTTTTAGACCCTAGAAAAGACGTATAAAGATGTTGCTTCCAATACAAATGATAAAAATCAATGTGTTTTCATTAAAATTAACTAAAATGTTCCTGATTTTTCGGTTTATATTACCGATGGAAGATGTACACGTAAAACCGTTCTAATCCGGCTGAAACGTCGATATATGCAATAAAAAGAGAACTTCTCCCTTTTCAATATCTTACTCAGTATTTAACGAGAAACAAATATGATTGAAAATGAAGTATTTAAGGTTATTTCTGATCAATTATGTGTTTGCATAATTTTTCTCGTATATCTAATGAATCAATAACAATAAACTGAAAATTCACAATAACGTGGAAAACGGCCTAATTCGATGATATTTTGTTTAAATCACATAAAGGAAAAGGGAATGATAAAGGTCAAAATATTGCTAAATCGATGATTTTTAGTACAAACAAAATGCAAGAAAACTTGCTTAAAGATGCAAAATTTGCGAAATTCTGAGATTTGAAGGCCAAATCACATATCGTGAGAAAACATGTAGTATCGAAATATTGGTAAAAACGAATATATATACGTAAAATCACACTTCATGAATAACGTGAAAAATGTCACTACATTACCATATTTGAGGATTTTAACTTCATATCATAGAGCGAGGTTTCGTATTATTTAGATCTAAGAAAAGACATATGACAATGTTGTTTCAAATACAAATGATAAAAATCAATGTGTTTTCATTAGAATTAACTAAAATGTTCCTGATTTTTCGTTTATATTACTGAAAGAAGATGTACATGTAAAACCGCTCTAATCCGGCTGAAACGTCGATATATGCAATATAAACAGAACTTCTCCCCTTTCAAATATGTCACTCAGTATTTTAACGAGAAACAAATAGTTGATTGAAAATGAAGTGTTTAAGGTTAATTTCTAATCAATTATGTGTTTGCATCATTTTCATCGTATATATAATGAATTAATAGCAATAAACTGAAAATTCACAAAAACGTGGAAAAACAGCAAAATATTTCCTAATTCGATGATATTTTGTTTATATCACATAAAGGAAAAGGGGATGATAAACGTCAAAATATTGCTGAATTCGATGATTTTTAGTACGAAACAAAATGCAAGAAAACTTGCTTATAATGCAATATTATGCGAAAATCTGAGATTTGAAGGCCAAATCACTTATAGTGATACTACATGAAATAGTATCGAAATATTGGTAAAAATGAATATATTTACGTAATATCAAACTACATGAAAAACGTGAAAAAAGTCATTATTATACCAAATTTGAGGATTTTAACTTCGAATCATAGAGCGACGTTTCGTATTTTTTAGACCCTAGAAAAGACGTATAAAGATGTTGCTTCCAATACAAATTAAAAATCAATGTGTTTTCATTAAAATTAACTAAAATGTTCCTGATTTTCGGTTTATATTACCGATGGAAGATGTACACGTAAAACCGTTCTAATCTGGCTGAAACGTCGATATATGCAATAAAAACAGAACTTCTCCCCTTTTAAATATCTTACTCAGTATTTTAACGAGAAACAAATAGATGATTGAAAATGAAGTATTTAAGGTTATTTTCTGATCAATTATATGTTTGCATCATTTTTCTCGTATATTAATGAATAATAGCAATAAACTGAAAATTCACAAAAACGTGGAAAAACAGCAAAATATTTCCTAATTCGATGATATTTTGTTTATATCACATAAAGGAAAAGGGGATGATAAACGTCAAAATATTGCTGAATTCGATTATTTTTAGTACGAAACAAAATGCAAGAAAACTTGCTTAAAATGCAATATTATGCGAAAATCTGAGATATGAAGGCCAAATCACATATAGTGATACTACATGAAATTGTATCGAAATATTGGTAAAAATGAATATATTTACGTAATATCAAACTTCATGAAAAACGTGAAAAAATCATTATTATACCAAAATTGAGGATTTTAACTTCGAATCATAGAGCGACGTTTCGTATTTTTTAGACCCCTAGAAAAGACGTGTAAAGATGTTGCTTCCAATACAATTGATAAAAATCAATGTGTTTTCATTAAAATTAACTAAAATGTTCCTGATTTTTGGTTTATATTACCGATGGAGGATGTACACGTAAAACCGTTCTAATCCGGCTGAAACGTCGATATATGCAATAAAAAGAGAACTTCTTCCCTTTTCAATATCTTACTCAGTATTATAACGAGAAACAAATAGATGATTGAAAATGAAGTATTTAAGGTTATTTTCTGATCAATTATGTGTTTGCATAATTTTTCTCGTATATCTAATGAATCAATAACAATAAACTGAAAATTCACAATAACGTGGAAAACGGCCTAATTCGATGATATTTTGTTTAAATCACATAAAGGAAAAGGGATGATAAAGGTCAAAATATTGCTAAATCGATGATTTTTAGTACAAAACAAAATGCAAGAAAACTTGCTTAAAGATGCAAAATTTGCGAAATTCTGAGATTTGAAGGCCAAATCACATATCGTGAGAAAACATGTAGTATCGAAATATTGGTAAAAACGAATATATATACGTAAAATCACACTTCATGAATAACGTGAAAAATGTCACTACATTACCATATTTGAGGATTTTAACTTCATATCATAGAGCGAGGTTTCGTATTATTTAGATCTAAGAAAAGACATATGACAATGTTGTTTCAAATACAAATGATAAAAATCAATGTGTTTTCATTAGAATTAACTAAAATGTTCCTGATTTTTCGTTTATATTACTGAAAGAAGATGTACATGTAAAACCGCTCTAATCCGGCTGAAACGTCGATATATGCAATATAAACAGAACTTCTCCCCTTTCAAATATGTCACTCAGTATTTTAACGAGAAACAAATAGTTGATTGAAAATGAAGTGTTTAAGGTTAATTTCTAATCAATTATGTGTTTGCATCATTTTCATCGTATATATAATGAATTAATAGCAATAAACTGAAAATTCACAAAAACGTGGAAAAACAGCAAAATATTTCCTAATTCGATGATATTTTGTTTATATCACATAAAGGAAAAGGGGATGATAAACGTCAAAATATTGCTGAATTCGATGATTTTTAGTACGAAACAAAATGCAAGAAAACTTGCTTATAATGCAATATTATGCGAAAATCTGAGATTTGAAGGCCAAATCACTATAGTGATACTACATGAAATAGTATCGAAATATTGGTAAAAATGAATATATTTACGTAATATCAAACTACATGAAAAACGTGAAAAAAGTCATTATTATACCAAATTTGAGGATTTTAACTTCGAATCATAGAGCGACGTTTCGTATTTTTTAGACCCTAGAAAAGACGTATAAAGATGTTGCTTCCAATACAAATGATAAAAATCAATGTGTTTTCATTAAAATTAACTAAAATGTTCCTGATTTTCGGTTTATATTACCGATGGAAGATGTACACGTAAAACCGTTCTAATCTGGCTGAAACGTCGATATATGCAATAAAAACAGAACTTCTCCCTTTTAAATATCTTACTCAGTATTTTAACGAGAAACAAATAGATGATTGAAAATGAAGTATTTAAGGTTATTTTCTGATCAATTATATGTTTGCATAATTTTTCTCGTATATTAATGAATCAATAACAATAAACTGAAAATTCACAAAAACGTGGAAAACGGCCTAATTCGATGATATTTTGTTTAAATCACATAAAGGAAAAGGGATGATAAAGTCAAAATATTGCTAAATTCGATGATTTTTAGTACAAAACAAAATGCAAGAAAACTTGCTTAAATGCAAATTTGCGAAATTCTGAGATTTGAAGGCCAAATCACATATCGTGAGAAAACATGTAGTATCGAAATATTGGTAAAAACGAATATATATACGTAAAATCACACTTCATGAATAACGTGAAAAATGTCACTACATTACCATATTTGAGGATTTTAACTTCATATCATAGAGCGAGGTTTCGTATTATTTAGATCTAAGAAAAGACATATGACAATGTTGTTTCAAATACAAATGATAAAAATCAATGTGTTTTCATTAGAATTAACTAAAATGTTCCTGATTTTTCGTTTATATTACTGAAAGAAGATGTACATGTAAAACCGCTCTAATCCGGCTGAAACGTCGATATATGCAATATAAACAGAACTTCTCCCCTTTCAAATATGTCACTCAGTATTTTAACGAGAAACAAATAGTTGATTGAAAATGAAGTGTTTAAGGTTAATTTCTAATCAATTATGTGTTTGCATCATTTTCATCGTATATATAATGAATTAATAGCAATAAACTGAAAATTCACAAAAACGTGGAAAAACAGCAAAATATTTCCTAATTCGATGATATTTTGTTTATATCACATAAAGGAAAAGGGGATGATAAACGTCAAAATATTGCTGAATTCGATGATTTTTAGTACGAAACAAAATGCAAGAAAACTTGCTTATAATGCAATATTATGCGAAAATCTGAGATTTGAAGGCCAAATCACTTATAGTGATACTACATGAAATAGTATCGAAATATTGGTAAAAATGAATATATTTACGTAATATCAAACTACATGAAAAACGTGAAAAAAGTCATTATTATACCAAATTTGAGGATTTTAACTTCGAATCATAGAGCGACGTTTCGTATTTTTTAGACCCTAGAAAAGACGTATAAAGATGTTGCTTCCAATACAAATGATAAAAATCAATGTGTTTTCATTAAAATTAACTAAAATGTTCCTGATTTTCGGTTTATATTACCGATGGAAGATGTACACGTAAAACCGTTCTAATCTGGCTGAAACGTCGATATATGCAATAAAAACAGAACTTCTCCCCTTTTAAATATCTTACTCAGTATTTTAACGAGAAACAAATAGATGATTGAAAATGAAGTATTTAAGGTTATTTTCTGATCAATTATATGTTTGCATCATTTTTCGTATATTTAATGAATCAATAACAATAAACTGAAAATTCACAAAAACGTGGAAAAACAGCAAAATATTTCCTAATTCGATGATATTTTGTTTATATCACATAAAGGAAAAGGGGATGATAAACGTCAAAATATTGCTGAATTCGATTATTTTTAGTACGAAACAAAATGCAAGAAAACTTGCTTAAAATGCAATATTATGCGAAAATCTGAGATATGAAGGCCAAATCACATATAGTGATACTACATGAAATTGTATCGAAATATTGGTAAAAATGAATATATTTACGTAATATCAAACTTCATGAAAAACGTGAAAAAAGTCATTATTATACCAAAATTGAGGATTTTAACTTCGAATCATAGAGCGACGTTTCGTATTTTTTAGACCCCTAGAAAAGACGTGTAAAGATGTTGCTTCCAATACAATTGATAAAAATCAATGTGTTTTCATTAAAATTAACTAAAATGTTCCTGATTTTTGGTTTATATTACCGATGGAGGATGTACACGTAAAACCGTTCTAATCCGGCTGAAACGTCGATATATGCAATAAAAAGAGAACTTCTTCCCTTTTCAATATCTTACTCAGTATTATAACGAGAAACAAATAGATGATTGAAAATGAAGTATTTAAGGTTATTTTCTGATCAATTATGTGTTTGCATAATTTTTCTCGTATATCTAATGAATCAATAACAATAAACTGAAAATTCACAATAACGTGGAAAACGGCCTAATTCGATGATATTTTGTTTAAATCACATAAAGGAAAAGGGAATGATAAAGGTCAAAATATTGCTAAATCGATGATTTTTAGTACAAAACAAAATGCAAGAAAACTTGCTTAAAGATGCAAAATTTGCGAAATTCTGAGATTTGAAGGCCAAATCACATATCGTGAGAAAACATGTAGTATCGAAATATTGGTAAAAACGAATATATATACGTAAAATCACACTTCATGAATAACGTGAAAAATGTCACTACATTACCATATTTGAGGATTTTAACTTCATATCATAGAGCGAGGTTTCGTATTATTTAGATCTAAGAAAAGACATATGACAATGTTGTTTCAAATACAAATGATAAAAATCAATGTGTTTTCATTAGAATTAACTAAAATGTTCCTGATTTTTCGTTTATATTACTGAAAGATGTACATAAAACCGCTCTAATCCGGCTGAAACGTCGATATATGCAATATAAACAGAACTTCTCCCCTTTCAAATATGTCACTCAGTATTTTAACGAGAAACAAATAGTTGATTGAAAATGAAGTGTTTAAGGTTAATTTCTAATCAATTATGTGTTTGCATCATTTTCATCGTATATATAATGAATTAATAGCAATAAACTGAAAATTCACAAAAACGTGGAAAAACAGCAAAATATTTCCTAATTCGATGATATTTTGTTTATATCACATAAAGGAAAAGGGGATGATAAACGTCAAAATATTGCTGAATTCGATGATTTTTAGTACGAAACAAAATGCAAGAAAACTTGCTTATAATGCAATATTATGCGAAAATCTGAGATTTGAAGGCCAAATCACTTATAGTGATACTAATGAAATAGTATCGAAATATTGGTAAAAATGAATATATTTACGTAATATCAAACTACATGAAAAACGTGAAAAAAGTCATTATTATACCAAATTTGAGGATTTTAACTTCGAATCATAGAGCGACGTTTCGTATTTTTTAGACCCTAGAAAAGACGTATAAAGATGTTGCTTCCAATACAAATTATAAAAATCAATGTGTTTTCATTAAAATTAACTAAAATGTTCCTGATTTTCGGTTTATATTACCGATGGAAGATGTACACGTAAAACCGTTCTAATCTGGCTGAAACGTCGATATATGCAATAAAAACAGAACTTCTCCCCTTTTAAATATCTTACTCAGTATTTTAACGAGAAAAAATACAGATGATTGAAAAAAGAAACAATGATTGAAATGAAGTTAAGGTTATTTTCTGATCAATTATATGTTTGCATCATTTTCTCGTATATATAATGAATTAATAACAATAAACTGAAAATTCACAAAAACGTGGAAAAACAGCAAAATATTTCCTAATTCGATGATATTTTGTTTATATCACATAAAGGAAAAGGGGATGATAAACGTCAAAATATTGCTGAATTCGATTATTTTTAGTACGAAACAAAATGCAAGAAAACTTGCTTAAAATGCAATATTATGCGAAAATCTGAGATATGAAGGCCAAATCACATATAGTGATACTACATGAAATTGTATCGAAATATTGGTAAAAATGAATATATTTACGTAATATCAAACTTCATGAAAAACGTGAAAAAAATCATTATTATACCAAAATTGAGGATTTTAACTTCGAATCATAGAGCGACGTTTCGTATTTTTTAGACCCCTAGAAAAGACGTGTAAAGATGTTGCTTCCAATACAATTGATAAAAATCAATGTGTTTTCATTAAAATTAACTAAAATGTTCCTGATTTTTGGTTTATATTACCGATGGAGGATGTACACGTAAAACCGTTCTAATCCGGCTGAAACGTCGATATATGCAATAAAAGAGAACTTCTCCCCTTTCAATATCTTACTCAGTATTATAACGAGAAACAAATAGATGATTGAAAATGAAGTATTTAAGGTTATTTTCTGATCAATTATGTGTTTGCATAATTTTTCTCGTATATCTAATGAATCAATAACAATAAACTGAAAATTCACAAAACGTGGAAAACGCCTAATTCGATGATATTTTGTTTAAATCACATAAAGGAAAAGGGATGATAAAGGTCAAAATATTGCTAAATCGATGATTTTTAGTACAAAACAAAATGCAAGAAAACTTGCTTAAAGATGCAAAATTTGCGAAATTCTGAGATTTGAAGGCCAAATCACATATCGTGAGAAAACATGTAGTATCGAAATATTGGTAAAAACGAATATATATACGTAAATCACACTTCATGAATAACGTGAAAAATGTCACTACATTACCATATTTGAGGATTTTAACTTCATATCATAGAGCGAGGTTTCGTATTATTTAGATCTAAGAAAAGACATATGACAATGTTGTTTCAATACAAATGATAAAAATCAATGTGTTTTCATTAGAATTAACTAAAATGTTCCTGATTTTCGTTTATATTACTGAAAGATGTACATGTAAAACCGCTCTAATCCGGCTGAAACGTCGATATATGCAATATAAACAGAACTTCTCCCCTTTCAAATATGTCACTCAGTATTTTAACGAGAAACAAATAGTGATTGAAAATGAAGTGTTTAAGGTTAATTTCTAATCAATTATGTGTTTGCATCATTTCATCGTATATATAATGAATTAATAGCAATAAACTGAAAATTCACAAAAACGTGGAAAAACAGCAAAATATTTCCTAATTCGATGATATTTTGTTTATATCACATAAAGGAAAAGGGGATGATAAACGTCAAAATATTGCTGAATTCGATGATTTTTAGTACGAAACAAAATGCAAGAAAACTTGCTTATAATGCAATATTATGCGAAAATCTGAGATTTGAAGGCCAAATCACTTATAGTGATACTAATGAAATAGTATCGAAATATTGGTAAAAATGAATATATTTACGTAATATCAAACTACATGAAAAACGTGAAAAAAGTCATTATTATACCAAATTTGAGGATTTTAACTTCGAATCATAGAGCGACGTTTCGTATTTTTTAGACCCTAGAAAAGACGTATAAAGATGTTGCTTCCAATACAAATTAAAAAATCAATGTGTTTTCATTAAAATTAACTAAAATGTTCCTGATTTTCGGTTTATATTACCGATGGAAGATGTACACGTAAAACCGTTCTAATCCGGCTGAAACGTCGATATATGCAATAAAAAGAACTTCTCCCTTTTCAATATCTTACTCAGTATTTAACGAGAAACAAATAGATGATTGAAAATGAAGTATTTAAGGTTATTTCTGATCAATTATGTGTTTGCATAATTTTTCTCGTATATTAATGAATCAATAACAATAAACTGAAAATTCACAAAACGTGGAAAACGGCCTAATTCGATGATATTTTGTTTAAATCACATAAAGGAAAAGGGATGATAAAGGTCAAAATATTGCTAAATCGATGATTTTTAGTACAAACAAAATGCAAGAAAACTTGCTTAAAGATGCAAATTTGCGAAATTCTGAGATTTGAAGGCCAAATCACATATCGTGAGAAAACATGTAGTATCGAAATATTGGTAAAAACGAATATATATACGTAAAATCACACTTCATGAATAACGTGAAAAATGTCACTACATTACCATATTTGAGGATTTTAACTTCATATCATAGAGCGAGGTTTCGTATTATTTAGATCTAAGAAAAGACATATGACAATGTTGTTTCAATACAAATGATAAAAATCAATGTGTTTTCATTAGAATTAACTAAAATGTTCCTGATTTTTCGTTTATATTACTGAAAGATGTACATAAAACCGCTCTAATCCGGCTGAAACGTCGATATATGCAATAAACAGAACTTCTCCCCTTTCAAATATGTCACTCAGTATTTTAACGAGAAACAAATAGTTGATTGAAAATGAAGTGTTTAAGGTTAATTTCTAATCAATTATGTGTTTGCATCATTTTCATCGTATATATAATGAATTAATAGCAATAAACTGAAAATTCACAAAAACGTGGAAAAACAGCAAAATATTTCCTAATTCGATGATATTTTGTTTATATCACATAAAGGAAAAGGGGATGATAAACGTCAAAATATTGCTGAATTCGATGATTTTTAGTACGAAACAAAATGCAAGAAAACTTGCTTATAATGCAATATTATGCGAAAATCTGAGATTTGAAGGCCAAATCACTTATAGTGATACTAAATGAAATAGTATCGAAACATTGGTAAAAATGAATATATATACGTAATATCAAACTATATGAAAAACGTGAAAAAAGTCATTATTATACCAAATTTGAGGATTTTAACTTCGAATCATAGAGCGACGTTTCGTATTTTTAGACCCTAGAAAAGACGTATAAAGATGTTGCTTCCAATACAAATGATAAAAATCAATGTGTTTTCATTAAATTAACTAAAATGTTCCTGATTTTCGGTTTATATTACCGATGGAAGATGTACACGTAAAACCGTTCTAATCCGGCTGAAACGTCGATATATGCAATAAAAACAGAACTTCTCCCCTTTTAAATATCTTACTCAGTATTTTAACGAGAAACAAATAGATGATTGAAAATGAAGTATTTAAGGTTATTTTCTGATCAATTATATGTTTGCATCATTTTCATCGTATATATAATGAATTAATAGCAATAAACTGAAAATTCACAAAAACGTGGAAAAACAGCAAAATATTTCCTAATTCGATGATATTTTGTTTATATCACATAAAGGAAAAGGGGATGATAAACGTCAAAATATTGCTGAATTCGATGATTTTTAGTACGAAACAAAATGCAAGAAAACTTGCTTATAATGCAATATTATGCGAAAATCTGAGATTTGAAGGCCAAATCACTTATAGTGATACTATGAAATAGTATCGAAATATTGGTAAAAATGAATATATTTACGTAATATCAAACTACATGAAAAACGTGAAAAAAGTCATTATTATACCAAATTTGAGGATTTTAACTTCGAATCATAGAGCGACGTTTCGTATTTTTTAGACCCTAGAAAAGACGTATAAAGATGTTGCTTCCAATACAAATGATAAAAATCAATGTGTTTTCATTAAAATTAACTAAAATGTTCCTGATTTCGGTTTATATTACCGATGGAAGATGTACACGTAAAACCGTTCTAATCTGGCTGAAACGTCGATATATGCAATAAAAACAGAACTTCTCCCCTTTTAAATATCTTACTCAGTATTTTAACGAGAAACAAATAGATGATTGAAAATGAAGTATTTAAGGTTATTTTCTGATCAATTATATGTTTGCATCATTTTCATCGTATATATAATGAATTAATAGCAATAAACTGAAAATTCACAAAAACGTGGAAAAACAGCAAAATATTTCCTAATTCGATGATATTTTGTTTATATCACATAAAGGAAAAGGGGATGATAAACGTCAAAATATTGCTGAATTCGATTATTTTTAGTACGAAACAAAATGCAAGAAAACTTGCTTAAATGCAATATTATGCGAAAATCTGAGATTTGAAGGCCAAATCACTATAGTGATACTACATGAAATAGTATCGAAATATTGGTAAAAATGAATATATTTACGTAATATCAAACTACATGAAAAACGTGAAAAAAGTCATTATTATACCAAATTTGAGGATTTTAACTTCGAATCATAGAGCGACGTTTCGTATTTTTTAGACCCTAGAAAAACGTATAAAGATGTTGCTTCCAATACAAATTATAAAAATCAATGTGTTTTCATTAAAATTAACTAAAATGTTCCTGATTTTCGGTTTATATTACCGATGGAGATGTACACGTAAAACCGTTCTAATCCGGCTGAAACGTCGATATATGCAATAAAAGAACTTCTTCCCTTTTAATATCTTACTCAGTATTATAACGAGAAACAAATAGATGATTGAAAATGAAGTATTTAAGGTTATTTTCTGATCAATTATGTGTTTGCATAATTTTTCTCGTATATCTAATGAATCAATAACAATAAACTGAAAATTCACAATAACGTGGAAAACGGCCTAATTCGATGATATTTTGTTTAAATCACATAAAGGAAAAGGGAATGATAAAGGTCAAAATATTGCTAAAATCGATGATTTTTAGTACAAACAAAATGCAAGAAAACTTGCTTAAAGATGCAAAATTTGCGAAATTCTGAGATTTGAAGGCCAAATCACATATCGTGAGAAAACATGTAGTATCGAAATATTGGTAAAAACGAATATATATACGTAAAATCACACTTCATGAATAACGTGAAAAATGTCACTACATTACCATATTTGAGGATTTTAACTTCATATCATAGAGCGAGGTTTCGTATTATTTAGATCTAAGAAAAGACATATGACAATGTTTTTCAAATACAAATGATAAAAATCAATGTGTTTTCATTAGAATTAACTAAAATGTTCCTGATTTTTCGTTTATATTACTGAAAGAAGATGTACATGTAAAACCGCTCTAATCCGGCTGAAACGTCGATATATGCAATATAAACAGAACTTCTCCCCTTTCAAATATGTCACTCAGTATTTTAACGAGAAACAAATAGTTGATTGAAAATGAAGTGTTTAAGGTTAATTTCTAATCAATTATGTGTTTGCATCATTTTCATCGTATATATAATGAATTAATAGCAATAAACTGAAAATTCACAAAAACGTGGAAAAACAGCAAAATATTTCCTAATTCGATGATATTTTGTTTATATCACATAAAGGAAAAGGGGATGATAAACGTCAAAATATTGCTGAATTCAATGATTTTTAGTACGAAACAAAATGCAAGAAAACTTGCTTATAATGCAATATTATGCGAAAATCTGAGATTTGAAGGCCAAATCACTTATAGTGATACTATATGAAATAGTATCGAAATATTGGTAAAAATGAATATATTTACGTAATATCAAACTACATGAAAAACGTGAAAAAAGTCATTATTATACCAAATTTGAGATTTTAACTTCGAATCATAGAGCGACGTTTCGTATTTTTTAGACCCTAGAAAAGACGTATAAAGATGTTGCTTCCAATACAAATGATAAAAATCAATGTGTTTTCATTAAAATTAACTAAAATGTTCCTGATTTCGGTTTATATTACCGATGGAAGATGTACACGTAAAACCGTTCTAATCTGGCTGAAACGTCGATATATGCAATAAAAACAGAACTTCTCCCCTTTTAAATATCTTACTCAGTATTTTAACGAGAAACAAATAGATGATTGAAAATGAAGTATTTAAGGTTATTTTCTGATCAATTATATGTTTGCATCATTTTCTCGTATATATAATGAATCAATAGCAATAAACTGAAAATTCACAAAAACGTGGAAAAACAGCAAAATATTTCCTAATTCGATGATATTTTGTTTATATCACATAAAGGAAAAGGGGATGATAAACGTCAAAATATTGCTGAATTCGATTATTTTTAGTACGAAACAAAATGCAAGAAAACTTGCTTAAAATGCAATATTATGCGAAAATCTGAGATATGAAGGCCAAATCACATATAGTGATACTACATGAAATTGTATCGAAATATTGGTAAAAATGAATATATTTACGTAATATCAAACTTCATGAAAAACGTGAAAAAATCATTATTATACCAAAATTGAGGATTTTAACTTCGAATCATAGAGCGACGTTTCGTATTTTTTAGACCCCTAGAAAAGACGTGTAAAGATGTTGCTTCCAATACAATTGATAAAAATCAATGTGTTTTCATTAAAATTAACTAAAATGTTCCTGATTTTTGGTTTATATTACCGATGGAGGATGTACACGTAAAACCGTTCTAATCCGGCTGAAACGTCGATATATGCAATAAAAGAGAACTTCTTCCCTTTTCAATATCTTACTCAGTATTATAACGAGAAACAAATAGATGATTGAAAATGAAGTATTTAAGGTTATTTTCTGATCAATTATGTGTTTGCATAATTTTTCTCGTATATCTAATGAATCAATAACAATAAACTGAAAATTCACAATAACGTGGAAAACGGCCTAATTCGATGATATTTTGTTTAAATCACATAAAGGAAAAGGGATGATAAAGGTCAAAATATTGCTAAAATCGATGATTTTTAGTACAAAACAAAATGCAAGAAAACTTGCTTAAAGATGCAAAATTTGCGAAATTCTGAGATTTGAAGGCCAAATCACATATCGTGAGAAAACATGTAGTATCGAAATATTGGTAAAAACGAATATATATACGTAAAATCACACTTCATGAATAACGTGAAAAATGTCACTACATTACCATATTTGAGGATTTTAACTTCATATCATAGAGCGAGGTTTCGTATTATTTAGATCTAAGAAAAGACATATGACAATGTTGTTTCAAATACAAATGATAAAAATCAATGTGTTTTCATTAGAATTAACTAAAATGTTCCTGATTTTCGTTTATATTACTGAAAGAAGATGTACATGTAAAACCGCTCTAATCCGGCTGAAACGTCGATATATGCAATATAAACAGAACTTCTCCCCTTTCAAATATGTCACTCAGTATTTTAACGAGAAACAAATAGTTGATTGAAAATGAAGTGTTTAAGGTTAATTTCTAATCAATTATGTGTTTGCATCATTTTCATCGTATATATAATGAATTAATAGCAATAAACTGAAAATTCACAAAAACGTGGAAAAACAGCAAAATATTTCCTAATTCGATGATATTTTGTTTATATCACATAAAGGAAAAGGGGATGATAAACGTCAAAATATTGCTGAATTCGATGATTTTTAGTACGAAACAAAATGCAAGAAAACTTGCTTATAATGCAATATTATGCGAAAATCTGAGATTTGAAGGCCAAATCACTTATAGTGATACTACATGAAATAGTATCGAAATATTGGTAAAAATGAATATATTTACGTAATATCAAACTACATGAAAAACGTGAAAAAAGTCATTATTATACCAAATTTGAGGATTTTAACTTCGAATCATAGAGCGACGTTTCGTATTTTTTAGACCCTAGAAAAGACGTATAAAGATGTTGCTTCCAATACAAATTATAAAAATCAATGTGTTTTCATTAAAATTAACTAAAATGTTCCTGATTTTCGGTTTATATTACCGATGGAAGATGTACACGTAAAACCGTTCTAATCCGGCTGAAACGTCGATATATGCAATAAAAAGAGAACTTCTCCCTTTTAATATCTTACTCAGTATTTAACGAGAAACAAATAGATGATTGAAAATGAAGTATTTAAGGTTATTTTCTGATCAATTATGTGTTTGCATAATTTTTCTCGTATATTAATGAATCAATAACAATAAACTGAAAATTCACAAACGTGGAAAACGGCCTAATTCGATGATATTTTGTTTAAATCACATAAAGGAAAAGGGAATGATAAAGGTCAAAATATTGCTAAATCGATGATTTTTAGTACAAACAAAATGCAAGAAAACTTGCTTAAAGATGCAAAATTTGCGAAATTCTGAGATTTGAAGGCCAAATCACATATCGTGAGAAAACATGTAGTATCGAAATATTGGTAAAAACGAATATATATACGTAAAATCACACTTCATGAATAACGTGAAAAATGTCACTACATTACCATATTTGAGGATTTTAACTTCATATCATAGAGCGGGTTTCGTATTATTTAGATCTAAGAAAAGACATATGACAATGTTTTTCAAATACAAATGATAAAAATCAATGTGTTTTCATTAGAATTAACTAAAATGTTCCTGATTTTTCGTTTATATTACTGAAAGAAGATGTACATGTAAAACCGCTCTAATCCGGCTGAAACGTCGATATATGCAATATAAACAGAACTTCTCCCCTTTCAAATATGTCACTCAGTATTTTAACGAGAAACAAATAGTTGATTGAAAATGAAGTGTTTAAGGTTAATTTCTAACAATTATGTGTTTGCATCATTTTCATCGTATATATAATGAATTAATAGCAATAAACTGAAAATTCACAAAAACGTGGAAAAACAGCAAAATATTTCCTAATTCGATGATATTTTGTTTATATCACATAAAGGAAAAGGGGATGATAAACGTCAAAATATTGCTGAATTCAATGATTTTTAGTACGAAACAAAATGCAAGAAAACTTGCTTATAATGCAATATTATGCGAAAATCTGAGATTTGAAGGCCAAATCACTTATAGTGATACTAATGAAATAGTATCGAAATATTGGTAAAAATGAATATATTTACGTAATATCAAACTACATGAAAAACGTGAAAAAAGTCATTATTATACCAAATTTGAGGATTTTAACTTCGAATCATAGAGCGACGTTTCGTATTTTTTAGACCCTAGAAAAGACGTATAAAGATGTTGCTTCCAATACAAATGATAAAAATCAATGTGTTTTCATTAAAATTAACTAAAATGTTCCTGATTTCGGTTTATATTACCGATGGAAGATGTACACGTAAAACCGTTCTAATCTGGCTGAAACGTCGATATATGCAATAAAAACAGAACTTCTCCCCTTTTAAATATCTTACTCAGTATTTTAACGAGAAACAAATAGATGATTGAAAATGAAGTATTTAAGGTTATTTTCTGATCAATTATATGTTTGCATCATTTTCATCGTATATATGAATTAATAGCAATAAACTGAAAATTCACAAAAACGTGGAAAAACAGCAAAATATTTCCTAATTCGATGATATTTTGTTTATATCACATAAAGGAAAAGGGGATGATAAACGTCAAAATATTGCTGAATTCGATTATTTTTAGTACGAAACAAAATGCAAGAAAACTTGCTTAAAATGCAATATTATGCGAAAATCTGAGATATGAAGGCCAAATCACATATAGTGATACTACATGAAATTGTATCGAAATATTGGTAAAAATGAATATATTTACGTAATATCAAACTTCATGAAAAACGTGAAAAAAATCATTATTATACCAAAATTGAGGATTTTAACTTCGAATCATAGAGCGACGTTTCGTATTTTTTAGACCCCTAGAAAAGACGTGTAAAGATGTTGCTTCCAATACAATTGATAAAAATCAATGTGTTTTCATTAAAATTAACTAAAATGTTCCTGATTTTTGGTTTATATTACCGATGGAGGATGTACACGTAAAACCGTTCTAATCCGGCTGAAACGTCGATATATGCAATAAAAAGAGAACTTCTTCCCTTTTCAATATCTTACTCAGTATTATAACGAGAAACAAATAGATGATTGAAAATGAAGTATTTAAGGTTATTTTCTGATCAATTATGTGTTTGCATAATTTTTCTCGTATATCTAATGAATCAATAACAATAAACTGAAAATTCACAATAACGTGGAAAACGGCCTAATTCGATGATATTTTGTTTAAATCACATAAAGGAAAAGGGATGATAAAGGTCAAAATATTGCTAAATCGATGATTTTTAGTACAAAACAAAATGCAAGAAAACTTGCTTAAAGATGCAAAATTTGCGAAATTCTGAGATTTGAAGGCCAAATCACATATCGTGAGAAAACATGTAGTATCGAAATATTGGTAAAAACGAATATATATACGTAAAATCACACTTCATGAATAACGTGAAAAATGTCGCTACATTACCATATTTGAGGATTTTAACTTCATATCATAGAGCGAGGTTTCGATTATTTAGATCTAAGAAAAGACATATGACAATGTTGTTTCAAATACAATGATAAAAATCAATGTGTTTTCATTAGAATTAACTAAAATGTTCCTGATTTTTCGTTTATATTACTGAAAGAAGATGTACATGTAAAACCGCTCTAATCCGGCTGAAACGTCGATATATGCAATATAAACAGAACTTCTCCCCTTTCAAATATGTCACTCAGTATTTTAACGAGAAACAAATAGTTGATTGAAAATGAAGTGTTTAAGGTTAATTTCTAATCAATTATGTGTTTGCATCATTTCATCGTATATATAATGAATTAATAGCAATAAACTGAAAATTCACAAAAACGTGGAAAAACAGCAAAATATTTCCTAATTCGATGATATTTTGTTTATATCACATAAAGGAAAAGGGGATGATAAACGTCAAAATATTGCTGAATTCGATGATTTTTAGTACGAAACAAAATGCAAGAAAACTTGCTTATAATGCAATATTATGCGAAAATCTGAGATTTGAAGGCCAAATCACTTATAGTGATACTACATGAAATAGTATCGAAATATTGGTAAAAATGAATATATTTACGTAATATCAAACTACATGAAAAACGTGAAAAAAGTCATTATTATACCAAATTTGAGGATTTTAACTTCGAATCATAGAGCGACGTTTCGTATTTTTTAGACCCTAGAAAAACGTATAAAGATGTTGCTTCCAATACAAATTATAAAAATCAATGTGTTTTCATTAAAATTAACTAAAATGTTCCTGATTTTCGGTTTATATTACCGATGGAAGATGTACACGTAAAACCGTTCTAATCCGGCTGAAACGTCGATATATGCAATAAAAAGAACTTCTCCCTTTTAATATCTTACTCAGTATTTAACGAGAAACAAATATATGATTGAAAATGAAGTATTTAAGGTTATTTTCTGATCAATTATGTGTTTGCATAATTTTTCTCGTATATCTAATGAATCAATAACAATAAACTGAAAATTCACAAAACGTGGAAAACGGCCTAATTCGATGATATTTTGTTTAAATCACATAAAGGAAAAGGGAATGATAAAGGTCAAAATATTGCTAAATCGATGATTTTTAGTACAAACAAAATGCAAGAAAACTTGCTTAAAGATGCAAAATTTGCGAAATTCTGAGATTTGAAGGCCAAATCACATATCGTGAGAAAACATGTAGTATCGAAATATTGGTAAAAACGAATATATTACGTAAAATCACACTTCATGAATAACGTGAAAAATGTCACTACATTACCATATTTGAGGATTTTAACTTCATATCATAGAGCGAGGTTTCGTATTATTTAGATCTAAGAAAAGACATATGACAATGTTTTTCAAATACAAATGATAAAAATCAATGTGTTTTCATTAGAATTAACTAAAATGTTCCTGATTTTTCGTTTATATTACTGAAAGAAGATGTACATGTAAAACCGCTCTAATCCGGCTGAAACGTCGATATATGCAATATAAACAGAACTTCTCCCCTTTCAAATATGTCACTCAGTATTTTAACGAGAAACAAATAGTTGATTGAAAATGAAGTGTTTAAGGTTAATTTCTAATCAATTTGTGTTTGCATCATTTTCATCGTATATATAATGAATTAATAGCAATAAACTGAAAATTCACAAAAACGTGGAAAAACAGCAAAATATTTCCTAATTCGATGATATTTTGTTTATATCACATAAAGGAAAAGGGGATGATAAACGTCAAAATATTGCTGAATTCAATGATTTTTAGTACGAAACAAAATGCAAGAAAACTTGCTTATAATGCAATATTATGCGAAAATCTGAGATTTGAAGGCCAAATCACTTATAGTGATACTATATGAAATAGTATCGAAATATTGGTAAAAATGAATATATTTACGTAATATCAAACTACATAAAAAACGTGAAAAAAGTCATTATTATACCAAATTTGAGATTTTAACTTCGAATCATAGAGCGACGTTTCGTATTTTTTAGACCCTAGAAAAGACGTATAAAGATGTTGCTTCCAATACAAATGATAAAAATCAATGTGTTTTCATTAAAATTAACTAAAATGTTCCTGATTCTCGGTTTATATTACCGATGGAAGATGTACACGTAAAACCGTTCTAATCTGGCTGAAACGTCGATATATGCAATAAAAACAGAACTTCTCCCCTTTTAAATATCTTACTCAGTATTTTAACGAGAAACAAATAGATGATTGAAAATGAAGTATTTAAGGTTATTTTCTGATCAATTATATGTTTGCATAATTTTTCTCGTATATTTAATGAATTAATAACAATAAACTGAAAATTCACAAAAACGTGGAAAACGGCCTAATTCGATGATATTTTGTTTAAATCACATAAAGAAAAGGGAATGATAAAGGTCAAAATATTGCTAAATTCGATGATTTTTAGTACAAAACAAAATGCAAGAAAACTTGCTTAAAGATGCAAAATTTGCGAAATTCTGAGATTTGAAGGCCAAATCACATATCGTGAGAAAACATGTAGTATCGAAATATTGGTAAAAACGAATATATACGTAAAATCACACTTCATGAATAACGTGAAAAATGTCACTACATTACCATATTTGAGGATTTTAACTTCATATCATAGAGCGAGGTTTCGTATTATTTAGATCTAAGAAAAGACATATGACAATGTTGTTTCAAATACAAATGATAAAAATCAATGTGTTTTCATTAGAATTAACTAAAATGTTCCTGATTTTTCGTTTTATTACTGAAAGAAGATGTACATGTAAAACCGCTCTAATCCGGCTGAAACGTCGATATATGCAATATAAACAGAACTTCTCCCCTTTCAAATATGTCACTCAGTATTTTAACGAGAAACAAATAGTTGATTGAAAATGAAGTGTTTAAGGTTAATTTCTAATCAATTATGTGTTTGCATCATTTTCATCGTATATATAATGAATTAATAGCAATAAACTGAAAATTCACAAAAACGTGGAAAAACAGCAAAATATTTCCTAATTCGATGATATTTTGTTTATATCACATAAAGGAAAAGGGGATGATAAACGTCAAAATATTGCTGAATTCAATGATTTTTAGTACGAAACAAAATGCAAGAAAACTTGCTTATAATGCAATATTATGCGAAAATCTGAGATTTGAAGGCCAAATCACTTATAGTGATACTATATGAAATAGTATCGAAATATTGGTAAAAATGAATATATTTACGTAATATCAAACTACATGAAAAACGTGAAAAAAGTCATTATTATACCAAATTTGAGGATTTTAACTTCGAATCATAGAGCGACGTTTCGTATTTTTTAGACCCTAGAAAAGACGTATAAAGATGTTGCTTCCAATACAAATGATAAAAATCAATGTGTTTTCATTAAAATTAACTAAAATGTTCCTGATTCTCGGTTTATATTACCGATGGAAGATGTACACGTAAAACCGTTCTAATCTGGCTGAAACGTCGATATATGCAATAAAAACAGAACTTCTCCCCTTTTAAATATCTTACTCAGTATTTTAACGAGAAACAAATAGATGATTGAAAATGAAGTATTTAAGGTAATTTTCTGATCAATTATATGTTTGCATAATTTTTCTCGTATATTTAATGAATCAATAACAATAAACTGAAAATTCACAAAAACGTGGAAAACGGCCTAATTCGATGATATTTTGTTTAAATCACATAAAGAAAAGGGAATGATAAAGGTCAAAATATTGCTAAATTCGATGATTTTTAGTACAAAACAAAATGCAAGAAAACTTGCTTAAAGATGCACAATTTGCGAAATTCTGAGATTTGAAGGCCAAATCACATATCGTGAGAAAACATGTAGTATCGAAATATTGGTAAAAACGAATATATATACGTAAAATCACACTTCATGAATAACGTGAAAAAAGTCACTATATTCCCATATTTGAGAATTTTAACTTCAAATCATAGAGCGAGGTTTCGTATTATTTAGATCCAAGAAAAGACATATGACAATGTTGTTTCAAATACAAATGATAAAAATCAATGTTTTTCATTAGTCTTTTCTAGGGTCTAAAAAATACGAAACGTCGCTCTATGATTCGAAGTTAAAATCCTCAAATTTGGTATAATAATGACTTTTTTCCCGTTTTTCATGTAGTTTGATATTACGTAAATATATTCATTTTTACCAATATTTCGATACTATTTCATGTAGTATCACTATAAGTGATTTGGCCTTCAAATCTCAGATTTTCGCATAATATTGCATTATAAGCAAGTTTTCTTGCATTTTGTTTCGTACTAAAAATCATTGAATTCAGCAATATTTTGACGTTTATCATCCCCTTTTCCTTAATGTGATATAAACAAAATATCATCGAATTAGGAAATATTTTGCTGTTTTTCCACGTTTTTGTGAATTTTCAGTTTATTGCTATTAATTCATTATATATACGATGAAAATGATGCAAACACATAATTGATTAGAAATTAACCTTATACACTTCATTTTCAATCAACTATTTGTTTCTCGTTAAAATACTGAGTGACATATTGGAAAGGGGAGAAATTCTGTTTATATTGCATATATCGACGTTTCAGCCGGATTAGAGCGGTTTTACATGTACATCTTCTTTCGGTAATATAAACGAAAAATCAGGAACGTTTTAGTTAATTCTAATGAAAACACATTGATTTTTATCATTTGTATTTGAAACAACATTGTCATATGTCTTTTCTTGGATCTAAATAATACGAAACCTCGCTCTATGTTATGAAGTTAAAATCCTCAAATATGAAAATGTAGTGACATTTTTCACGTTATTCATGAAGTGTGATTTTACGTATATATATTCGTTTTTACCAATATTTCGATACTACATGTTTTCTCACGATATGTGATTTGGCCTTCAAATCTCAGAATTTCGCAAATTTTGCATCTTTAAGCAAGTTATCTTGCATTTTGTTTTGTACTAAAAATCATCGAATTTAGCAATATCATCCCCTTCATCATCCCCTTTTCCTTTATGTGATTTAAACAAAATATCATCGAATTAGGCCGTTTTCCACGTTTTTGTGAATTTTCAGTTTATTGTTATTGATTCATTAAATATACGAGAAAAATTGTGCAAACACATAATTGATCAGAAAATAACCTTAAATACTTCATTTGCAATCATCTATTTGTTTCTCGTTAAAATACTGAGTAAGATATTTAAAAGGGGAGAAGTTCTGTTTTTATTGCATATATCGACGTTTCAGCCAGATTAGAACGGTTTTACGTGTACATCTTCCATCGGTAATATAAACCGAAAATCAGGAACATTTTAGTTAATTTTAATGAAAACACATTGATTTTTATCATTTGTATTGGAAGCAACATCTTTATACGTCTTTTCTAGGGTCTAAAAAATACGAAACCGTCGCTCTATGATTCGAAGTTAAAATCCTCAATTTTGGTATAATAATGATTTTTTCACGTTTTTCATGAGAGTTTGATATTACGTAAATATATTCATTTTTACCAATATTTCGATACAATTTCATGTAGTATCACTATATGTGATTTGGCCTTCATATCTCAGATTTTCGCATAATATTGCATTTTAAGCAAGTTTTCTTGCATTTTGTTTCGTACTAAAAATAATCGAATTCAGCAATATTTTGACGTTATCATCCCCTTTTCCTTATGTGATATAACAAAATATCATCGAATTAGGAAATATTTTGCTGTTTTTCCACGTTTTTGTGAATTTTCAGTTTATTGTTATTGATTCATTAAATATACGAGAAAAATTATGCAAACATATAATTGATCAGAAAATAACCTTAAATACTTCATTTTCAATCATCTATTTGTTTCTCGTTAAAATACTGAGTAAGATATTTAAAAGGGGAGAAGTTCTGTTTTTATTGCATATATCGACGTTTCAGCCAGATTAGAACGGTTTTACGTGTACATCTTCCATCGGTAATATAAACCGAAAATCAGGAACATTTTAGTTAATTTTAATGAAAACACATTGATTTTTATCATTTGTATTGGAAGCAACATCTTTATACGTCTTTTCTCAACCTGTCCTCTTAAAAAGAACGTCGCTTTTGGCCGTTTGCCCGTATGGCCGAATTTGGACATAATTTGAAAATGAAAAAAAAATTAAAATAAATTTGGGATTTCTTTTTCAACACCAGTAAGTTAAGGGTCCTCTGATAGGTTAGGTGGGCAGGAAATTCTCATAAAGTTTCAAAACGTTATGAAAAACGTGAATTTAAAGTGTCCTCTTATAACCTCTGCGCGTAAGGCGGACGACTCAAATAGAAAACGGAACACAACGTCACTTTTGTGAGTCGATTTCATTTCAAATTACGTCCAAATTTAGCCATATCGCGCATACCAGCCAAAAGTGACGTTCTTTTTAAGAGGACGGGTTGCTTTTCTAGGGTCTAAAAAATACGAAACGTCGCTCTATGATCCGAAGTTAAAATCCTCAAATTTGGTATAATAATGACTTTTTCACAGTTTTTCATGTAGTTTGATATTACGTAAATATATTCATTTTTACCAATATTTCGATACTATTTCATGTAGTATCACTATAGTGATTTGGCCTTCAAATCTTAGATTTTCGCATAATATTGCATTATAAGCAAGTTTCTTGCATTTTGTTTCGTACAAAAATCATTGAATTCAGCAATATTTTGACGTTTATCATCCCCTTTTCCTTTATGTGATATAATCAAAATATCATCGAATTAGGAAATATTTTGCTGTTTTTCCACGTTTTTGTGAATTTTCAGTTTATTGCTATTAATTCATTATATATACGATGAAAATGATGCAAACACATAATTGATTAGAAATTAACCTTATACACTTCATTTTCAATCAACTATTTGTTTCTCGTTAAAATACTGAGTGACATATTGGAAAGGGGAGAAGTTCTGTTTATATTGCATATATCGACGTTTCAGCCGGATTAGAGCGGTTTTACATGTACATCTTCTTTCGGTAATATAAACGAAAAATCAGGAACATTTTAGTTAATTCTAATGAAAACACATTGATTTTATCATTTGTATTTGAAACAACATTGTCATATGTCTTTTCTTGGATCTAAATAATGCGAAACCTCGCTCTATGATATGAAGTTAAAATCCTCAAATATGAAAATGTAGTGACATTTTTCACGTTATTCATGAAGTGTGATTTTACGTATATATATTCGTTTTTACCAATATTTCGATACTACATGTTTTCTCACGATATGTGATTTGGCCTTCAAATCTCAGAATTTCGCAAATTTTGCATCTTGAAGCAAGTTATCTTGCATTTTGTTTTGTACTAAAATCATCGAATTTAGCAATATCATCCCCTTCATCATCCCCTTTTCCTTTATGTGATTTAAAACAAATATCATCGAATTAGGCCGTTTCCACGTTTTTGTGAATTTTCAGTTATTGTTATTGATCATTAGATATACGAGAAAAAATTATGCAAACACATAATTGATCAGAAAATAACCTTAAATACTTCATTTTCAATCATCTATTTGTTTCTCGTTATAATATTGAGTACGATATTAAAAAGGGAAGAAGTTCTCTTTTTATTGCATATATCGACGTTTCAGCCGGATTAGAACGGTTTTACGTGTACATCCTCCATCGGTATATAAACCAAAAATCAGGAACATTTTAGTTAATTTTAATGAAAACACATTGATTTTTATCATTGTATTGGAAGCAACATCTTTACACGTCTTTTCTAGGGGCCAAAAAAATACGAAACGTCGCTCTATGATTCGAAGTTAAAATCCTCAATTTTGGTATAATAATGATTTTTTCACGTTTTCATGTAGTTTGATATTACGTAAATATATTCATTTTTACCAATATTTCGATACAATTTTATGTAGTGTCACTATATGTGATTTGGCCTTCAAATCTCAGATTTTCGCATAATATTGCATTTAAGCAAGTTTTCTTGCATTTTGTTTCGTACTAAAAATAATCGAATTGAGCAATATTTTGACGTTTGTCATCCCCTTTTCCTTTATGTGATATAAACAAAATATCATCGAATTAGGAAATATTTTGCTGTTTTTCCACGATTTTGTGAATTTTCAGTTTATTGTTATTGATTCATTAAATATACGAGAAAAATTATGCAAACACATAATTGATCAGAAAATAACCTTAAATACTTCATTTTCAATCATCTATTTGTTTCTCGTTAAAATACTGAGTAAGATATTTAAAAGAGGAGAAGTTCTGTTTTTATTGCATATATCGACGTTTCAGCCGGATTAGAACGGTTTTACGTGTACATCTTCCATCGGTAATATAAACCGAAAATCAGGAACATTTTAGTTAATTTTAAATGAAAAACACATTGATTTTATCATTTGTATTGGAAGCAACATCTTTATACGTCTCTTCTAGGGTCTAAAAAATACGAAACGTCGCTCTATGATTCGAAGTTAAAATCCTCAAATATTGTATAATAATGACTTTTTTCACATTTTTCATGTAGTTTGATATTACATAAATATATTCATTTTTACCAATATTTCGATACTATTTCATGTAGTATCACTATATGTGATTTGGCCTTCAAATCTCAGATTTTCGCATATATTGCATTTTAAGCAAGTTTCTTGCATTTCGTTTCGTACTAAAAATCATCGAATTCAGCAATATTTTGACGTTTATCATCCCCTTTTCCTTTATGGGATATAAACAAAATATCTTCGAATTAGGAAATATTTTGCTGTTTTTCCACGTTTTTGTGAATTTTCAGTTTATTGCTATTAATTCATTATATATACGATGAAAATGATGCAAACGCATAATTGATTAGAAAATAACCTTAAACACTTCATTTTCAATCAACTATTTGTTTCTCGTTAAAATACTGAGTGACATATTGGAAAGAGGAGAAGTTCTGTTTTTATTGCATATATCGACGTTTCAGCCGGATTAGAGCGGTTTACGTGTACATCTTCCATCGGTAATATAAACGGAAAATCAGGAACATTTTAGTTAATTCTAATGAAAACACATTGATTTTTATCATTTGTATTTGAAACAACATTGTCATATGTCTTTTCTTAGATCTAAATAATACGAAACCTCGCTCTATGATATGAAGTTAAAATCCTCAAATACGGTAATGTAGTGACATTTTTCACGTTATTCATGAAGTGCGATTTTACGTATATATATTCGTTTTTACTAATATTTCGATACTACATGTTTTCCTCACGATATGTGATTTGGCCTTCAAATCTCAGAATTTCGCAAATATTGCATCTTTAAGCAAGTTTTCTTGCATTTTGTTTTGTACTAAAAATCATCGAATTTAGCAATATTTTGACCTTTATCATTCCCTTTTCCTTTATGTGATTTAAACAAAATATCATCGAATTAGGCCGTTTTCCACGTTATTGTGAATTTTCAGTTTATTGTTATTGATTCATTAAATATACGAGAAAAATTATGCAAACACATAATTGATCAGAAAATAACCTTAAATACTTCATTTTCAATCATCTATTTGTTTCTCGTTATAATATTGAGTAAGATATTGAAAAGGGAAGAAGTTCTCTTTTTATTGCATATATCGACGTTTCAGCCGGATTAGAACGGTTTTACGTGTACATCCTCCATCGGTAATATAAACCAAAAATCAGGAACATTTTAGTTAATTTTAATGAAAACACATTAATTTTTATCAATTGTATTAGAAGCAACATCTTTACACGTCTTTTCTAGGGGTCTAAAAAATACGAAACGTCGCTCTATGATTCGAAGTTAAAATCCTCAATTTTGGTATAATAATGATTTTTTTCACGTTTTTCATGAAGTTTGATATTACGTAAATATATTCATTTTTACCAATATTTCGATACAATTTCATGTAGTATCACAATATGTGATTTGGCCTTCATATCTCAGATTTTCGCATAATATTGCATTTTAAGCAAGTTTTCTTGCATTTTGTTTCGTACTAAAAATAATCGAATTCAGCAATATTTTGACGTTTGTCATCCCCTTTTCCTTTATGTGATATAAACAAAATATCATCGAATTAGGAAATATTTTGCTGTATTTCCACGTTTTTGTGAATTTCAGTTTATTGGTATTGATTCATTAAATATACGAGAAAAATTATGCAAACATATAATTGATCAGAAAATAACCTTAAATACTTCATTTTCAATCATTTATTTGTTTCTCGTTAAATACTGAGTAAGATATTTAAAAGGGGAGAAGTTCTGTTTTTATTGCATATATCGACGTTTCAGCCAGATTAGAACGGTTTTACGTGTACATCTTCCATCGGTAATATAAACCGAAAATCAGGAACATTTTAGTTAATTTTAATGAAAACACATTGATTTTTATCATTTGTATTGGAAGCAACATCTTTATACGTCTTTTCTAGGGTCTAAAAAATACGAAACGTCGCTCTATGATTCGAAGTTAAAATCCTCAATTTTGGTATAATAATGATTTTTTTCACGTTTTTCATGAAGTTTGATATTACGTAAATATATTCATTTTACCAATATTTCGATACAATTTCATGTAGTATCACTATATGTGATTTGGCCTTCATATCTCAGATTTTCGGCATAATATTGCATTTTAAGCAAGTTTTCTTGCATTTTGTTTCGTACTAAAAATAATCGAATTCAGCAATATTTTGACGTTTATCATCCCCTTTTCCTTTATGTGATATAAACAAAATATCATCGAATTAGGAAATATTTTGCTGTTTTTCCACGTTTTTGTGAATTTTCAGTTTATTGTTATTGATTCATTAAATATACGAGAAAAATTGTGCAAACATATAATTGATCAGAAAATAACCTTAAATACTTCATTTTCAATCATATATTTGTTTCTCGTTAAAATACTGAGTAAGATATTTAAAAGGGGAGAAGTTCTGTTTTATTGCATATATCGACGTTTCAGCCATATTAGAACGGTTTTACGTGTACATCTTCCATCGGTAATATAAACCGAAAATCAGGAACATTTTAGTTAATTTTAATGAAAACACATTGATTTTTATCATTTGTATTGGAAGCAACATCTTTATACGTCTTTTCTAGGGTCTAAAAAAATACGAGACGTCGCTCTATGATTCGAAGTTAAAATCCTCAAATTGGTATAATAATGACTTTTTTCACGTTTTTCATGTAGTTTGATATTACGTAAATATATTCATTTTTACCAATATTTCGATACTATTTCATGTAGTATCACTATAAGTGATTTGGCCTTCAAATCTCAGATTTTCGCATAATATTGCATTATAAGCAAGTTTTCTTGCATTTTGTTTCGTACTAAAAATCATTGAATTCAGCAATATTTTGACGTTTATCATCCCCTTTTCCTTTATGTGATATAAACAAAATATCATCGAATTAGGAAATATTTTGCTGTTTTTCCACGTTTTTGTGAATTTTCAGTTTATTGCTATTAATTCATTATATATACGATGAAAATGATGCAAACACATAATTGATTAGAAATTAACCTTATACACTTCATTTTTCAATCAACTATTTGTTTCTCGTTAAAATACTGAGTGACATATTGGAAAGGGGAGAAGTTCTGTTTATATTGCATATATCGACGTTTCAGCCGGATTAGAGCGGTTTTACATGTACATCTTCTTTCGGTAATATAAACGAAAAATCAGGAACATTTTAGTTAATTCTAATGAAAACACATTGATTTTTATCATTTGTATTTGAAACAACATTGTCATATGTCTTTTCTTGGATCTAAATAATGCGAAACCTCGCTCTATGATATGAAGTTAAAATCCTCAAATATGAAAATGTAGTGACATTTTTCACGTTATTCATGAAGTGTGATTTTACGTATATATATTCGTTTTTACCATATTTCGATACTACATGTTTTCTAACGATATGTGATTTGGCCTTCAAATCTCAGAATTTCGCAAATTTTGCATCTTTAAGCAAGTTATCTTGCATTTTGTTTTGTACTAAAAATCATCGAATTTAGCAATATCATCCCCTTCATCATCCCCTTTTCCTTTATGTGATTTAAACAAAATATCATCGAATTAGGCCGTTTTCCACGTTTTTGTGAATTTTCAGTTTATTGTTATTGATTCATTAAATATACGAGAAAAATTGTGCAAACACATAATTGATCAGAAAATAACCTTAAATACTTCATTTGCAATCATCTATTTGTTTCTCGTTATAATATTGAGTAAGATATTGAAAAGGGAGAAGTTCTCTTTTTATTGCATATATCGACGTTTCAGCCGGATTAGAACGGTTTTACGTGTACATCCTCCATCGGTAATATAAACCGAAAATCAGGAACATTTTAGTTAATTTTAATGAAAACACATTGATTTTTATCAATTGTATTGGAAGCAACATCTTTACACGTCTTTTCTAGGGGCCAAAAAAATACGAAACGTCGCTCTATGATTCGAAGTTAAAATCCTCAATTTTGGTATAATAATGACTTTTTTCACGTTTTTCATGTAGTTTGATATTACGTAAATATATTCATTTTTACCAATATTTCGATACTATTTCATGTAGTATCACTATATGTGATTTGGCCTTCAAATCTCAGATTTTCGCATAATATTGCATTTTAAGCAAGTTTTCTTGCATTTCGTTTCGTACTAAAAATAATCGAATTCAGCAATATTTTGACATTGATCATCCCCTTTTCCTTTATGGGATATTAACAAAATATCTTCGAATTAGGAAATATTTTGCTGTTTTTCCACGTTTTTGTGAATTTTCAGTTTATTGTTATTGATTCATTATATATACGATGAAAATGATGCAAACGCATAATTGATTAGAAAATAACCTTAAACACTTCATTTTCAATCAACTATTTGTTTCTCGTTAAAATACTGAGTAAGATATTTAAAAGAGGAGAAGTTCTGTTTTTATTGCATATATCGACGTTTCAGCCGGATTAGAGCGGTTTTACGTGTACATCTTCCATCGGTAATATAAACCGAAAATCAGGAACATTTTAGTTAATTTTAATGAAAACACATTGATTTTTATCATTTGTATTGGAAGCAACATCTTTATACGTCTTTTCTAGGGTCTAAAAAATACGAAACGTCGCTCTATGATTCGAAGTTAAAATCCTCAAATTTTTTATAATAATGACTTTTTTCACGTTTTTCATGTAGTTTGATATTACGTAAATATATTCATTTTTACCAATATTTCGATACTATTTCATGTAGTATCACTATAAGTGATTTGGCCTTCAAATCTCAGATTTTCGCATAATATTGCATTATAAGCAAGTTTTCTTGCATTTTGTTTCGTACTAAAAATCATTGAATTCAGCAATATTTTGACGTTGATCATCCCCTTTTCCTTTATGTGATATAAACAAAATATCATCGAATTAGGAAATATTTTGCTGTTTTTCCACGTTTTTGTGAATTTTCAGTTTATTGCTATTAATTCATTATATATACGATGAAAATGATGCAAACACATAATTGATTAGAAATTAACCTTATACACTTCATTTTCAATCAACTATTTGTTTCTCGTTAAAATACTGAGTGACATATTGGAAAGGGGAGAAGTTCTGTTTATATTGCATATATCGACGTTTCAGCCGGATTAGAGCGGTTTTACATGTACATCTTCTTTCCGTAATATAAACGAAAAATCAGGAACATTTTAGTTAATTCTAATGAAAACACATTGATTTTTATCATTTGTATTTGAAACAACATTGTCATATGTCTTTTCTTGGATCTAAATAATGCGAAACCTCGCTCTATGATATGAAGTTAAAATCCTCAAATATGGTAATGTAGTGACATTTTTCACGTTATTCATGAAGTGTGATTTTACGTATATATATTCGTTTTTACCAATATTTCGATACTACATGTTTTCTCACGATATGTGATTTGGCCTTCAAATCTCAGAATTTCGCAAATTTTGCATCTTTAAGCAAGTTATCTTGCATTTTGTTTTGTACTAAAAATCATCGAATTTAGCAATATTTTGACCTTCATCATCCCCTTTTCCTTTATGTGATTTAAACAAAATATCATCGAATTAGGCCGTTTCCACGTTTTTGTGAATTTTCAGTTTATTGTTATTGATTCATTAAATATACGAGAAAAATTGTGCAAACACATAATTGATCAGAAAATAACCTTAAATACTTCATTTGCAATCATATATTTGTTTCTCGTTAAAATACTGAGTAAGATATTTAAAAGGGGAGAAGTTCTGTTTTTATTGCATATATCGACGATTCAGCCGGATTAGAACGGTTTTACGTGTACATCTTCCATCGGTAATATAAACCGAAAATCAGGAACATTTTAGTTAATTTTAATGAAAACACATTGATTTTTATCATTTGTATTGGAAGCAACATCTTTATACGTTTTTTTCTAGGGTCTAAAAAATACGAAACGTCGCTCTATGATTCGAAATTAAAACCATCAAATTTGGTATAATAATGATTTTTTTCACGTTTTTCATATAGTTTGATATTACGTAAATATATTCATTTTTACCAATATTTTGATACTATTTCATGTAGTATCACTATATGTGATTTGGCCTTCAAATCTCAGATTTTCGCATAATAATGCATTTTAAGCAAGTTTTCTTGCATTTCGTTTCATACTAAAAATCATCGAATTCAGCAGTATTTTGACGTTTATCATCCCCTTTTCCTTTATGTGATATAAACAAAATATCATCGAATTAGGAAATATTTTGCTGTTTTTCCACGTTTTTGTGAATTTTCAGTTTATTGTTATTGATTCATTAAATATACGAGAAAAATTATGCAAACATATAATTGATCAGAAAATAACCTTAAATACTTCATTTTCAATCATCTATTTGTTTCTCGTTAAAATACTGAGTAAGATATTTAAAAGGGGAGAAGTTCTGTTTTTATTGCATATATCGACGTTTCAGCCAGATTAGAACGGTTTTACGTGTACATCTTCCATCGGTAATATAAACCGAAAATCAGGAACATTTTAGTTAATTTTAATGAAAACACATTGATTTTTATCATTTGTATTGGAAGCAACATCTTTATACGTCTTTTCTAGGGTCTAAAAAATACGAAACGTCGCTCTATGATTCGAAGTTAAAATCCTCAAATTTGGTATAATAATGACTTTTTTCACGTTTTTCATGTAGTTTGATATTACGTAAAATATATTCATTTTTACCAATATTTCGATACTATTTCATGTAGTATCACTATAAGTGATTTGGCCTTCAAATCTCAGATTTTCGCATAATATTGCACTATAAGCAAGTTTTCTTGCATTTTGTTTCGTACTAAAAATCATTGAATTCAGCAATATTTTGACGTTTATCATCCCCTTTTCCTTTATGTGATATAAACAAAATATCATCGAATTAGGAAATATTTTGCTGTTTTTCCACGTTTTGTGAATTTTCAGTTTATTGCTATTAATTCATTATATATACGATGAAAATGATGCAAACACATAATTGATTAGAAATTAACCTTATACACTTCATTTTCAATCAACTATTGTTTCTCGTTAAAATACTGAGTGACATATTGGAAAGGGGAGAAGTTCTGTTTATATTGCATATATCGACGTTTCAGCCGGATTAGAGCGGTTTTACATGTACATCTTCTTTCGGTAATATAAACGAAAAATCAGGAACATTTTAGTTAATTCTAATGAAAACACATTGATTTTTATCATTTGTATTTGAAACAACATTGTCATATGTCTTTTCTTGGATCTAAATAATGCGAAACCTCGCTCTATGATATGAAGTTAAAATCCTCAAATATGGTAATGTAGTGACATTTTTCACGTTATTCATGAAGTGTGATTTTACGTATATATATTCGTTTTTACCAATATTTCGATGCTACATGTTTTCTCACGATATGTGATTTGGCCTTCAAATCTCAGAATTTCGCAAATTTTGCATCTTTAAGCAAGTTATCTTGCATTTTGTTTTGTACTAAAAATCATCGAATTTAGCAATATTTTGACCTTCATCATCCCCTTTTCCTTTATGTGATTTAAACAAAATATCATCGAATTAGGCCGTTTTCCACGTTTTGTGAATTTTCAGTTTATTGTTATTGATTCATTAAATATACGAGAAAAATTGTGCAAACACATAATTGATCAGAAAATAACCTTAAATACTTCATTTGCAATCATATATTTGTTTCTCGTTAAAATACTGAGTAAGATATTTAAAAGGGGAGAAGTTCTGTTTTTATTGCATATATCGACGATTCAGCCGGATTAGAACGGTTTTACGTGTACATCTTCCATCGGTAATATAAACCGAAAATCAGGAACATTTTAGTTAATTTTAATGAAAACACATTGATTTTTATCATTTGTATTGGAAGCAACATCTTTATACGTTTTTTTCTAGGGTCTAAAAAATACGAAACGTCGCTCTATGATTCGAAATTAAAACCATCAAATTTGGTATAATAATGATTTTTTTCACGTTTTTCATATAGTTTGATATTACGTAAATATATTCATTTTTACCAATATTTTGATACTATTTCATGTAGTATCACTATATGTGATTTGGCCTTCAAATCTCAGATTTTCGCATAATATTGCATTTTAAGCAAGTTTTCTTGCATTTCGTTTCATACTAAAAATCATCGAATTCAGCAATATTTTGACGTTTATCATCCCCTTTTCCTTTATGTGATATAAACAAAATATCATCGAATTAGGAAATATTTTGCTGTTTTTCCACGTTTTTGTGAATTTTCAGTTTATTGTTATTGATTCATTAAATATACGAGAAAAATTATGCAAACATATAATTGATCAGAAAATAACCTTAAATACTTCATTTTCAATCATCTATTTGTTTCTCGTTAAAATACTGAGTAAGATATTTAAAAGGGGAGAAGTTCTGTTTTTATTGCATATATCGACGTTTCAGCCAGATTAGAACGGTTTTACGTGTACATCTTCCATCGGTAATATAAACCGAAAATCAGGAACATTTTAGTTAATTTTAATGAAAACACATTGATTTTTATCATTTGTATTGGAAGCAACATCTTTATACGTCTTTTCTAGGGTCTAAAAAATACGAAACATCGCTCTATGATTCGAAGTTAAAATCCTCAAATTTGGTATAATAATGACTTTTTTCACGTTTTTCATGTAGTTTGATATTACGTAAATATATTCATTTTTACCAATATTTCGATACTATTTCATGTAGTATCACTATAAGTGATTTGGCCTTCAAATCTCAGATTTTCGCATAATATTGCATTATAAGCAAGTTTTCTTGCATTTTGTTTCGTACTAAAAATCATTGAATTCAGCAATATTTTGACGTTTATCATCCCCTTTTCCTTTATGTGATATAAACAAAATATCATCGAATTAGGAAATATTTTCCTGTTTTTCCACGTTTTTGTGAATTTTCAGTTTATTGCTATTAATTCATTATATATACGATGAAAATGATGCAAACACATAATTGATTAGAAATTAACCTTATACACTTCATTTTCAATCAACTATTTGTTTCTCGTTAAAATACTGAGTGACATATTGGAAAGGGGAGAAGTTCTGTTTATATTGCATATATCGACGTTTCAGCCGGATTAGAGCGGTTTTACATGTACATCTTCTTTCCGTAATATAAACGAAAAATCAGGAACATTTTAGTTAATTCTAATGAAAACACATTGATTTTTATCATTTGTATTTGAAACAACATTGTCATATGTCTTTTCTTGGATCTAAATAATGCGAAACCTCGCTCTATGATATGAAGTTAAAATCCTCAAATATGGTAATGTAGTGACATTTTTCACGTTATTCATGAAGTGTGATTTTACGTATATATATTCGTTTTTACCAATATTTCGATACTACATGTTTTCTCACGATATGTGATTTGGCCTTCAAATCTCAGAATTTCGCAAATTTTGCATCTTTAAGCAAGTTATCTTGCATTTTGTTTTGTACTAAAAATCATCGAATTTAGCAATATTTTGACCTTCATCATCCCCTTTTCCTTTATGTGATTTAAACAAAATATCATCGAATTAGGCCGTTTTCCACGTTTTTGTGAATTTTCAGTTTATTGTTATTGATTCATTAAATATACGAGAAAAATTGTGCAAACACATAATTGATCAGAAAATAACCTTAAATACTTCATTTGCAATCATATATTTGTTTCTCGTTAAAATACTGAGTAAGATATTTAAAAGGGGAGAAGTTCTGTTTTTATTGCATATATCGACGATTCAGCCGGATTAGAACGGTTTTACGTGTACATCTTCCATCGGTAATATAAACCGAAAATCAGGAACATTTTAGTTAATTTTAATGAAAACACATTGATTTTTATCATTTGTATTGGAAGCAACATCTTTATATGTTTTTTTCTAGGGTCTAAAAAATACGAAACGTCGCTCTATGATTCGAAATTAAAACCATCAAATTTGGTATAATAATGATTTTTTTCACGTTTTTCATATAGTTTGATATTACGTAAATATATTC
Organism: Procambarus clarkii; assembly: GCF_040958095.1. Taxonomy (NCBI): domain Eukaryota; kingdom Metazoa; phylum Arthropoda; class Malacostraca; order Decapoda; family Cambaridae; genus Procambarus; species Procambarus clarkii. Next base: position 51,411,871 of record NC_091161.1, read on the forward strand.
ATTTTTACCAATATTTTGATACTATTTCATGTAGTATCACTATATGTGATTTGGCCTTCAAATCTCAGATTTTCGCATAATATTGCATTTTAAGCAAGTTTTCTTGCATTTCGTTTCATACTAAAAATCATCGAATTCAGCAGTATTTTGACGTTTATCATCCCCTTTTCCTTTATGTGATATAAACAAAATATCATCGAATTAGGAAATATTTTGCTGTTTTTCCACGTTTTTGTGAATTTTCAGTTTATTGTTATTGATTCATTAAATATACGAGAAAAATTATGCAAACATATAATTGATCAGAAAATAACCTTAAATACTTCATTTTCAATCATCTATTTGTTTCTCGTTAAAATACTGAGTAAGATATTTAAAAGGGGAGAAGTTCTGTTTTTATTGCATATATCGACGTTTCAGCCAGATTAGAACGGTTTTACGTGTACATCTTCCATCGGTAATATAAACCGAAAATCAGGAACATTTTAGTTAATTTTAATGAAAACACATTGATTTTTATCATTTGTATTGGAAGCAACATCTTTATACGTCTTTTCTAGGGTCTAAAAAATACGAAACGTCGCTCTATGATTCGAAGTTAAAATCCTCAAATTTGGTATAATAATGACTTTTTTCACGTTTTTCATGTAGTTTGATATTACGTAAATATATTCATTTTTACCAATATTTCGATACTATTTCATGTAGTATCACTATAAGTGATTTGGCCTTCAAATCTCAGATTTTCGCATAATATTGCATTATAAGCAAGTTTTCTTGCATTTTGTTTCGTACTAAAAATCATTGAATTCAGCAATATTTTGACGTTTATCATCCCCTTTTCCTTTATGTGATATAAACAAAATATCATCGAATTAGGAAATATTTTGCTGTTTTTCCACGTTTTTGTGAATTTTCAGTTTATTGCTATTAATTCATTATATATACGATGAAAATGATGCAAACACATAATTGATTAGAAATTAACCTTATACACTTCATTTTCAATCAACTATTTGTTTCTCGTTAAAATACTGAGTGACATATTGGAAAGGGGAGAAGTTCTGTTTATATTGCATATATCGACGTTTCAGCCGGATTAGAGCGGTTTTACATGTACATCTTCTTTCGGTAATATAAACGAAAAATCAGGAACATTTTAGTTAATTCTAATGAAAACACATTGATTTTTATCATTTGTATTTGAAACAACATTGTCATATGTCTTTTCTTGGATCTAAATAATGCGAAACCTCGCTCTATGATATGAAGTTAAAATCCTCAAATATGGTAATGTAGTGACATTTTTCACGTTATTCATGAAGTGTGATTTTACGTATATATATTCGTTTTTACCAATATTTCGATGCTACATGTTTTCTCACGATATGTGATTTGGCCTTCAAATCTCAGAATTTCGCAAATTTTGCATCTTTAAGCAAGTTATCTTGCATTTTGTTTTGTACTAAAAATCATCGAATTTAGCAATATTTTGACCTTCATCATCCCCTTTTCCTTTATGTGATTTAAACAAAATATCATCGAATTAGGCCGTTTTCCACGTTTTTGTGAATTTTCAGTTTATTGTTATTGATTCATTAAATATACGAGAAAAATTGTGCAAACACATAATTGATCAGAAAATAACCTTAAATACTTCATTTGCAATCATCTATTTGTTTCTCGTTATAATATTGAGTAAGATATTGAAAAGGGAAGAAGTTCTCTTTTTATTGCATATATCGACGTTTCAGCCGGATTAGAACGGTTTTACGTGTACATCCTCCATCGGTAATATAAACCGAAAATCAGGAACATTTTAGTTAATTTTAATGAAAACACATTGATTTTTATCAATTGTATTGGAAGCAACATCTTTACACGTCTTTTCTAGGGGCCAAAAAAATACGAAACGTCGCTCTATGATTCGAAGTTAAAATAATCAATTTTGGTATAATAATGACTTTTTTCACGTTTTTCATGTAGTTTGATATTACGTAAATATATTCATTTTTACCAATATTTCGATACTATTTCATGTAGTATCACTATATGTGATTTGGCCTTCAAATCTCAGATTTTCGCATAATATTGCATTTTAAGCAAGTTTTCTTGCATTTCGTTTCGTACTAAAAATAATCGAATTCAGCAATATTTTGACATTGATCATCCCCTTTTCCTTTATGGGATATAAACAAAATATCTTCGAATTAGGAAATATTTTGCTGTTTTTCCACGTTTTTGTGAATTTTCAGTTTATTGTTATTGATTCATTATATATACGATGAAAATGATGCAAACGCATAATTGATTAGAAAATAACCTTAAACACTTCATTTTCAATCAACTATTTGTTTCTCGTTAAAATACTGAGTAAGATATTTAAAAGAGGAGAAGTTCTGTTTTTATTGCATATATCGACGTTTCAGCCGGATTAGAGCGGTTTTACGTGTACATCTTCCATCGGTAATATAAACCGAAAATCAGGAACATTTTAGTTAATTCTAATGAAAACACATTGATTTTTATCATTTGTATTGGAAGCAACATCTTTATGCGTCTCTTCTAGGGTCTAAAAAATACGAAACGTCGCTCTATGAGTCGAAGTTAAAATCCTCAAATATTGTATAATAATGACTTTTTTCACATTTTTCATGTAGTTTGATATTACATAAATATATTCATTTTTACCAATATTTCGATACTATTTCATGTAGTATCACTATATGTGATTTGGCCTTCAAATCTCAGATTTTCGCATAATATTGCATTTTAAGCAAGTTTTCTTGCATTTTGTTTCGTACTAAAAATCATCGAATTCAGCAATATTTTGACGTTTATCATCCCCTTTTCCTCTATGTGATATAAACAAAATATCATCGAATTAGGAAATATTTTGCTGTTTTTCCACGTTTTTGTGAATTTTCAGTTTATTGCTATTATTTCATTATATATACGATGAAAATGATGCAAACACATAATTGATTAGAAATTAACCTTAAACACTTCATTTTCAATCAACTATTTGTTTCTCGTTAAAATACTGAGTGACATATTTGAAAGGGGAGAAGTTCTGTTTATATTGCATATATCGACGTTTCAGCCGGATTAGAGCGGTTTTACGTGTACATCTTCCATCGGTAATATAAACGGAAAATCAGGAACATTTTAGTTAATTCTTATGAAAACACATTGATTTTTATCATTTGTGTTTGAAACAACATTGTCATATGTCTTTTCTTAGATCTAAATAATACGAAACCTCGCTCTATGATATGAAGTTAAAATCCTCAAATATGGTAATGTAGTGACATTTTTCACGTTATTCATGAAATGTGATTTTACGTATATATATTCGTTTTTACCAATATTTCGATACTACATGTTTTCTCACGATATGTGATTTGGCCTTCAAATCTCAGAATTTCGCAAATTTTGCATCTTTAAGCAAGTTATCTTGCATTTTGTTTTGTACTAAAAATCATCGAATTTAGCAATATTTTGACCTTCATCATCCCCTTTTCCTTTATGTGATTTAAACAAAATATCATCGAATTAGGCCGTTTTCCACGTTTTTGTGAATTTTCAGTTTATTGTTATTGATTCATTAAATATACGAGAAAAATTGTGCAAACACATAATTGATCAGAAAATAACCTTAAATACTTCATTTGCAATCATATATTTGTTTCTCGTTAAAATACTGAGTAAGATATTTAAAAGGGGAGAAGTTCTGTTTTTATTGCATATATCGACGATTCAGCCGGATTAGAACGGTTTTACGTGTACATCTTCCATCGGTAATATAAACCGAAAATCAGGAACATTTTAGTTAATTTTAATGAAAACACATTGATTTTTATCATTTGTATTGGAAGCAACATCTTTATACGTTTTTTTCTAGGGTCTAAAAAATACGAAACGTCGCTCTATGATTCGAAATTAAAACCATCAAATTTGGTATATTAATGATTTTTTTCACGTTTTTCATATAGTTTGATATTACGTAAATATATTCATTTTTACCAATATTTCGATACTATTTCATGTAGTATCACTATATGTGATTTGGCCTTCAAATCTCAGATTTTCGCATAATATTGCATTTTAAGCAAGTTTTCTTGCATTTCGTTTCATACTAAAAATCATCGAATTCAGCAATATTTTGACGTTGATCATCCCCTTTTCCTTTATGGGATATAAACAAAATATCTTCGAATTAGGAAATATTTTGCTGTTTTTCCACGTTTTTGTGAACTTTCAGTTTATTGCTATTAATTCATTATATATACGATGAAAATGATGCAAACGCATAATTGATTAGAAAATAACCTTAAACACTTCATTTTCAATCAACTATTTGTTTCTCGTTAAAATACTGAGTGACATATTGGAAAAAGGAGAAGTTCTGTTTTTATTGCATATATCGACGTTTCAGCCGGATTAGAGCGGTTTTACGTGTACATCTTCCAACGGTAATATAAACGGAAAATCAGGAACATTTTAGTTAATTCTAATGAAAACACATTGATTTTTATCATTTGTATTTGAAACAACATTGTCATATGTCTTTTCTTAGATCTAAATAATACGAAACCTCGCTCTATGATATGAAGTTAAAATCCTCAAATACGGTAATGTAGTGACATTTTTCACGTTATTCATGAAGTGCGATTTTACGTATATATATTCGTTTTTACTAATATTTCGATACTACATGTTTTCTCACGATATGTGATTTGGCCTTCAAATCTCAGAATTTCGAAAATATTGCATCTTTAAGCAAGTTTTCTTGCATTTTGTTTTGTACTAAAAATCATCGAATTTAGCAATATTTTGACCTTTATCATTCCCTTTTCCTTTATGTGATTTAAACAAAATATCATCGAATTAGGCCGTTTTCCACGTTATTGTGAATTTTCAGTTTATTGTTATTGATTCATTAGATATACGAGAAAAATTATGCAAACACATAATTGATCAGAAAATAACCTTAAATACTTCATTTTCAATCATCTATTTGTTTCTCGTTAAAATACTGAGTAAGATATTTAAAAGGGGAGAAGTTCTGTTTTTATTGCATATATCGACGTTTCAGCCGGATTAGAACGGTTTTACGTGTACATCCTCCATCGGTAATATAAACCAAAAATCAGGAACATTTTAGTTAATTTTAATGAAAACACATTGATTTTTATCAATTGTATTGGAAGCAACATCTTTACACGTCTTTTCTAGGGGTCTAAAAAATACGAAACGTCGCTCTATGATTCGAAGTTAAAATCCTCAATTTTGGTATAATAATGATTTTTTTCACGTTTTTCATGAAGTTTGATATTACGTAAATATATTCATTTTTACCAATATTTCGATACAATTTCATGTAGTATCACTATATGTGATTTGGCCTTCATATCTCAGATTTTCGCATAATATTGCATTTTAAGCAAGTTTTCTTGCATTTTGTTTCGTACTAAAAATCATTGAATTCAGCAATATTTTGACGTTTATCATCCCCTTTTGCTTTATGTGATATAAACAAAATATCATCGAATTAGGAAATATTTTGCTGTTTTTCCACGTTTTTGTGAATTTTCAGTTTATTGCTATTAATTCATTATATATACGATGAAAATGATGCAAACACATAATTGATTAGAAATTAACCTTATACACTTCATTTTCAATCAACTATTTGTTTCTCGTTAAAATACTGAGTGACATATTGGAAAGGGGAGAAGTTCTGTTTATATTGCATATATCGACGTTTCAGCCGGATTAGAGCGGTTTTACATGTACATCTTCTTTCGGTAATATAAACGAAAAATCAGGAACATTTTAGTTAATTCTAATGAAAACACATTGATTTTTATCATTTGTATTTGAAACAACATTGTCATATGTCTTTTCTTGGATCTAAATAATACGAAACCTCGCTCTATGATATGAAGTTAAAATCCTCAAATATGAAAATGTAGTGACATTTTTCACGTTATTCATGAAGTGTGATTTTACGTATATATATTCGTTTTTACCAATATTTCGATACTACATGTTTTCTCACGATATGTGATTTGGCCTTCAAATCTCAGAATTTCGCAAATTTTGCATCTTTAAGCAAGTTGTCTTGCATTTTGTTTTGTACTAAAAATCATCGAATTTAGCAATATTTTGACCTTCATCATCCCCTTTTCCTTTATGTGATTTAAACAAAATATCATCGAATTAGGCCGTTTTCCACGTTTTTGTGAATTTTTAGTTTATTGTTATTGATTCATTAAATATACGAGAAAAATTGTGCAAACACATAATTGATCAGAAAATAACCTTAAATACTTCATTTGCAATCATCTATTTGTTTCTCGTTAAAATACTGAGTAAGATATTTAAAAGGGGAGAAGTTCTGTTTTTATTGCATATATCGACGATTCAGCCGGATTAGAACGGTTTTACGTGTACATCTTCCATCGGTAATATAAACCGAAAATCAGGAACATTTTAGTTAATTTTAATGAAAACACATTGATTTTTATCATTTGTATTGGAAGCAACATCTTTATACGTTTTTTCTAGGGTCTAAAAAATACGAAACGTCGCTCTATGATTCGAAGTTAAAACCATCAAATTTGGTATAATAATGACTTTTTTCACGTTTTTCATATAGTTTGATATTACGTAAATATATTCATTTTTACCAATATTTCGATACTATTTCATGTAGTATCACTATATGTGATTTGGCCTTCAAATCTTATATTTTCGCATAATATTGCATTTTAAGCAAGTTTTCTTGCATTTCGTTTCATACTAAAAATCATCGAATTCAGCAATATTTTGACGTTGATCATCCCCTTTTCCTTTATGGGATATAAACAAAATATCTTCGAATTAGGAAATATTTTGCTGTTTTTCCACGTTTTTGTGAATTTTCAGTTTATTGCTATTAATTCATTATATATACGATGAAAATGATGCAAACGCATTATTGATTAGAAAATAACCTTAAACACTTCATTTTCAATCAACTATTTGTTTCTCGTTAAAATACTGAGTGACATATTGGAAAGAGGAGAAGTTCTGTTTTTATTGCATATATCGACGTTTCAGCCGGATTAGAGCGGTTTTACGTGTACATCTTCCATCGGTAATATAAACGGAAAATCAGGAACATTTTAGTTAATTCTAATGAAAACACATTGATTTTTATCATCTGTATTTGAAACAACATTGTCATATGTCTTTTCTTAGATCTAAATAATACGAAACCTCGCTCTATGATATGAAGTTAAAATCCTCAAATACGGTAATGTAGTGACATTTTTCACGTTATTCATGAAGTGCGATTTTACGTATATATATTCGTTTTTACTAATATTTCGATACTACATGTTTTCTCACGATATGTGATTTGGCCTTCAAATCTCAGAATTTCGCAAATATTGCATCTTTAAGCAAGTTTTCTTGCATTTTGTTTTGTACTAAAAATCATCGAATTTAGCAATATTTTGACCTTTATCATTCCCTTTTCCTTTATGTGATTTAAACAAAATATCATCGAATTAGGCCGTTTTCCACGTTTTTGTGAATTTTCAGTTTATTGTTATTGATTCATTAGATATACGAGAAAAATTATGCAAACACATAATTGATCAGAAAATAACCTTAAATACTTCATTTTCAATCATCTATTTGTTTCTCGTTATAATATTGAGTAAGATATTGAAAAGGGAAGAAGTTCTCTTTTTATTGCATATATCGACGTTTCAGCCGGATTAGAACGGTTTTACGTGTACATCCTCCATCGGTAATATAAACCAAAAATCAGGAACATTTTAGTTAATTTTAATGAAAACACATTGATTTTTATCAATTGTATTGGAAGCAACATCTTTAAACGTCTTTTCTAGGGGTCTAAAAAATACGAAACGTCGCTCTATGATTCGAAGTTAAAATCCTCCATTTTGGTATAATAATGATTTTTTTCACGTTTTTCATGAAGTTTGATATTACGTAAATATATTAATTTTACCAATATTTCGATACAATTTCATGTAGTATCACTATATGTGATTTGGCCTTCATATCTCAGATTTTCGCATAATATTGCATTTTAAGCAAGTTTTCTTGCATTTTGTTTCGTACTAAAAATAATCGAATTCAGCAATATTTTGACGTTTATCATCCCCTTTTCCTTTGTGTGATATAAACAAAATATCATCGAATTAGGAAATATTTTGCTGTTTTTCCACGTTTTTGTGAATTTTCAGTTTATTGTTATTGATTCATTAAATATACGAGAAAATTTATGCAAACATATAATTGATCAGAAAATAACCTTAAATACTTCATTTTCAATCATCTATTTGTTTCTCGTTAAAATACTGAGTAAGATATTTAAAAGGGGAGAAGTTTTGTTTTTATTGCATATATCGACGTTTCAGCCAGATTAGAACGGTTTTACGTGTAAATCTTCCATCGGTAATATAAACCGAAAATCAGGAACATTTTAGTTAATTTTAATGGAAACACATTGATTTTTATCATTTGTATTGGAAGCAACATCTTTATACGTCTTTTCTAGGGTCTAAAAAATACGAAACGTCGCTCTATGATTCGAAGTTAAAATCCTCAAATTTGGTATAATAATGACTTTTTTCACGTTTTTCATGCAGTTTGATATTACGTAAATATATTCATTTTTACCAATATTTCGATACTATTTCATGTAGTATCACTATAAGTGATTTGGCCTTCAAATCTCAGATTTTCGCATAATATTGCATTATAAGCAAGTTTTCTTGCATTTTGTTTCGTACTAAAAATCATTGAATTCAGCAATATTTTGACGTTTATCATCCCCTTTTCCTTTATGTGATATAAACAAAATATCATCGAATTAGGAAATATTTTGCTGTTTTTCCACGTTTTTGTGAATTTTCAGTTTATTGCTATTAATTCATTATATATACGATGAAAATGATGCAAACACATAATTGATTAGAAATAAACCTTAAACACTTCATTTTCAATCAACTATTTGTTTCTCGTTAAAATACTGAGTGACATATTTGAAAGGGGAGAAGTTCTGTTTATATTGCATATATCGACGTTTCAGCCGGATTAGAGCGGTTTTACGTGTACATCTTCCATCGGTAATATAAACGGAAAATCAGGAACATTTTAGTTAATTCTAATGAAAACACATTGATTTTTATCATTTGTATTTGAAACAACATTGTCATATGTCTTTTCTTAGATCTAAATAATACGAAACCTCGCTCTATGATATGAAGTTAAAATCCTCAAATACGGTAATGTAGTGACATTTTTCACGTTATTCATGAAGTGCGATTTTACGTATATATATTCGTTTTTACTAATATTTCGATACTACATGTTTTCTCACGATATGTGATTTGGCCTTCAAATCTCAGAATTTCGCAAGTTTTGCATCTTTAAGCAAGTTATCTTGCATTTTGTTTTGTACTAAAAATCATCGAATTTAGCAATATTTTGACCTTCATCATCCCCTTTTCCTTTATGTGATTTAAACAAAATATCATCGAATTAGGCCGTTTTCCACGTTTTTGTGAATTTTTAGTTTATTGTTATTGATTCATTAAATATACGAGAAAAATTGTGCAAACACATAATTGATCAGAAAATAACCTTAAATACTTCATTTGCAATCATCTATTTGTTTCTCGTTAAAATACTGAGTAAGATATTTAAAAGGGGAGAAGTTCTGTTTTTATTGCATATATCGACGATTCAGCCGGATTAGAACGGTTTTACGTGTACATCTTCCATCGGTAATATAAACCGAAAATCAGGAACATTTTAGTTAATTTTAATGAAAACACATTGATTTTTATCATTTGTATTGGAAGCAACATCTTTATACGTTTTTTCTAGGGTCTAAAAAATACGAAACGTCGCTCTATGATTCGAAGTTAAAATCCTCAATTTTGGTATAATAATGATTTTTTTCACGTTTTTCATGAAGTTTGATATTACGTAAATATATTTATTTTTACCAATATTTCGATACAATTTCATGTAGTATCACTATATGTGATTTGGCCTTCATATCTCAGATTTTCGCATAATATTGCATTTTAAGCAAGTTTTCTTGCATTTTGTTTCGTACTAAAAATCATTGAATTCAGCAATATTTTGACGTTTATCATCCCCTTTTCCTTTATGTGATATAAACAAAATATCATCGAATTAGGAAATATTTTGCTGTTTTTCCACGTTTTTGTGAATTTTCAGTTTATTGCTATTAATTCATTATATATACGATGAAAATGATGCAAACACATAATTGATTAGAAATAAACCTTAAACACTTCATTTTCAATCAACTATTTGTTTCTCGTTAAAATACTGAGTGACATATTTGAAAGGGGAGAAGTTCTGTTTATATTGCATATATCGACGTTTCAGCCGGATTAGAGCGGTTTTACGTGTACATCTTCCATCGGTAATATAAACGGAAAATCAGGAACATTTTAGTTAATTCTAATGAAAACACATTGATTTTTATCATTTGTATTTGAAACAACATTGTCATATGTCTTTTCTTAGATCTAAATAATACGAAACCTCGCTCTATGATATGAAGTTAAAATCCTCAAATACGGTAATGTAGTGACATTTTTCACGTTATTCATGAAGTGCGATTTTACGTATATATATTCGTTTTTACTAATATTTCGATACTACATGTTTTCTCACGATATGTGATTTGGCCTTCAAATCTCAGAATTTCGCAAATTTTGCATCTTTAAGCAAGTTATCTTGCATTTTGTTTTGTACTAAAAATCATCGAATTTAGCAATATTTTGACCTTCATCATCCCCTTTTCCTTTATGTGATTTAAACAAAATATCATCGAATTAGGCCGTTTTCCACGTTTTTGTGAATTTTTAGTTTATTGTTATTGATTCATTAAATATACGAGAAAATTTATGCAAACATATAATTGATCAGAAAATAACCTTAAATACTTCATTTTCAATCATCTATTTGTTTCTCGTTAAAATACTGAGTAAGATATTTAAAAGGGGAGAAGTTCTGTTTTTATTGCATATATCGACGTTTCAGCCAGATTAGAAAGGTTTTACGTGTACATCTTCCATCAGTAATATAAACCGAAAATCAGGAACATTTTAGTTAATTTTAATGAAAACACATTGATTTTTATCATTTGTATTGGAAGCAACATCTTTATACGTCTTTTCTAGGGTCTAAAAAATACAAAACGTCGCTCTATGATTCGAAGTTAAAATCCTCAAATTTGGTATAATAATGACTTTTTTCACGTTTTTCATGTAGTTTGATATTACGTAAATATATTCATTTTTACCAATATTTCGATACTATTTCATGTAGTATCACTATAATTGATTTGGCCTTCAAATCTCAGATTTTCGCATAATATTGCATTATAAGCAAGTTTTCTTGCATTTTGTTTCGTACTAAAAATCATTGAATTCAGCAATATTTTGACGTTTATCATCCCCTTTTCCTTTATGTGATATAAACAAAATATCATCGAATTAGGAAATATTTTGCTGTTTTTCCACGTTTTTGTGAATTTTCAGTTTATTGCTATTAATTCATTATATATACGATGAAAATGATGCAAACACATAATTGATTAGAAATTAACCTTAAACACTTCATTTTCAATCAACTATTTGTTTCTCGTTAAAATACTGAGTGACATATTTGAAAGGGGAGAAGTTCTGTTTATATTGCTTATACGTTTATTATATTGCATATTATATGCATATATATGCATATACGTTACGTTTCAGCCGGATTAGAGCGGTTTTACATGTACATCTTCTTTCAGTAATATAAACGAAAAATCAGGAACATTTTAGTTAATTCTAATGAAAACACATTGATTTTTATCAATTGTATTTGAAACAACATTGTCATTTGTCTTTTCTTAGATCTAAATAATACGAAACCTCGCTCTATGATATGAAGTTAAAATCCTCAAATATGGTAATGTAGTGACATTTTTCACGTTATTCATGAAGTGTGATTTTACGTATATATATTCGTTTTTACCAATATTTCGATACTACATGTTTTCTCACGATATGTGATTTGGCCTTCAAATCTCAGAATTTCGCAAATTTTGCATCTTTAAGCAAGTTTTCTTGCATTTTGTTTTGTACTAAAAATCATCGATTTTAGCAATATTTTGACCTTGATCATTCCCTTTTCCTTTATGTGATTTAAACAAAATATCATCGAATTAGGCCGTTTTCCACGTTATTGTGAATTTTCAGTTTATTGTTATTGATTCATTAGATATACGAGAAAAATTATGCAAACACATAATTGATCAGAAAATAACCTTAAATACTTCATTTTCAATCATCTATTTGTTTCTCGTTATAATACTGAGTAAGATATTGAAAAGGGAAGAAGTTCTCGTTTCATGCATAAATCGACGTTTCAGCCTGATTAGAACGGTTTTACGTGTACATCCTCCATCGGTAATATAAACCAAAAATCAGGAATATTTTAGTTAATTTTATTGAAAACACATTGATTTTTATCAATTGTATTGGAAGCAACATCTTTACACGTCTTTTCTAGGGGTCTAAAAAATACGCAACGTCGCTCTATGATTCGAAGTTAAAATCCTCAATTTTGGTATAATAATGACTTTTTTCACGTTTTTCATGAAGTTTGATATTACGTAAATATATTCATTTTTACCAATATTTCGATACAATTTCATGTAGTGTCACTATATGTGATTTGGCCTTCATATCTCAGATTTTCGAATAATATTGCATTTTAAGCAAGTTTTCTTGCATTTTGTTTCGTACTAAAAATAATCGAATTCAGCAATATTTTGACGTTTATCATCCCCTTTTCCTTTATGTGATATAAACAAAATATCATCGAATTAGGAAATATTTTGCTGTTTTTCCACGTTTTTGTGAATTTTCAGTTTATTGTTATTGATTCATTAAATATACAAGAAAAATGATGCAAACATATAATTGATCAGAAAATAACCTTAAATACTTCATTTTCAATCATCTATTTGTTTCTCGTTAAAATACTGAGTAAGATATTTAAAAGGGGAGAAGTTCTGTTTTTATTGCATATATCGACGTTTCAGCCAGATTAGAACGGTTTTACGTGTACATCTTCCATCGGTAATATAAACCGAAAATCAGGAACATTTTAGTTAATTTTAATGAAAACACATTGATTTTTATCATTTGTATTTGAAACAACATTGTCATATGTCTTTTCTTAGATCTAAATAATACGAAACCTCGCTCTATGATATGAAGTTAAAATCCTCAAATACGGTAATGTAGTGACATTTTTCACGTTATTCATGAAGTGCGATTTTACGTATATATATTCGTTTTTACTAATATTTCGATACTACATGTTTTCTCACGATATGTGATTTGGCCTTCAAATCTCAGAATTTCGCAAATTTTGCATCTTTAAGCAAGTTATCTTGCATTTTGTTTTGTACTAAAAATCATCGAATTTAGCAATATTTTGACCTTCATCATCCCCTTTTCCTTTATGTGATTTAAACAAAATATCATCGAATTAGGCCGTTTTCCACGTTTTTGTGAATTTTTAGTTTATTGTTATTGATTCATTAAATATACGAGAAAATTTATGCAAACATATAATTGATCAGAAAATAACCTTAAATACTTCATTTTCAATCATCTATTTGTTTCTCGTTAAAATACTGAGTAAGATATTTAAAAGGGGAGAAGTTCTGTTTTTATTGCATATATCGACGTTTCAGCCAGATTAGAAAGGTTTTACGTGTACATCTTCCATCAGTAATATAAACCGAAAATCAGGAACATTTTAGTTAATTTTAATGAAAACACATTGATTTTTATCATTTGTATTGGAAGCAACATCTTTATACGTCTTTTCTAGGGTCTAAAAAATACAAAACGTCGCTCTATGATTCGAAGTTAAAATCCTCAAATTTGGTATAATAATGACTTTTTTCACGTTTTTCATGTAGTTTGATATTACGTAAATATATTCATTTTTACCAATATTTCGATACTATTTCATGTAGTATCACTATAATTGATTTGGCCTTCAAATCTCAGATTTTCGCATAATATTGCATTATAAGCAAGTTTTCTTGCATTTTGTTTCGTACTAAAAATCATTGAATTCAGCAATATTTTGACGTTTATCATCCCCTTTTCCTTTATGTGATATAAACAAAATATCATCGAATTAGGAAATATTTTGCTGTTTTTCCACGTTTTTGTGAATTTTCAGTTTATTGCTATTAATTCATTATATATACGATGAAAATGATGCAAACACATAATTGATTAGAAATTAACCTTAAACACTTCATTTTCAATCAACTATTTGTTTCTCGTTAAAATACTGAGTGACATATTTGAAAGGGGAGAAGTTCTGTTTATATTGCTTATACGTTTATTATATTGCATATTATATGCATATATATGCATATACGTTACGTTTCAGCCGGATTAGAGCGGTTTTACATGTACATCTTCTTTCAGTAATATAAACGAAAAATCAGGAACATTTTAGTTAATTCTAATGAAAACACATTGATTTTTATCAATTGTATTTGAAACAACATTGTCATTTGTCTTTTCTTAGATCTAAATAATACGAAACCTCGCTCTATGATATGAAGTTAAAATCCTCAAATATGGTAATGTAGTGACATTTTTCACGTTATTCATGAAGTGTGATTTTACGTATATATATTCGTTTTTACCAATATTTCGATACTACATGTTTTCTCACGATATGTGATTTGGCCTTCAAATCTCAGAATTTCGCAAATTTTGCATCTTTAAGCAAGTTTTCTTGCATTTTGTTTTGTACTAAAAATCATCGATTTTAGCAATATTTTGACCTTGATCATTCCCTTTTCCTTTATGTGATTTAAACAAAATATCATCGAATTAGGCCGTTTTCCACGTTATTGTGAATTTTCAGTTTATTGTTATTGATTCATTAGATATACGAGAAAAATTATGCAAACACATAATTGATCAGAAAATAACCTTAAATACTTCATTTTCAATCATCTATTTGTTTCTCGTTATAATACTGAGTAAGATATTGAAAAGGGAAGAAGTTCTCGTTTCATGCATAAATCGACGTTTCAGCCTGATTAGAACGGTTTTACGTGTACATCCTCCATCGGTAATATAAACCAAAAATCAGGAATATTTTAGTTAATTTTATTGAAAACACATTGATTTTTATCAATTGTATTGGAAGCAACATCTTTACACGTCTTTTCTAGGGGTCTAAAAAATACGCAACGTCGCTCTATGATTCGAAGTTAAAATCCTCAATTTTGGTATAATAATGACTTTTTTCACGTTTTTCATGAAGTTTGATATTACGTAAATATATTCATTTTTACCAATATTTCGATACAATTTCATGTAGTGTCACTATATGTGATTTGGCCTTCATATCTCAGATTTTCGAATAATATTGCATTTTAAGCAAGTTTTCTTGCATTTTGTTTCGTACTAAAAATAATCGAATTCAGCAATATTTTGACGTTTATCATCCCCTTTTCCTTTATGTGATATAAACAAAATATCATCGAATTAGGAAATATTTTGCTGTTTTTCCACGTTTTTGTGAATTTTCAGTTTATTGTTATTGATTCATTAAATATACAAGAAAAATGATGCAAACATATAATTGATCAGAAAATAACCTTAAATACTTCATTTTCAATCATCTATTTGTTTCTCGTTAAAATACTGAGTAAGATATTTAAAAGGGGAGAAGTTCTGTTTTTATTGCATATATCGACGTTTCAGCCAGATTAGAACGGTTTTACGTGTACATCTTCCATCGGTAATATAAACCGAAAATCAGGAACATTTTAGTTAATTTTAATGAAAACACATTGATTTTTATAATTTGTATTGGAAGCAACATCTTTATACGTCTTTTCTAGGGTCTAAAAAATACGAAACGTCGCTCTATGATTCGAAGTTAAAATCCTCAAATTTGGTATAATAATGACTTTTTTCACGTTTTTCATGTAGTTTGATATTACGTAAATATATTCATTTTTACTAATATTTCGATACTATTTCATGTAGTATCACTATAAGTGATTTGGCCTTCAAATCTCAGATTTTCGCATAATATTGCATTATAAGCAAGTTTTCTTGCATTTTGTTTCGTACTAAAAATCATCGAATTCAGCAATATTTTGACGTTTATCATCCCCTTTTCCTTTATGTGATATAAACAAAATATCATCGAATTAGGAAATATTTTGCTGTTTTTCCACGTTTTTGTGAATTTTCAGTTTATTGCTATTAATTCATTATATATACGATGAAAATGATGCAAACACATAATTGATTAGAAATTAACCTTAAACACTTCATTTTCAATCAACTATTTGTTTCTCGTTAAAATACTGAGTGACATATTTGAAAGGGGAGAAGTTCTGTTTATATTGCATATATCGACGTTTCAGCCGGATTAGAGCGGTTTTACATGTACATCTTCTTTCAGTAATATAAACGAAAAATCAGGAACATTTTAGTTAATTCTAATGAAAACACATTGATTTTTATCATTTGTATTTGAAACAACATTGTCATATGTCTTTTTTTGGATCTAAATAATACGAAACCTCGCTCAATGATATGAAGTTAAAATCCTCAAATATGAAAATGTAGTGACATTTTTCACGTTATTCATGAAGTGTGATTTTACGTATATATATTCGTTTTTATCAATATTTCGATACTACATGTTTTCTCACGATATGTGATTTGGCCTTCAAATCTCAGAATTTCGCAAATTTTGCATCTTTAAGCAAGTTTTCTTGCATTTTGTTTTGTACTAAAAATCATCGAATTTAGCAATATTTTGACCTTCATCATCCCCTTTTCCTTTATGTGATTTAAACAAAATATCATCGAATTAGGCCGTTTTCCACGTTTTTGTGAATTTTCAGTTTATTGTTATTGATTCATTAAATATACGAGAAAAATTGTGCAAACACATAATTGATCAGAAAATAACCTTAAATACTTCATTTTCAATCATCTATTTGTTTCTCGTTATAATACTGTGTAAGATATTGAAAAGGGAAGAAGTTCTGTTTTTATTGCATATATCGACGATTCAGCCGGATTAGAACGGTTTTACGTGTACATCTTCCATCGGTAATATAAACCAAAAATCAGGAACATTTTAGTTAATTTTAATGAAAACACATTGATTTTTATCAATTGTATTGGAAGCAACATCTTTACACGTCTTTTCTAGGGGTCTACAAAATACGAAACGTCGCTCTATGATTCGAAGTTAAAATCCTCAATTTTGGTATAATAATGACTTTTTTCACATTTTTCATGAAGTTTGATATTACGTAAATATATTCATTTTTACCAATATTTCGATACAATTTCATGTAGTATCACTATATGTGATTTGGCCTTCATATCTCAGATTTTCGCATTATATTGCATTTTAAGCAAGTTTTCTTGCATTTTGTTTCGTACTAAAAATAATCGAATTCAGCAATATTTTGACGTTTATCATCCCCTTTTCCTTTATGTGATATAAACAAAATATCATCGAATTAGGAAATATTTTGCTGTTTTTCAACGTTTTTGTGAATTTTCAGTTTATTGTTATTGATTCATTAAATATACAAGAAAAATAATGCAAACATATAATTGATCAGAAAATAACCTTAAATACTTCATTTTCAATCATCTATTTGTTTCTCGTTAAAATACTGAGTAAGATATTTAAAAGGGGAGAAGTTCTGTTTTTATTGCATATATCGACGTTTCAGCCAGATTAGAACGGTTTTACGTGTACATCTTCCACCGGTAATATAAACCGAAAATCAGGATCATTTTAGTTAATTTTAATAAAAACACATTGATTTTTATAATTTGTATTGGAAGCAACATCTTTATACGTCTTTTCTAGGGTCTAAAAAATACGAAACGTCGCTCTATGATTCGAAGTTAAAATCCTCAAATTTGGTATAATAATGACTTTTTTCACGTTTTTCATGTAGTTTGATATTACGTAAATATATTCATTTTTACTAATATTTCGATACTATTTCATGTAGAATCACTATAAGTGATTTGGCCTTCAAATCTCAGATTTTCGCATAATATTGCATTATAAGCAAGTTTTCTTGCATTTTGTTTCGTACTAAAAATCATCGAATTCAGCAATATTTTGACGTTTATCATCCCCTTTTCCTTTATGTGATATAAACAAAATATCATGGAATTAGGAAATATTTTGCTGTTTTTCCACGTTTTTGTGAATTTTCAGTTTATTGCTATTAATTCATTATATATACGATGAAAATGATGCAAACACATAATTGATTAGAAATTAACCTTAAACACTTCATTTTCAATCAACTATTTGTTTCTCGTTAAAATACTGAGTGACATATTTGAAAGGGGAGAAGTTCTGTTTATATTGCATATATCGACGTTTCAGCCGGATTAGAGCGGTTTTACTTGTACATCTTCTTTCAGTAATATAAACGAAAAATCAGGAACATTTTAGTTAATTCTAATGAAAACACATTGATTTTTATCATTTGTATTTGAAACAACATTGTCATATGTCTTTTCTTGGATCTAAATAATACGAAACCTCGCTCTATGATATGAAGTTAAAATCCTCAAATATGAAAATGTAGTGACATTTTTCACGTTATTCATGAAGTGTGATTTTACGTATATATATTCGTTTTTACCAATATTTCGATACTACATGTTTTCTCACGATATGTGATTTGGCCTTCAAATCTCAGAATTTCGCAAATTTTGCATCTTTAAGCAAGTTTTCTTGCATTTTGTTTTGTACTAAAAATCATCGAATTTAGCAATATTTTGACCTTTATCATTCCCTTTTCCTTTATGTGATTTAAACAAAATATCATCGAATTAGGCCGTTTTCCACGTTATTGTGAATTTTCAGTTTATTGTTATTGATTCATTAAATATACGAGAAAAATTGTGCAAACACATAATTGATCAGAAAATAACCTTAAATACTTCATTTGCAATCATCTATTTGTTTCTCGTTAAAATACTGAGTAAGATATTTAAAAGGGGAGTAGTTCTGTTTTTATTGCATATATCGACGATTCAGCCGGATTAGAACGGTTTTACGTGTACATCTTCCATCGGTAATATAAACCGAAAATCAGGAACATTTTAGTTAATTTTAATGAAAACACATTGATTTTTATCATTTGTATTGGAAGCAACATCTTTATACGTTTTTTCTAGGGTCTAAAAAATACGAAACGTCGCTCTATGATTCGAAGTTAAAACCATCAAATTTGGTATAATAATGACTTTTTTCACGTTTTTCATATAGTTTGATATTACGTAAATATATTCATTTTTACCAATATTTCGATACTATTTCATGTAGTATCACTATATGTGATTTGGATTTCAAATCTTAGATTTTCGCATAATATTGCATTTTAAGCAAGTTTTCTTGCATTTCGTTTCATACTAAAAATCATCGAATTCAGCAATATTTTGACGTTGATCATCCTCTTTTCCTTTATGGGATATAAACATAATATCTTCGAATTAGGAAATATTTTGCTGTTTTTCCACGTTTTTGTGAATTTTCAGTTTATTGCTATTAATTCATTATATATACGATGAAAATGATGCAAACGCATAATTGATTAGAAAATAACCTTAAACACTTCATTTTCAATCAACTATTTGTTTCTCGTTAAAATACTGAGTGACATATTGGAAAGAGGAGAAGTTCTGTTTTTATTGCATATATCGACGTTTCAGCCGGATTAGAGCGGTTTTACGTGTACATCTTCCATCGGTAATATAAACGGAAAATCAGGAACATTTTAGTTAATTCTAATGAAAACACATTGATTTTTATCATTTGTATTTGAAACAACATTGTC
Source organism: Procambarus clarkii (assembly GCF_040958095.1). Lineage (NCBI taxonomy): Eukaryota > Metazoa > Arthropoda > Malacostraca > Decapoda > Cambaridae > Procambarus > Procambarus clarkii. The sequence goes on from NC_091161.1 coordinate 51,431,882, forward strand.
ATATGTCTTTTCTTAGATCTAAATAATACGAAACCTCGCTCTATGATGTGAAGTTAAAATCCTCAAATACGGTAATGTAGTGACATTTTTCACGTTATTCATGAAGTGCGATTTTACGTATATATATTCGTTTTTACTAATATTTCGATACTACATGTTTTCTCACGATATGTGATTTGGCCTTCAAATCTCAGAATTTCGCAAATATTGCATCTTTAAGCAAGTTTTCTTGCATTTTGTTTTGTACTAAAAATCATCGATTTTAGCAATATTTTGACCTTGATCATTCCCTTTTCCTTTATGTGATTTAAACAAAATATCATCGAATTAGGCCGTTTTCCACGTTATTGTGAATTTTCAGTTTATTGTTTTTGATTCATTAGATATACGAGAAAAATTATGCAAACACATAATTGATCAGAAAATAACCTTAAATACTTCATTTTCAATCATCTATTTGTTTCTCGTTATAATACTGTGTAAGATATTGAAAAGGGAAGAAGTTCTCTTTTTATTGCATATATCGACGTTTCAGCCGGATTAGAACGGTTTTACGTGTACATCCTCCATCGGTAATATAAACCGAAAATCAGGAACATTTTAGTTAATTTTAATGAAAACACATTGATTTTTATCATTTGTATTGGAAGCAACATCTTTATACTTTTTTTCTAGGGTCTAAAAAATACGAAACGTCGCTCTATGATTCGAAGTTAAAACCCTCAAATTTGGTATAATAATGACTTTTTTCACGTTTTTCATATAGTTTGATATTACGTAAATATATTCATTTTTACCAATATTTCGATACTATTTCATGTAGTATCACTATATGTGATTTGGCCTTCAAATCTCAGATTTTCGCATAATATTGCATTTTAAGCAAGTTTTCTTGCATTTCGTTTCGTACTAAAAATCATCGAATTCAGCAATATTTTGACGTTGATCATCCCCTTTTCCTTTATGGGATATAAACAAAATATCATCGAATTAGGAAATATTTTGCTGTTTTTCCACGTTTTTGTGAATTTTCAGTTTATTGCTATTAATTCATTATATATACGATGAAAATGATGCAAACACATAATTGATTAGAAATTAACCTTAAACACTTCATTTTCAATCAACTATTTGTTTCTCGTTAAAATACTGAGTGACATATTGGAAAGAGGAGAAGTTCTGTTTTTATTGCATATATCGACGTTTCAGCCGGATTAGAGCGGTTTTACTTGTACATCTTCTTTCAGTAATATAAACGAAAAATCAGGAACATTTTAGTTAATTCTAATGAAAACACATTGATTTTTATCATTTGTATTTGAAACAACATTGTCATATGTCTTTTCTTAGATCTAAATAATACGAAACCTCGCTCTATGATGTGAAGTTAAAATCCTCAAATACGGTAATGTAGTGACATTTTTCACGTTATTCATGAAGTGCGATTTTACGTATATATATTCGTTTTTACTAATATTTCGATACTACATGTTTTCTCACGATATGTGATTTGGCCTTCAAATCTCAGAATTTCGCAAATATTGCATCTTTAAGCAAGTTTTCTTGCATTTTGTTTTGTACTAAAAATCATCGATTTTAGCAATATTTTGACCTTGATCATTCCCTTTTCCTTTATGTGATTTAAACAAAATATCATCGAATTAGGCCGTTTTCCACGTTATTGTGAATTTTCAGTTTATTGTTTTTGATTCATTAGATATACGAGAAAAATTATGCAAACACATAATTGATCAGAAAATAACCTTAAATACTTCATTTTCAATCATCTATTTGTTTCTCGTTATAATACTGTGTAAGATATTGAAAAGGGAAGAAGTTCTCTTTTTATTGCATATATCGACGTTTCAGCCGGATTAGAACGGTTTTACGTGTACATCCTCCATCGGTAATATAAACCGAAAATCAGGAACATTTTAGTTAATTTTAATGAAAACACATTGATTTTTATCATTTGTATTGGAAGCAACATCTTTATACTTTTTTTCTAGGGTCTAAAAAATACGAAACGTCGCTCTATGATTCGAAGTTAAAACCCTCAAATTTGGTATAATAATGACTTTTTTCACGTTTTTCATATAGTTTGATATTACGTAAATATATTCATTTTTACCAATATTTCGATACTATTTCATGTAGTATCACTATATGTGATTTGGCCTTCAAATCTCAGATTTTCGCATAATATTGCATTTTAAGCAAGTTTTCTTGCATTTCGTTTCGTACTAAAAATCATCGAATTCAGCAATATTTTGACGTTGATCATCCCCTTTTCCTTTATGGGATATAAACAAAATATCATCGAATTAGGAAATATTTTGCTGTTTTTCCACGTTTTTGTGAATTTTCAGTTTATTGCTATTAATTCATTATATATACGATGAAAATGATGCAAACACATAATTGATTAGAAATTAACCTTAAACACTTCATTTTCAATCAACTATTTGTTTCTCGTTAAAATACTGAGTGACATATTGGAAAGAGGAGAAGTTCTGTTTTTATTGCATATATCGACGTTTCAGCCGGATTAGAGCGGTTTTACTTGTACATCTTCTTTCAGTAATATAAACGAAAAATCAGGAACATTTTAGTTAATTCTAATGAAAACACATTGATTTTTATCATTTGTATTTGAAACAACATTGTCATATGTCTTTTCTTGGATCTAAATAATACGAAACCTCGCTCTATGATATGAAGTTAAAATCCTCAAATATGAAAATGTAGTGACATTTTTCACGTTATTCATGAAGTGTGATTTTACGTATATATATTCGTTTTTATCAATATTTCGATACTACATGTTTTCTCACGATATGTGATTTGGCCTTCAAATCTCAGAATTTCGCAAATTTTGCATCTTTAAGCAAGTTTTCTTGCATTTTGTTTTGTACTAAAAATCATCGAATTTAGCAATATTTTGACCTTCATCATCCCCTTTTCCTTTAAGTGATTTAAACAAAATATCATCGAATTAGGCCGTTTTCCACGTTTTTGTGAATTTTCAGTTTATTGTTATTGATTCATTAAATATACGAGAAAAATTGTGCAAACACATAATTGATCAGAAAATAACCTTAAATACTTCATTTGCAATCATCTATTTGTTTCTCGTTAAAATACTGAGTAAGATATTTAAAAGGGGAGAAGTTCTGTTTTTATTGCATATATCGACGATTCAGCCGGATTAGAACGGTTTTACGTGTACATCTTCCATCGGTAATATAAACCGAAAATCAGGAACATTTTAGTTAATTTTCATGAAAACACATTGATTTTTATCATTTGTATTGGAAGCAACATCTTTATACGTTTTTTCTAGGGTCTAAAAAATACGAAACGTCGCTCTATGATTCGAAGTTAAAACCCTCAAATTTGGTATAATAATGACTTTTTTCACGTTTTTCATATAGTTTGATATTACGTAAATATATTCATTTTTACCAATATTTCGATACTATTTCATGTAGTATCACTATATGTGATTTGGCCTTCAAATCTCAGATTTTCGCATAATATTGCATTTTAAGCAAGTTTTCTTGCATTTCGTTTCGTACTAAAAATCATCGAATTCAGCAATATTTTGACGTTGATCATCCCCTTTTCCTTTATGGGATATAAACAAAATATCATCGAATTAGGAAATATTTTGCTGTTTTTCCACGTTTTTGTGAATTTTCAGTTTATTGCTATTAATTCATTATATATACGATGAAAATGATGCAAACACATAATTGATTAGAAAATAACCTTAAACACTTCATTTTCAATCAACTATTTGTTTCTCGTTAAAATACTGAGTGACATATTGGAAAGAGGAGAAGTTCTGTTTTTATTGCATATATCGACGTTTCAGCCGGATTAGAGCGGTTTTACGTGTACATCTTCCATCGGTAAAATAAACGGAAAATCAGAAACATTTTAGTTAATTCTAATGAAAACACATTGATTTTTATCATTTGTATTTGAAACAACATTATCATATGTCTTTTCTTAGATCTAAATAATACGAAACCTCGCTCTATGATATGAAGTTAAAATCCTCAAATATGGTAATGTTGTGACATTTTTCACGTTATTCATGAAGTGTGATTTTACTTATATATATTCGTTTTTACCAATATTTCGATACTACATGTTTTCTCACGATATGTGATTTGGCCTTCAAATCTCAGAATTTCGCAAATTTTGCATCTTTAAGCAAGTTTTCTTGCATTTTGTTTTGTACTAAAAATCATCGAATTTAGCAATAATTTGACCTTTATCATTCCCTTTTCCTTTATGTGATTTAAACAAAATATCATCGAATTAGGCCGTTTTCCACGTTATTGTGAATTTTCAGTTTATTGTTATTGATTCATTAGATATACGAGAAAAAATATGCAAACACATAATTGATCAGAAAATAACCTTAAATACTTCATTTGCAATCATCTATTTGTTTCTCGTTATAATACTGAGTAAGATATTGTAAAGGGAAGAAGTTCTGTTTTTATTGCATATATCGACGTTTCAGCCGGATTAGAACGGTTTTACGTGTACATCCTCCATCGGTAATATAAACCAAAAATCAGGAACATTTTAGTTAATTTTAATGAAAACACATTGATTTTTATCAATTGTATTGGAAGCAACATCTTTACACGTCTTTTCTAGGGGTCTAAAAAATACGAAACATCGCTCTATGATTCGAAGTTAAAATCCTCAATTTTGGTATAATAATGATTTTTTTCACGTTTTTCATGAAGTTTGATATTACGTAAATATATTCATTTTTACCAATATTTCGATACAATTTCATGTAGTATCACTATATGTGATTTGGCCTTCATATCTCAGATTTTCGCATAATATTGCATTTTAAGCAAGATTTCTTGCATTTTGTTTCGTACTAAAAATAATCGAATTCAGCAATATTTTGACGTTGATCATCCCCTTTTCCTTTATGTGATATAAACAAAATATTATCGAATTAGGAAATATTTTGCTGTTTTTCCACGTTTTTGTGAATTTTTAGTTTATTGTTATTGATTCATTAAATATACGAGAAAAATTATGCAAACATATAATTGATCAGAAAATAACCTTAAATACTTCATTTTCAATCATCTATTTGTTTCTCGTTAAAATACTGAGTAAGATATTTAAAAGGGGAGAAGTTCTGTTTTTATTGCATATATCGACGTTTCAGCCAGATTAGAACGGTTTTACGTGTACATCTTCCATCGGTAATATAAACCGAAAATCAGGAACATTTTAGTTAATTTTAATGAAAACACATTGATTTTTATCATTTGTATTGGAAGCAACATCTTTATACGTCTTTTCTAGGGTCTAAAAAATAAGAAACGTCGCTCTATGATTCGAAGTTAAAATCCTCAAATTTGGTATAATAATGACTTTTTTCACGTTTTTCATGTAGTTTGATATTACGTAAATATATTAATTTTTACCAATATTTCGATACTATTTCATGTAGTATCACTATAAGTGATTTGGCCTTCAAATCTCAGATTTTCGCATAATATTGCATTATAAGCAAGTTTTCTTGCATTTTGTTTCGTACTAAAAATCATCGAATTCAGCAATATTTTGACATTTATCATCCCCTTTTCCTTTATGTGATATAAACAAAATATCATCGAATTAGGAAATATTTTGCTGTTTTTCCACGTTTTTGTGAATTTTCAGTTTATTGCTATTAATTCATTATATATACGATGAAAATGATGCAAACACATAATTGATTAGAAATTAACCTTATACACTTCATTTTCAATCAACTATTTGTTTCTCGTTAAAATACTGAGTGACATATTGGAAAGGGGAGAAGTTCTGTTTATATTGCATATATCGACGTTTCAGCCGGATTAGAGCGGTTTTACATGTACAACTTCTTTCGGTAATATAAACGAAAAATCAGGAACATTTTAGTTAATTCTAATGAAAACACATTGATTTTTATCATTTGTATTTGAAACAACATTGTCATATGTCTTTTCTTGGATCTAAATAATACGAAACCTCGCTCTATGATATGAAGTTAAAATCCTCAAATATGAAAATGTAGTGACATTTTTCACGTTATTCATGAAGTGTGATTTTACGTATATATATTCGTTTTTACCAATATTTCGATACTACATGTTTTCTCACGATATGTGATTTGGCCTTCAAATCTCAGAATTTCGCAAATTTTGCATCTTTAAGCAAGTTTTCTTGCATTTTGTTTTGTACTAAAAATCATCGAATTTAGCAATATTTTGACCTTTATCATTCCCTTTTCCTTTATGTGATTTAAACAAAATATCATCGAATTAGGCCGTTTTCCACGTTATTGTGAATTTTCAGTTTATTGTTATTGATTCATTAGATATACGAGAAAAAATATGCAAACACATAATTGATCAGAAAATAACCTTAAATACTTCATTTGCAATCATCTATTTGTTTCTCGTTAAAATACTGAGTAAGATATTTAAAAGGGGAGAAGTTCTGTTTTTATTGCATATATCGACGATTCAGCCGGATTAGAACGGTTTTACGTGTACATCTTCCATCGGTAATATAAACCGAAAATCAGGAACATTTTAGTTAATTTTAATGAAAACACATTGATTTTTATCATTTGTATTGGAAGCAACATCTTTATACGTTTTTTCTAGGGTCTAAAAAATACGAAACGTCGCTCTATGATTCGAAGTTAAAACCATCAAATTTGGTATAATAATGACTTTTTTCACGTTTTTCATATAGTTTGATATTACGTAAATATATTCATTTTTACCAATATTTCGATACTATTTCATGTAGTATCACTATATGTGATTTGGATTTCAAATCTTAGATTTTCGCATAATATTGCATTTTAAGCAAGTTTTCTTGCATTTCGTTTCATACTAAAAATCATCGAATTCAGCAATATTTTGACGTTGATCATCCTCTTTTCCTTTATGGGATATAAACATAATATCTTCGAATTAGGAAATATTTTGCTGTTTTTCCACGTTTTTGTGAATTTTCAGTTTATTGCTATTAATTCATTATATATACGATGAAAATGATGCAAACGCATAATTGATTAGAAAATAACCTTAAACACTTCATTTTCAATCAACTATTTGTTTCTCGTTAAAATACTGAGTGACATATTGGAAAGAGGAGAAGTTCTGTTTTTATTGCATATATCGACGTTTCAGCCGGATTAGAGCGGTTTTACGTGTACATCTTCCATCGGTAATATAAACGGAAAATCAGGAACATTTTAGTTAATTCTAATGAAAACACATTGATTTTTATCATTTGTATTTGAAACAACATTGTCATATGTCTTTTCTTAGATCTAAATAATACGAAACCTCGCTCTATGATGTGAAGTTAAAATCCTCAAATACAGTAATGTAGTGACATTTTTCACGTTATTCATGAAGTGCGATTTTACGTATATATATTCGTTTTTACTAATATTTCGATACTACATGTTTTCTCACGATATGTGATTTGGCCTTCAAATCTCAGAATTTCGCAAATATTGCATCTTTAAGCAAGTTTTCTTGCATTTTGTTTTGTACTAAAAATCATCGATTTTAGCAATATTTTGACCTTGATCATTCCCTTTTCCTTTATGTGATTTAAACAAAATATCATCGAATTAGGCCGTTTTCCACGTTATTGTGAATTTTCAGTTTATTGTTTTTGATTCATTAGATATACGAGAAAAATTATGCAAACACATAATTGATCAGAAAATAACCTTAAATACTTCATTTTCAATCATCTATTTGTTTCTCGTTATAATACTGTGTAAGATATTGAAAAGGGAAGAAGTTCTCTTTTTATTGCATATATCGACGTTTCAGCCGGATTAGAACGGTTTTACGTGTAAATCCTCCATCGGTAATATAAACCAAAAATCAGGAACATTTTAGTTAATTTTAATGAAAACACATTGATTTTTATCAATTGTATTGGAAGCAACATCTTTACACGTCTTTTCTAGGGGTCTACAAAATACGAAACGTCGCTCAATGATTCGAAGTTAAAATCCTCAAATTTGGTATAATAATGACTTTTTTCACGTTTTTCATGTAGTTTGATATTACGTAAATATATTCATTTTTACTAATATTTCGATACTATTTCATGTAGTATCACTATAAGTGATTTGGCCTTCAAATCTCAGATTTTCGCATAATATTGCATTATAAGCAAGTTTTCTTGCATTTTGTTTCGTACTAAAAATCATCGAATTCAGCAATATTTTGACGTTTATCATCCCCTTTTCCTTTATGTGATATAAACAAAATATCATGGAATTAGGAAATATTTTGCTGTTTTTCCACGTTTTTGTGAATTTTCAGTTTATTGCTATTAATTCATTATATATACGTTGAAAATGATGCAAACACATAATTGATTAGAAATTAACCTTAAACACTTCATTTTCAATCAACTATTTGTTTCTCGTTAAAATACTGAGTGACATATTTGAAGGGGAGAAGTTCTGTTTATATTGCATATATCGACGTTTCAGCCGGATTAGAGCGGTTTTACTTGTACATCTTCTTTCAGTAATATAAACGAAAAATCAGGAACATTTTAGTTAATTCTAATGAAAACACATTGATTTTTATCATTTGTATTTGAAACAACATTGTCATATGTCTTTTCTTGGATCTAAATAATACGAAACCTCGCTCTATGATATGAAGTTAAAATCCTCAAATATGAAAATGTAGTGACATTTTTCACGTTATTCATGAAGTGTGATTTTACGTATATATATTCGTTTTTATCAATATTTCGATACTACATGTTTTCTCACGATATGTGATTTGGCCTTCAAATCTCAGAATTTCGCAAATTTTGCATCTTTAAGCAAGTTTTCTTGCATTTTGTTTTGTACTAAAAATCATCGAATTTAGCAATATTTTGACCTTCATCATCCCCTTTTCCTTTAAGTGATTTAAACAAAATATCATCGAATTAGGCCGTTTTCCACGTTTTTGTGAATTTTCAGTTTATTGTTATTGATTCATTAAATATACGAGAAAAATTGTGCAAACACATAATTGATCAGAAAATAACCTTAAATACTTCATTTGCAATCATCTATTTGTTTCTCGTTAAAATACTGAGTAAGATATTTAAAAGGGGAGAAGTTCTGTTTTTATTGCATATATCGACGATTCAGCCGGATTAGAACGGTTTTACGTGTACATCTTCCATCTGTAATATAAACCGAAAATCAGGAACATTTTAGTTAATTTTAATGAAAACACATTGATTTTTATCATTTGTATTGGAAGCAACATCTTTATACGTTTTTTCTAGGGTCTAAAAAATACGAAACGTCGCTCTATGATTCGAAGTTAAAACCCTCAAATTTGGTATAATAATGACTTTTTTCACGTTTTTCATATAGTTTGATATTACGTAAATATATTCATTTTTACCAATATTTCGATACTATTTCATGTAGTATCACTATATGTGATTTGGCCTTCAAATCTCAGATTTTCGCATAATATTGCATTTTAAGCAAGTTTTCTTGCATTTCGTTTCGTACTAAAAATCATCGAATTCAGCAATATTTTGACGTTGATCATCCCCTTTTCCTTTATGGGATATAAACAAAATATCATCGAATTAGGAAATATTTTGCTGTTTTTCCACGTTTTTGTGAATTTTCAGTTTATTGCTATTAATTCATTATATATAAGATGAAAATGATGCAAACACATAATTGATTAGAAAATAACCTTAAACACTTCATTTTCAATCAACTATTTGTTTCTCGTTAAAATACTAAGTGACATATTGGAAAGAGGAGAAGTTCTGTTTTTATTGCATATATCGACGTTTCAGCCGGATTAGAGCGGTTTTACGTGTACATCTTCCATCGGTAAAATAAACGGAAAATCAGGAACATTTTAGTTAATTCTAATGAAAACACATTGATTTTTATCATTTGTATTTGAAACAACATTATCATATGTCTTTTCTTAGATCTAAATAATACGAAACCTCGCTCTATGATATGAAGTTAAAATCCTCAAATATGGTAATGTAGTGACATTTTTCACGTTATTCATGAAGTGTGATTTTACTTATATATATTCGTTTTTACCAATATTTCGATACTACATGTTTTCTCACGATATGTGATTTGGCCTTCAAATCTCAGAATTTCGCAAATTTTGCATCTTTAAGCAAGTTTTCTTGCATTTTGTTTTGTACTAAAAATCATCGAATTTAGCAATATTTTGACCTTCATCATCCCCTTTTCCTTTAAGTGATTTAAACAAAATATCATCGAATTAGGCCGTTTTCCACGTTATTGTGAATTTTCAGTTTATTGTTATTGATTCATTAAATATACGAGAAAAATTGTGCAAACACATAATTGATCAGAAAATAACCTTAAATACTTCATTTGCAATCATCTATTTGTTTCTCGTTAAAATACTGAGTAAGATATTTAAAAGGGGAGAAGTTCTGTTTTTATTGCATATATCGACGATTCAGCCGGATTAGAACGGTTTTACGTGTACATCTTCCATCGGTAATATAAACCGAAAATCAGGAACATTTTAGTTAATTTTAATGAAAACACATTGATTTTTATCATTTGTATTGGAAGCAACATCTTTATACGTTTTTTCTAGGGTCTAAAAAATACGAAACGTCGCTCTATGATTCGAAGTTAAAACCCTCAAATTTGGTATAATAATGACTTTTTTCACGTTTTTCATATAGTTTGATATTACGTAAATATATTCATTTTTACCAATATTTCGATACTATTTCATGTAGTATCACTATATGTGATTTGGCCTTCAAATCTCAGATTTTCGCATAATATTGCATTTTAAGCAAGTTTTCTTGCATTTCGTTTCGTACTAAAAATCATCGAATTCAGCAATATTTTGACGTTGATCATCCCCTTTTCCTTTATGGGATATAAACAAAATATCATCGAATTAGGAAATATTTTGCTGTTTTTCCACGTTTTTGTGAATTTTCAGTTTATTGCTATTAATTCATTATATATACGATGAAAATGATGCAAACACATAATTGATTAGAAATTAACCTTAAACACTTCATTTTCAATCAACTATTTGTTTCTCGTTAAAATACTGAGTGACATATTTGAAAGGGGAGAAGTTCTGTTTATATTGCATATATCGACGTTTCAGCCGGATTAGAGCGGTTTTACTTGTACATCTTCTTTCAGTAATATAAACGAAAAATCAGGAACATTTTAGTTAATTCTAATGAAAACACATTGATTTTTATCATTTGTATTTGAAACAACATTGTCATATGTCTTTTCTTGGATCTAAATAATACGAAACCTCGCTCTATGATATGAAGTTAAAATCCTCAAATATGAAAATGTAGTGACATTTTTCACGTTATTCATGAAGTGTGATTTTACGTATATATATTCGTTTTTATCAATATTTCGATACTACATGTTTTCTCACGATATGTGATTTGGCCTTCAAATCTCAGAATTTCGCAAATTTTGCATCTTTAAGCAAGTTTTCTTGCATTTTGTTTTGTACTAAAAATCATCGAATTTAGCAATATTTTGACCTTCATCATCCCCTTTTCCTTTAAGTGATTTAAACAAAATATCATCGAATTAGGCCGTTTTCCACGTTTTTGTGAATTTTCAGTTTATTGTTATTGATTCATTAAATATACGAGAAAAATTGTGCAAACACATAATTGATCAGAAAATAACCTTAAATACTTCATTTGCAATCATCTATTTGTTTCTCGTTAAAATACTGAGTAAGATATTTAAAAGGGGAGAAGTTCTGTTTTTATTGCATATATCGACGATTCAGCCGGATTAGAACGGTTTTACGTGTACATCTTCCATCGGTAATATAAACCGAAAATCAGGAACATTTTAGTTAATTTTAATGAAAACACATTGATTTTTATCATTTGTATTGGAAGCAACATCTTTATACGTTTTTTCTAGGGTCTAAAAAATACGAAACGTCGCTCTATGATTCGAAGTTAAAACCCTCAAATTTGGTATAATAATGACTTTTTTCACGTTTTTCATATAGTTTGATATTACGTAAATATATTCATTTTTACCAATATTTCGATACTATTTCATGTAGTATCACTATATGTGATTTGGCCTTCAAATCTCAGATTTTCGCATAATATTGCATTTTAAGCAAGTTTTCTTGCATTTCGTTTCGTACTAAAAATCATCGAATTCAGCAATATTTTGACGTTGATCATCCCCTTTTCCTTTATTTGATATAAACAAAATATCATCGAATTAGGAAATATTTTGCTGTTTTTCCACGTTTTTGTGAATTTTCAGTTTATTGCTATTAATTCATTATATATACGATGAAAATGATGCAAACACATAATTGATTAGAAAATAACCTTAAACACTTCATTTTCAATCAACTATTTGTTTCTCGTTAAAATACTGAGTGACATATTGGAAAGAGGAGAAGTTCTGTTTTAATTGCATATATCGACGTTTCAGCCGGATTAGAGCGGTTTTACGTGTACATCTTCAATCGGTAAAATAAACGGAAAATCAGAAACATTTTAGTTAATTCTAATGAAAACACATTGATTTTTATCATTTGTATTTGAAACAACATTATCATATGTCTTTTCTTAGATCTAAATAATACGAAACCTCGCTCTATGATATGAAGTTAAAATCCTCAAATATGGTAATGTAGTGACATTTTTCACGTTATTCATGAAGTGTGATTTTACTTATATATATTCGTTTTTACCAATATTTCGATACTACATGTTTTCTCACGATATGTGATTTGGCCTTCAAATCTCAGAATTTCGCAAATTTTGCATCTTTAAGCAAGTTTTCTTGCATTTTGTTTTGTACTAAAAATCATCGAATTTAGCAATATTTTGACCTTTATCATTCCCTTTTCCTTTATGTGATTTAAACAAAATATCATCGAATTAGGCCGTTTTCCACGTTATTGTGAATTTTCAGTTTATTGTTATTGATTCATTAGATATACGAGAAAAAATATGCAAACACATAATTGATCAGAAAATAACCTTAAATACTTCATTTGCAATCATCTATTTGTTTCTCGTTATAATACTGAGTAAGATATTGAAAAGGGAAGAAGTTCTGTTTTTATTGCATATATCGACGTTTCAGCCGGATTAGAACGGTTTTACGTGTACATCCTCCATCGGTAATATAAACCAAAAATCAGGAACATTTTAGTTAATTTTAATGAAAACACATTGATTTTTATCAATTGTATTGGAAGCAACATCTTTACACGTCTTTTCTAGGGGTCTAAAAAATACGAAACGTCGCTCAATGATTCGAAGTTAAAATCCTAAATTTTGGTATAATAATGATTTTTTTTCACGTTTTTCATGAAGTTTGATATTACGTAAATATATTCATTTTTACCAATATTTCGATACAATTTCATGTAGTATCACTATAAGTGATTTGGCCTTCAAATCTCAGATTTTCGCATAATATTGCATTATAAGCAAGTTTTCTTGCATTTTGTTTCGTACTAAAAATCATCGAATTCAGCAATATTTTGACGTTTATCATCCCCTTTTCCTTTATGTGATATAAACAAAATATTATCGAATTAGGAAATATTTTGCTGTTTTTCCACGTTTTTGTGAATTTTTAGTTTATTGTTATTGATTCATTAAATATACGAGAAAAATTATGCAAACATATAATTGATCAGAAAATAACCTTAAATACTTCATTTTCAATCATCTATTTGTTTCTCGTTAAAATACTGAGTAAGATATTTAAAAGGGGAGAAGTTCTGTTTTTATTGCATATATCGACGTTTCAGCCAGATTAGAACGGTTTTACGTGTACATCTTCCATCGGTAATATAAACCGAAAATCAGGAACATTTTAGTTAATTTTAATGAAAACACATTGATTTTTATCATTTGTATTGGAAGCAACATCTTTATACGTCTTTTCTAGGGTCTAAAAAATAAGAAACGTCGCTCTATGATTCGAAGTTAAAATCCTCAAATTTGGTATAATAATGATTTTTTTCACGTTTTTCATGTAGTTTGATATTACGTAAATATATTAATTTTTACCAATATTTCGATACTATTTCATGTAGTATCACTATAAGTGATTTGGCCTTCAAATCTCAGATTTTCGCATAATATTGCATTATAAGCAAGTTTTCTTGCATTTTGTTTCGTACTAAAAATCATCGAATTCAGCAATATTTTGACACTTATCATCCCCTTTTCCTTTATGTGATATAAACAAAATATCATCGAATTAGGAAATATTTTGCTGTTTTTCCACGTTTTTGTGAATTTTCAGTTTATTGCTATTAATTCATTATATATACGATGAAAATGATGCAAACACATAATTGATTAGAAATTAACCTTATACACTTCATTTTCAATCAACTATTTGTTTGTCGTTAAAATACTGAGTGACATATTGGAAAGGGGAGAAGTTCTGTTTATATTGCATATATCGACGTTTCAGCCGGATTAGAGCGGTTTTACATGTACAACTTCTTTCGGTAATATAAACGAAAAATCAGGAACATTTTAGTTAATTCTAATGAAAACACATTGATTTTTATCATTTGTATTTGAAACAACATTGTCATATGTCTTTTCTTGGATCTAAATAATACGAAACCTCGCTCTATGATATGAAGTTAAAATCCTCAAATATGAAAATGTAGTGACATTTTTCACGTTATTCATGAAGTGTGATTTTACGTATATATATTCGTTTTTACCAATATTTCGATACTACATGTTTTCTCACGATATGTGATTTGGCCTTCAAATCTCAGAATTTCGCAAATTTTGCATCTTTAAGCAAGTTATCTTGCATTTTGTTTTGTACTAAAAATCATCGAATTTAGCAATATTTTGACCTTCATCATCCCCTTTTCCTTTATGTGATTTAAACAAAATATCATCGAATTAGGCCGTTTTCCACGTTATTGTGAATTTTCAGTTTATTGTTATTGATTCATTAGATATACGAGAAAAAATATGCAAACACATAATTGATCAGAAAATAACCTTAAATACTTCATTTGCAATCATCTATTTGTTTCTCGTTATAATACTGAGTAAGATATTGAAAAGGGAAGAAGT
This sequence comes from Procambarus clarkii, assembly GCF_040958095.1. NCBI lineage: Eukaryota > Metazoa > Arthropoda > Malacostraca > Decapoda > Cambaridae > Procambarus > Procambarus clarkii. The sequence goes on from NC_091161.1 coordinate 51,447,077, forward strand.
TCTGTTTTTATTGCATATATCGACGTTTCAGCCGGATTAGAACGGTTTTACGTGTACATCCTCCATCGGTAATATAAACCAAAAATCAGGAACATTTTAGTTAATTTTAATGAAAACACATTGATTTTTATCAATTGTATTGGAAGCAACATCTTTACACGTCTTTTCTAGGGGTCTAAAAAATACGAAACGTCGCTCAATGATTCGAAGTTAAAATCCTAAATTTTGGTATAATAATGATTTTTTTTCACGTTTTTCATGAAGTTTGATATTACGTAAATATATTCATTTTTACCAATATTTCGATACAATTTCATGTAGTATCACTATAAGTGATTTGGCCTTCAAATCTCAGATTTTCGCATAATATTGCATTATAAGCAAGTTTTCTTGCATTTTGTTTCGTACTAAAAATCATCGAATTCAGCAATATTTTGACGTTTATCATCCCCTTTTCCTTTATGTGATATAAACAAAATATTATCGAATTAGGAAATATTTTGCTGTTTTTCCACGTTTTTGTGAATTTTTAGTTTATTGTTATTGATTCATTAAATATACGAGAAAAATTATGCAAACATATAATTGATCAGAAAATAACCTTAAATACTTCATTTTCAATCATCTATTTGTTTCTCGTTAAAATACTGAGTAAGATATTTAAAAGGGGAGAAGTTCTGTTTTTATTGCATATATCGACGTTTCAGCCAGATTAGAACGGTTTTACGTGTACATCTTCCATCGGTAATATAAACCGAAAATCAGGAACATTTTAGTTAATTTTAATGAAAACACATTGATTTTTATCATTTGTATTGGAAGCAACATCTTTATACGTCTTTTCTAGGGTCTAAAAAATAAGAAACGTCGCTCTATGATTCGAAGTTAAAATCCTCAAATTTGGTATAATAATGATTTTTTTCACGTTTTTCATGTAGTTTGATATTACGTAAATATATTAATTTTTACCAATATTTCGATACTATTTCATGTAGTATCACTATAAGTGATTTGGCCTTCAAATCTCAGATTTTCGCATAATATTGCATTATAAGCAAGTTTTCTTGCATTTTGTTTCGTACTAAAAATCATCGAATTCAGCAATATTTTGACATTTATCATCCCCTTTTCCTTTATGTGATATAAACAAAATATCATCGAATTAGGAAATATTTTGCTGTTTTTCCACGTTTTTGTGAATTTTCAGTTTATTGCTATTAATTCATTATATATACGATGAAAATGATGCAAACACATAATTGATTAGAAATTAACCTTATACACTTCATTTTCAATCAACTATTTGTTTGTCGTTAAAATACTGAGTGACATATTGGAAAGGGGAGAAGTTCTGTTTATATTGCATATATCGACGTTTCAGCCGGATTAGAGCGGTTTTACATGTACAACTTCTTTCGGTAATATAAACGAAAAATCAGGAACATTTTAGTTAATTCTAATGAAAACACATTGATTTTTATCATTTGTATTTGAAACAACATTGTCATATGTCTTTTCTTGGATCTAAATAATACGAAACCTCGCTCTATGATATGAAGTTAAAATCCTCAAATATGAAAATGTAGTGACATTTTTCACGTTATTCATGAAGTGTGATTTTACGTATATATATTCGTTTTTACCAATATTTCGATACTACATGTTTTCTCACGATATGTGATTTGGCCTTCAAATCTCAGAATTTCGCAAATTTTGCATCTTTAAGCAAGTTATCTTGCATTTTGTTTTGTACTAAAAATCATCGAATTTAGCAATATTTTGACCTTCATCATCCCCTTTTCCTTTATGTGATTTAAACAAAATATCATCGAATTAGGCCGTTTTCCACGTTATTGTGAATTTTCAGTTTATTGTTATTGATTCATTAGATATACGAGAAAAAATATGCAAACACATAATTGATCAGAAAATAACCTTAAATACTTCATTTGCAATCATCTATTTGTTTCTCGTTATAATACTGAGTAAGATATTGAAAAGGGAAGAAGTTCTGTTTTTATTGCATATATCGACGTTTCAGCCGGATTAGAACGGTTTTACGTGTACATCCTCCATCGGTAATATAAACCAAAAATCAGGAACATTTTAGTTAATTTTAATGAAAACACATTGATTTTTATCAATTGTATTGGAAGCAACATCTTTACACGTCTTTTCTAGGGGTCTAAAAAATACGAAACGTCGCTCAATGATTCGAAGTTAAAATCCTAAATTTTGGTATAATAATGATTTTTTTTCACGTTTTTCATGAAGTTTGATATTACGTAAATATATTCATTTTTACCAATATTTCGATACAATTTCATGTAGTATCACTATAAGTGATTTGGCCTTCAAATCTCAGATTTTCGCATAATATTGCATTATAAGCAAGTTTTCTTGCATTTTGTTTCGTACTAAAAATCATCGAATTCAGCAATATTTTGACGTTTATCATCCCCTTTTCCTTTATGTGATATAAACAAAATATTATCGAATTAGGAAATATTTTGCTGTTTTTCCACGTTTTTGTGAATTTTTAGTTTATTGTTATTGATTCATTAAATATACGAGAAAAATTATGCAAACATATAATTGATCAGAAAATAACCTTAAATACTTCATTTTCAATCATCTATTTGTTTCTCGTTAAAATACTGAGTAAGATATTTAAAAGGGGAGAAGTTCTGTTTTTATTGCATATATCGACGTTTCAGCCAGATTAGAACGGTTTTACGTGTACATCTTCCATCGGTAATATAAACCGAAAATCAGGAACATTTTAGTTAATTTTAATGAAAACACATTGATTTTTATCATTTGTATTGGAAGCAACATCTTTATACGTCTTTTCTAGGGTCTAAAAAATAAGAAACGTCGCTCTATGATTCGAAGTTAAAATCCTCAAATTTGGTATAATAATGATTTTTTTCACGTTTTTCATGTAGTTTGATATTACGTAAATATATTAATTTTTACCAATATTTCGATACTATTTCATGTAGTATCACTATAAGTGATTTGGCCTTCAAATCTCAGATTTTCGCATAATATTGCATTATAAGCAAGTTTTCTTGCATTTTGTTTCGTACTAAAAATCATCGAATTCAGCAATATTTTGACATTTATCATCCCCTTTTCCTTTATGTGATATAAACAAAATATCATCGAATTAGGAAATATTTTGCTGTTTTTCCACGTTTTTGTGAATTTTCAGTTTATTGCTATTAATTCATTATATATACGATGAAAATGATGCAAACACATAATTGATTAGAAATTAACCTTATACACTTCATTTTCAATCAACTATTTGTTTGTCGATAAAATACTGAGTGACATATTGGAAAGGGGAGAAGTTCTGTTTATATTGCATATATCGACGTTTCAGCCGGATTAGAGCGGTTTTACATGTACAACTTCTTTCGGTAATATAAACGAAAAATCAGGAACATTTTAGTTAATTCTAATGAAAACACATTGATTTTTATCATTTGTATTTGAAACAACATTGTCATATGTCTTTTCTTGGATCTAAATAATACGAAACCTCGCTCTATGATATGAAGTTAAAATCCTCAAATATGAAAATGTAGTGACATTTTTCACGTTATTCATGAAGTGTGATTTTACGTATATATATTCGTTTTTACCAATATTTCGATACTACATGTTTTCTCACGATATGTGATTTGGCCTTCAAATCTCAGAATTTCGCAAATTTTGCATCTTTAAGCAAGTTATCTTGCATTTTGTTTTGTACTAAAAATCATCGAATTTAGCAATATTTTGACCTTCATCATCCCCTTTTCCTTTATGTGATTTAAACAAAATATCATCGAATTAGGCCGTTTTCCACGTTATTGTGAATTTTCAGTTTATTGTTATTGATTCATTAGATATACGAGAAAAAATATGCAAACACATAATTGATCAGAAAATAACCTTAAATACTTCATTTGCAATCATCTATTTGTTTCTCGTTATAATACTGAGTAAGATATTGAAAAGGGAAGAAGTTCTGTTTTTATTGCATATATCGACGTTTCAGCCGGATTAGAACGGTTTTACGTGTACATCCTCCATCGGTAATATAAACCAAAAATCAGGAACATTTTAGTTAATTTTAATGAAAACACATTGATTTTTATCAATTGTATTGGAAGCAACATCTTTACACGTCTTTTCTAGGGGTCTAAAAAATACGAAACGTCGCTCTATGATTCGAAGTTAAAATCCTCAATTTTGGTATAATAATGATTTTTTTCACGTTTTTCATGAAGTTTGATATTACGTAAATATATTCATTTTTACCAATATTTCGATACAATTTCATGTAGTATCACTATATGTGATTTGGCCTTCATATCTCAGATTTTCGCATAATAATGCATTTTATGCAAGATTTCTTGCATTTTGTTTCGTAATAAAAATAATCGAATTCAGCAATATTTTGACGTTTATCATCCCCTTTTCCTTTATGTGATATAAACAAAATATTATCGAATTAGGAAATATTTTGCTGTTTTTCCACGTTTTTGTGAATTTTTAGTTTATTGTTATTGATTCATTAAATATACGAGAAAAATTATGCAAACATATAATTGATCAGAAATAACCTTAAATACTTCATTTTCAATCATCTATTTGTTTCTCGTTAAAATACTGAGTAAGATATTTAAAAGGGGAGAAGTTCTGTTTTTATTGCATATATCGACGTTTCAGCCAGATTAGAACGGTTTTACGTGTACATCTTCCATCGGTAATATAAACCGAAAATCAGGAACATTTTAGTTAATTTTAATGAAAACACATTGATTTTTATCATTTGTATTGGAAGCAACATCTTTATACGTCTTTTCTAGGGTCTAAAAAATAAGAAACGTCGCTCTATGATTCGAAGTTAAAATCCTCAAATTTGGTATAATAATGACTTTTTTCACGTTTTTCATGTAGTTTGATATTACGTAAATATATTAATTTTTACCAATATTTCGATACTATTTCATGTAGTATCACTATAAGTGATTTGGCCTTCAAATCTCAGATTTTCGCATAATATTGCATTATAAGCAAGTTTTCTTGCATTTTGTTTCGTACTAAAAATCATCGAATTCAGCAATATTTTGACATTTATCATCCCCTTTTCCTTTATGTGATATAAACAAAATATCATCGAATTAGGAAATATTTTGCTGTTTTTCCACGTTTTTGTGAATTTTCAGTTTATTGCTATTAATTCATTATATATACGATGAAAATGATGCAAACACATAATTGATTAGAAATTAACCTTATACACTTCATTTTCAATCAACTATTTGTTTCTCGTTAAAATACTGAGTGACATATTGGAAAGGGGAGAAGTTCTGTTTATATTGCATATATCGACGTTTCAGCCGGATTAGAGCGGTTTTACATGTACAACTTCTTTCGGTAATATAAACGAAAAATCAGGAACATTTTAGTTAATTCTAATGAAAACACATTGATTTTTATCATTTGTATTTGAAACAACATTGTCATATGTCTTTTCTTGGATCTAAATAATACGAAACCTCGCTCTATGATATGAAGTTAAAATCCTCAAATATGAAAATGTAGTGACATTTTTCACGTTATTCATGAAGTGTGATTTTACGTATATATATTCGTTTTTACCAATATTTCGATACTACATGTTTTCTCACGATATGTGATTTGGCCTTCAAATCTCAGAATTTCGCAAATTTTGCATCTTTAAGCAAGTTATCTTGCATTTTGTTTTGTACTAAAAATCATCGAATTTAGCAATATTTTGACCTTCATCATCCCCTTTTCCTTTATGTGATTTAAACAAAATATCATCGAATTAGGCCGTTTTCCACGTTTTTGTGAATTTTTAGTTTATTGTTATTGATTCATTAAATATACGAGAAAAATTGTGCAAACACATAATTGATCAGAAAATAACCTTAAATACTTCATTTGCAATCATCTATTTGTTTCTCGTTAAAATACTGAGTAAGATATTTAAAAGGGGAGAAGTTCTGTTTTTATTGCATATATCGACGATTCAGCCGGATTAGAACGGTTTTACGTGTACATCCTCCATCGGTAATATAAACCAAAAATCAGGAACATTTTAGTTAATTTTAATGAAAACACATTGATTTTTATCAATTGTATTGGAAGCAACATCTTTACACGTCTTTTCTAGGGGTCTAAAAAATACGAAACTTCGCTCTATGATTCGAAGTTAAAATCCTCAATTTTGGTATAATAATGATTTTTTTTCACGTTTTTCATGAAGTTTGATATTACGTAAATATATTCATTTTTACCAATATTTCGATACAATTTCATGTAGTATCACTATATGTGATTTGGCCTTCATATCTCAGATTTTCGCATAATATTGCATTTTAAGCAAGATTTCTTGCATTTTGTTTCGTACTAAAAATAATCGAATTCAGCAATATTTTGACGTTTATCATCCCCTTTTCCTTTATGTGATATAAACAAAATATTATCGAATTAGGAAATATTTTGCTGTTTTTCCACGTTTTTGTGAATTTTTAGTTTATTGTTATTGATTCATTAAATATACGAGAAAAATTATGCAAACATATAATTGATCAGAAAATAACCTTAAATACTTCATTTTCAATCATCTATTTGTTTCTCGTTAAAATACTGAGTAAGATATTTAAAAGGGGAGAAGTTCTGTTTTTATTGCATATATCGACGTTTCAGCCAGATTAGAACGGTTTTACGTGTACATCTTCCATCGGTAATATAAACCGAAAATCAGGAACATTTTAGTTAATTTTAATGAAAACACATTGATTTTTATCATTTGTATTGGAAGCAACATCTTTATACGTCTTTTCTAGGGTCTAAAAAATAAGAAACGTCGCTCTATGATTCGAAGTTAAAATCCTCAAATTTGGTATAATAATGACTTTTTTCACGTTTTTCATGTAGTTTGATATTACGTAAATATATTAATTTTTACCAATATTTCGATACTATTTCATGTAGTATCACTATAAGTGATTTGGCCTTCAAATCTCAGATTTTCGCATAATATTGCATTATAAGCAAGTTTTCTTGCATTTTGTTTCGTACTAAAAATCATCGAATTCAGCAATATTTTGACATTTATCATCCCCTTTTCCTTTATGTGATATAAACAAAATATCATCGAATTAGGAAATATTTTGCTGTTTTTCCACGTTTTTGTGAATTTTCAGTTTATTGCTATTAATTCATTATATATACGATGAAAATGATGCAAACACATAATTGATTAGAAATTAACCTTATACACTTCATTTTCAATCAACTATTTGTTTCTCGTTAAAATACTGAGTGACATATTGGAAAGGGGAGAAGTTCTGTTTATATTGCATATATCGACGTTTCAGCCGGATTAGAGCGGTTTTACATGTACAACTTCTTTCGGTAATATAAACGAAAAATCAGGAACATTTTAGTTAATTCTAATGAAAACACATTGATTTTTATCATTTGTATTTGAAACAACATTGTCATATGTCTTTTCTTGGATCTAAATAATACGAAACCTCGCTCTATGATATGAAGTTAAAATCCTCAAATATGAAAATGTAGTGACATTTTTCACGTTATTCATGAAGTGTGATTTTACGTATATATATTCGTTTTTACCAATATTTCGATACTACATGTTTTCTCACGATATGTGATTTGGCCTTCAAATCTCAGAATTTCGCAAATTTTGCATCTTTAAGCAAGTTATCTTGCATTTTGTTTTGTACTAAAAATCATCGAATTTAGCAATATTTTGACCTTCATCATCCCCTTTTCCTTTATGTGATTTAAACAAAATATCATCGAATTAGGCCGTTTTCCACGTTTTTGTGAATTTTTAGTTTATTGTTATTGATTCATTAAATATACGAGAAAAATTGTGCAAACACATAATTGATCAGAAAATAACCTTAAATACTTCATTTGCAATCATCTATTTGTTTCTCGTTAAAATACTGAGTAAGATATTTAAAATGGGAGAAGTTCTGTTTTTATTGCATATATCGACGATTCAGCCGGATTAGAACGGTTTTACGTGTACATCTTCCATCGGTAATATAAACCGAAAATCAGGAACATTTTAGTTAATTTTAATGAAAACACATTGATTTTTATCATTTGTATTGGAAGCAACATCTTTATACGTTTTTTCTAGGGTCTAAAAAATACGAAACGTCGCTCTATGATTCGAAGTTAAAACCATCAAATTTGGTATAATAATGACTTTTTTCACGTTTTTCATATAGTTTGATATTACGTAAATATATTCATTTTTACCAATATTTCGATACTATTTCATGTAGTATCACTATATGTGATTTGGCCTTCAAATCTTAGATTTTCGCATAATATTGCATTTTAAGCAAGTTTTCTTGCATTTCGTTTCATACTAAAAATCATCGAATTCAGCAATATTTTGACGTTGATCATCCTCTTTTCCTTTATGGGATATAAACAAAATATCTTCGAATTAGGAAATATTTTGCTGTTTTTCCACGTTTTTGTGAATTTTCAGTTTATTGCTATTAATTCATTATATATACGATGAAAATGATGCAAACGCATAATTGATTAGAAAATAACCTTAAACACTTCATTTTCAATCAACTATTTGTTTCTCGTTAAAATACTGAGTGACATATTGGAAAGAGGAGAAGTTCTGTTTTTATTGCATATATCGACGTTTCAGCCGGATTAGAGCGGTTTTACGTGTACATCTTCCATCGGTAATATAAACGGAAAATCAGGAACATTTTAGTTAATTCTAATGAAAACACATTGATTTTTATCATTTGTATTTGAAACAACATTGTCATATGTCTTTTCTTAGATCTAAATAATACGAAACCTCGCTCTATGATATGAAGTTAAAATTCTCAAATACGGTAATGTAGTGACATTTTTCACGTTATTCATGAAGTGCGATTTTACGTATATATATTCGTTTTTACTAATATTTCGATACTACATGTTTTCTCACGATATGTGATTTGGCCTTCAAATCTCAGAATTTCGCAAATATTGCATCTTTAAGCAAGTTTTCTTGCATTTTGTTTTGTACTAAAAATCATCGAATTTAGCAATATTTTGACCTTTATCATTCCCTTTTCCTTTATGTGATTTAAACAAAATATCATCGAATTAGGCCGTTTTCCACGTTATTGTGAATTTTCAGTTTATTGTTATTGATTCATTACATATACGAGAAAAATTATGCAAACACATAATTGATCAGAAAATAAACTTAAATACTTCATTTTCAATCATCTATTTGTTTCTCGTTATAATATTGAGTAAGATATTGAAAAGGGAAGAAGTTCTCTTTTTATTGCATATATCGACGTTTCAGCCGGATTAGAACGGTTTTACGTGTACATCCTCCATCGGTAATATAAACCAAAAATCAGGAACATTTTAGTTAATTTTAATGAAAACACATTGATTTTTATCAATTGTATTGGAAGCAACATCTTTACACGTCTTTTCTAGGGGTCTAAAAAATACGAAACGTCGCTCTATGATTCGAAGTTAAAATCCTCAATTTTGGTATAATAATGATTTTTTTCACGTTTTTCATGAAGTTTGATATTACGTAAATATATTCATTTTTACCAATATTTCGATACAATTTCATGTAGTATCACTATATGTGATTTGGCCTTCATATCTCAGATTTTCGCATAATATTGCATTTTAAGCAAGTTTTCTTGCATTTTGTTTCGTACTAAAAATAATCCAATTCAGCAATATTTTGACGTTTATCATCCCCTTTTCCTTTATGTGATATAAACAAAATATCATCGAATTAGGAAATATTTTGCTGTTTTTCCGCGTTTTTGTGAATTTTCAGTTTATTGTTATTGATTCATTAAATATACGAGAAAAATTATGCAAACATATAATTGATCAGAAAATAACCTTAAATACTTCATTTTCAATTATCTATTTGTTTCTCGTTAAAATACTGAGTAAGATATTTAAAAGGGGAGAAGTTCTGTTTTTATTGCATATATCGACGTTTCAGCCAGATTAGAACGGTTTTACGTGTACATCTTCCATCAGTAATATAAACCAAAAATCAGGAACATTTTAGTTAATTTTAATGAAAACACATTGATTTTTATCATTTGTATTGGAAGCAACATCTTTATACGTCTTTTCTAGGGTCTAAAAAAAACGAAACGTCGCTCTATGATTCGAAGTTAAAATCCTCAAATTTGGTATAATAATGACTTTTTTCACGTTTTTCATGTAGTTTGATATTACGTAAATATATTCATTTTTACCAATATTTCGATACTATTTCATGTAGTATCACTATAATTGATTTGGCCTTCAAATCTCAGATTTTCGCATAATATTGCATTATAAGCAAGTTTTCTTGCATTTCGTTTCATACTAAAAATCATTGAATTCAGCAATATTTTGACGTTTATCATCCCCTTTTCCTTTATGTGATATAAACAAAATATCATCGAATAAGGAAATATTTTGCTGTTTTTCCACGTTTTTGTGAATTTTCAGTTTATTGCTATTAATTCATTATATATACGATGAAAATGATGCAAACACATAATTGATTAGAAATTAACCTTAAACACTTCATTTTCAATCAACTATTTGTTTCTCGTTAAAATACTGAGTGACATATTTGAAAGGGGAGAAGTTCTGTTTATATTGCATATATCGACGTTTCAGCCGGATTAGAGCGGTTTTACACGTACATCTTCTTTCAGTAATATAAACGAAAAATCAGGAACATTTTAGTTAATTCTAATGAAAACACATTGATTTTTATCATTTGTATTTGAAACAACATTGTCATATGTCTTTTCTTAGATCTAAATAATACGAAACCTCGCTCTATGATATGAAGTTAAAATCCTCAAATATGGTAATGTAGTGACATTTTTCACGTTATTCATGAAGTGTGATTTTACGTATATATATTCGTTTTTACCAATATTTCGATACTACATGTTTTCTCACGATATGTGATTTGGCCTTCAAATCTCAGAATTTCGCAAATTTTGCATCTTTAAGCAAGTTTTCTTGCATTTTGTTTTGTACTAAAAATCATCGATTTTAGCAATATTTTGACCTTGATCATTCCCTTTTCCTTTATGTGATTTAAACAAAATATCATCGAATTAGGCCGTTTTCCACGTTATTGTGAATTTTCAGTTTATTGTTTTTGATTCATTAGATATACGAGAAAAATTATGCAAACACATAATTGATCAGAAAATAACCTTAAATACTTCATTTTCAATCATCTATTTGTTTCTCGTTATAATACTGTGTAAGATATTGAAAAGGGAAGAAGTTCTCTTTTTATTGCATATATCGACGTTTCAGCCGGATTAGAACGGTTTTACGTGTACATCCTCCATCGGTAATATAAACCAAAAATCAGGAACATTTTAGTTAATTTTAATGAAAACACATTGATTTTTATCAATTGTATTGGAAGCAACATCTTTACACGTCTTTTCTAGGGGTCTACAAAATACGAAACGTCGCTCTATGATTCGAAGTTAAAATCCTCAATTTTGGTATAATAATGACTTTTTTCACGTTTTTCATGAAGTTTGATATTACGTAAATATATTCATTTTTACCAATATTTCGATACAATTTCATGTAGTATCACTATATGTGATTTGGCCTTCATATCTCAGATTTTCGCATAATATTGCATTTTAAGCAAGTTTTCTTGCATTTTGTTTCGTACTAAAAACAATCGAATTCAGCAATATTTTGACGTTTATCATCCCCTTTTCCTTTATGTGATATAAACAAAATATCATTGAATTAGGAAATATTTTGCTGTTTTTCCACGTTTTTGTGAATTTTCAGTTTATTGTTATTGATTCATTAAATATACAAGAAAAATAATGCAAACATATAATTGATCAGAAAATAACCTTAAATACTTCATTTTCAATCATCTATTTGTTTCTCGTTAAAATACTGAGTAAGACATTTAAAAGGGGAGAAGTTCTGTTTTTATTGCATATATCGACGTTTCAGCCAGATTAGAACGGTTTTACGTGTACATCTTCCACCGGTAATATAAACCGAAAATCAGGATCATTTTAGTTAATTTTAATGAAAACACATTGATTTTTATAATTTGTATTGGAAGCAACATCTTTATACGTCTTTTCTAGGGTCTAAAAAATACGAAACGTCGCTCTAAGATTCGAAGTTAAAATCCTCAAATTTGGTATAATAATGACTTTTTTCACGTTTTTCATGTAGTTTGATATTACGTAAATATATTCATTTTTACTAATATTTCGATACTATTTCATGTAGTATCACTATAAGTGATTTGGCCTTCAAATCTCAGATTTTCGCATAATATTGCATTATAAGCAAGTTTTCTTGCATTTTGTTTCGTACTAAAAATCATCGAATTCAGCAATATTTTGACGTTTATCATCCCCTTTTCCTTTATGTGATATAAACAAAATATCATGGAATTAGGAAATATTTTGCTGTTTTTCCACGTTTTTGTGAATTTTCAGTTTATTGCTATTAATTCATTATATATACGTTGAAAATGATGCAAACACATAATTGATTAGAAATTAACCTTAAACACTTCATTTTCAATCAACTATTTGTTTCTCGTTAAAATACTGAGTGACATATTTGAAAGGGGAGAAGTTCTGTTTATATTGCATATATCGACATTTCAGCCGGATTAGAGCGGTTTTACTTGTACATCTTCTTTCAGTAATATAAACGAAAAATCAGGAACATTTTAGTTAATTCTAATGAAAACACATTGATTTTTATCATTTGTATTTGAAACAACATTGTCATATGTCTTTTCTTGGATCTAAATAATACGAAACCTCGCTCTATGATATGAAGTTAAAATCCTCAAATATGAAAATGTAGTGACATTTTTCACGTTATTCATGAAGTGTGATTTTACGTATATATATTCGTTTTTATCAATATTTCGATACTACATGTTTTCTCACGATATGTGATTTGGCATTCAAATCTCAGAATTTCGCAAATTTTGCATCTTTAAGCAAGTTTTCTTGCATTTTGTTTTGTACTAAAAATCATCGAATTTAGCAATATTTTGACCTTCATCATCCCCTTTTCCTTTAAGTGATTTAAACAAAATATCATCGAATTAGGCCGTTTTCCACGTTTTTGTGAATTTTCAGTTTATTGTTATTGATTCATTAAATATACGAGAAAAATTGTGCAAACACATAATTGATCAGAAAATAACCTTAAATACTTCATTTGCAATCATCTATTTGTTTCTCGTTAAAATACTGAGTAAGATATTTAAAAGGGGAGAAGTTCTGTTTTTATTGCATATATCGACGATTCAGCCGGATTAGAACGGTTTTACGTGTACATCTTCCATCTGTAATATAAACCGAAAATCAGGAACATTTTAGTTAATTTTAATGAAAACACATTGATTTTTATCATTTGTATTGGAAGCAACATCTTTATACGTTTTTTCTAGGGTCTAAAAAATACGAAACGTCGCTCTATGATTCGAAGTTAAAACCCTCAAATTTGGTATAATAATGACTTTTTTCACGTTTTTCATATAGTTTGATATTACGTAAATATATTCATTTTTACCAATATTTCGATACTATTTCATGTAGTATCACTATATGTGATTTGGCCTTCAAATCTCAGATTTTCGCATAATATTGCATTTTAAGCAAGTTTTCTTGCATTTCGTTTCGTACTAAAAATCATCGAATTCAGCAATATTTTGACGTTGATCATCCCCTTTTCCTTTATGGGATATAAACAAAATATCATCGAATTAGGAAATATTTTGCTGTTTTTCCACGTTTTTGTGAATTTTCAGTTTATTGCTATTAATTCATTATATATACGATGAAAATGATGCAAACACATAATTGATTAGAAAATAACCTTAAACACTTCATTTTCAATCAACTATTTGTTTCTCGTTAAAATACTGAGTGACATATTGGAAAGAGGAAAAGTTCTGTTTTTATTGCATATATCGACGTTTCAGCCGGATTGGAGCGGTTTTACGTGTACATCTTCCATCGGTAAAATAAACGGAAAATCAGGAACATTTTAGTTAATTCTAATGAAAACACATTGATTTTTATCATTTGTATTTGAAACAACATTATCATATGTCTTTTCTTAGATCTAAATAATACGAAACCTCGCTCTATGATATGAAGTTAAAATCCTCAAATATGGTAATGTAGTGACATTTTTCACGTTATTCATGAAGTGTGATTTTACTTATATATATTCGTTTTTACCAATATTTCGATACTACATGTTTTCTCACGATATGTGATTTGGCCTTCAAATCTCAGAATTTCGCAAATTTTGCATCTTTAAGCAAGTTTTCTTGCATTTTGTTTTGTACTAAAAATCATCGAATTTAGCAATATTTTGACCTTTATCATTCCCTTTTCCTTTATGTGATTTAAACAAAATATCATCGAATTAGGCCGTTTTCCACGTTATTGTGAATTTTCAGTTTATTGTTATTGATTCATTAGATATACGAGAAAAAATATGCAAACACATAATTGATCAGAAAATAACCTTAAATACTTCATTTGCAATCATCTATTTGTTTCTCGTTATAATACTGAGTAAGATATTGAAAAGGGAAGAAGTTCTGTTTTTATTGCATATATCGACGTTTCAGCCGGATTAGAACGGTTTTACGTGTACATCCTCCATCGGTAATATAAACCAAAAATCAGGAACATTTTAGTTAATTTTAATGAAAACACATTGATTTTTATCAATTGTATTGGAAGCAACATCTTTACACGTCTTTTCTAGGGGTCTAAAAAATACGAAACGTCGCTCTATGATTCGAAGTTAAAATCCTCAATTTTGGTATAATAATGATTTTTTTCACGTTTTTCATGAAGTTTGATATTACGTAAATATATTCATTTTTACCAATATTTCGATACAATTTCATGTAGTATCACTATATGTGATTTGGCCTTCATATCTCAGATTTTCGCATAATATTGCATTTTAAGCAAGATTTCTTGCATTTTGTTTCGTACTAAAAATAATCGAATTCAGCAATATTTTGACGTTTATCATCCCCTTTTCCTTTATGTGGTATAAACAAAATATCATCGAATTAGGAAATATTTTGCTGTTTTTCCACGTTTTTGTGAATTTTCAGTTTATTGTTATTGATTCATTAAATATACGAGAAAAATTATGCAAACATATAATTGATCAGAAAATAACCTTAAATACTTCATTTTCAATCATCTATTTGTTTCTCGTTAAAATACTGAGTAAGATATTTAAAAGGGGAGAAGTTCTGTTTTTATTGCATATATCGACGTTTCAGCCAGATTAGAACGGTTTTACGTGTACATCTTCCATCGGTAATATAAACCGAAAATCAGGAACATTTTAGTTAATTTTAATGAAAACACATTGATTTTTATCATTTGTATTGAAAGCAACATCTTTATACGTCTTTTCTAGGGTCTAAAAAATAAGAAACGTCGCTCTATGATTCGAAGTTAAAATCCTCAAATTTGGTATAATAATGACTTTTTTCACGTTTTTCATGTAGTTTGATATTACGTAAATATATTAATTTTTACCAATATTTCGATACTATTTCATGTAGTATCACTATAAGTGATTTGGCCTTCAAATCTCAGATTTTCGCATAATATTGCATTATAAGCAAGTTTTCTTGCATTTTGTTTCGTACTAAAAATCATCGAATTCAGCAATATTTTGACATTTATCATCCCCTTTTCCTTTATGTGATATAAACAAAATATCATTGAATTAGGAAATATTTTGCTGTTTTTCCACGTTTTTGTGTATTTTCAGTTTATTGCTATTAATTCATTATATATACGATGAAAATGATGCAAACACATAATTGATTAGAAATTAACCTTATACACTTCATTTTCAATCAACTATTTGTTTCTCGTTAAAATACTGAGTGACATATTGGAAAGGGGAGAAGTTCTCTTTATATTGCATATATCGACGTTTCAGCCGGATTAGAGCGGTTTTACATGTACAACTTCTTTCGGTAATATAAACGAAAAATCAGGAACATTTTAGTTAATTCTAATGAAAACACATTGATTTTTATCATTTGTATTTGAAACAACATTGTCATATGTCTTTTCTTGGATCTAAATAATACGAAACCTCGCTCTATGATATGAAGTTAAAATCCTCAAATATGAAAATGTAGTGACATTTTTCACGTTATTCATGAAGTGTGATTTTACGTATATATATTCGTTTTTACCAATATTTCGATACTACTTGTTTTCTCACGATATGTGATTTGGCCTTCAAATCTCAGAATTTCGCAAATTTTGCATCTTTAAGCAAGTTATCTTGCATTTTGTTTTGTACTAAAAATCATCGAATTTAGCAATATTTTGACCTTCATCATCCCCTTTTCCTTTATGTGATTTAAAACAAAATATCATCGAATTAGGCCGTTTTCCACGTTTTTGTGAATTTTCAGTTTATTGTTATTGATTCATTAAATATACGAGAAAAATTGTGCAAACACATAATTGATCAGAAAATAACCTTAAATACTTCATTTGCAATCATCTATTTGTGTCTCGTTAAAATACTGAGTAAGATATTTAAAAGGGGAGAAGTTCTGTTTTATTGCATATATCGACGATTCAGCCGGATTAGAACGGTTTTACGTGTACATCTTCCATCGGTAATATAAACCGAAAATCAGGAACATTTTAGTTAATTTTAATGAAAACACATTGATTTTTATCATTTGTATTGGAAGCAACATCTTTATACGTTTTTTCTAGGGTCTAAAAAATACGAAACGTCGCTCTATGATTCGAAGTTAAAACCATCAAATTTGGTATAATAATGACTTTTTTCACGTTTTTCATATAGTTTGATATTACGTAAATATATTCATTTTTACCAATATTTCGATACTATTTCATGTAGTATCACTATATGTGATTTGGCCTTCAAATCTCAGATTTTCGCATAATATTGCATTTTAAGCAAGTTTTCTTGCATTTCGTTTCGTACTAAAAATCATCGAATTTAGCAATATTTTGACGTTGATCATCCCCTTTTCCTTTATGGGATATAAACAAAATATCATCGAATTAGGAAATATTTTGCTGTTTTTCCACGTTTTTGTGAATTTTCAGTTTATTGCTATTATTTCATTATATATACGATGAAAATGATGCAAACACATAATTGATTAGAAAATAACCTTAAAAACTTCATTTTCAATCAACTATTTGTTTCTCGTTAAAATACTGAGTGACATATTGGAAAGAGGAGAAGTTCTGTTTTTATTGCATATATCGACGTTTCAGCCGGATTAGAGCGGTTTTACGTGTATATCTACCATCGGTAATATAAACGGAAAATCAGGAACATTTTAGTTAATTCTAATGAAAACACATTGATTTTTATCATTTGTATTTGAAACAACATTATCATATGTCTTTTCTTAGATCTAAATAATACGAAACCTCGCTCTATGATATGAAGTTAAAATCCTCAAATATGGTAATGTAGTGACATTTTTCACGTTACTCATGAAGTGTGATTTTACGTATATATATTCGTTTTTACCAATATTTCGATACTACATGTTTTCTCACGATATGTGATTTGGCCTTCAAATCTCAGAATTTCGCAAATTTTGCATCTTTAAGCAAGTTTTCTTGCATTTTGTTTTGTACTAAAAATCATCGAATTTAGCAATATTTTGACCTTTATCATTCCCTTTTCCTTTATGTGATTTAAACAAAATATCATCGAATTAGGCCGTTTTCCACGTTATTGTGAATTTTCAGTTTATTGTTATTGATTCACTAGATATACGAGAAAAAATATGCAAACACATAATTGATCAGAAAATAACCTTAAACACTTCATTTTCAATCAACTATTTGTTTCTCGTTAAAATACTGAGTGACATATTTGAAAGGGGAGAAGTTCTGTTTATATTGCATATATCGACGTTTCAGCCGGATTAGAGCGGTTTTACATGTACATCTTCTTTCAGTAATATAAACGAAAAATCAGGAACATTTTAGTTAATTCTAATGAAAACACATTGATTTTTATCATTTGAATTTGAAACAACATTGTCATATGTCTTTTCTTGGATCTAAATAATACGAAACCTCGCTCTATGATATGAAGTTAAAATCCCCAAATATGAAAATGTAGTGACATTTTTCACGTTATTCATGAAGTGTGATTTTACGTATATATATTCGTTTTTACCAATATTTCGATACTACATGTTTTCTCACGATATGTGATTTGGCCTTCAAATCTCAGAATTTCGCAAATTTTGCATCTATAAGCAAGTTTTCTTGCATTTTATTTTGTACTAAAAATCATCGAATTTAGCAATATTTTGACCTTTATCATTCTCTTTTCCTTTATGTGATTTAAACAAAATATCATCGAATTAGGCCGTTTTCCACGTTTTTGTGAATTTTCAGTTTATTGATATTGATTCATTAAATATACGAGAAAAATTATGCAAACACATAATTGAGCAGAAAATAACCTTAAATACTTCATTTTCAATCATCTATTTGTTTCTCGTTATAATACTGAGTAAAATATTGAAAAGGGAAGAAGTTCTGTTTTTATTGCATATATCAACGTTTCAGCCGGATTAGAACGGTTTTACGTGTACATCCTCCTTCGGTAATATAAACCAAAAATCAGGAACATTTTAGTTAATTTTAATGAAAACACATTGATTTTTATCAATTGTATTGGAAGCAACATCTTTACATGTCTTTTCTAGGGGTCTAAAAAATACGAAACGTCGCTCTATTATTCGAAGTTAAAATCCTCAATTTTGGTATAATAATGATTTTTTTCACGTTTTTCATGTAGTTTGATATTACGTAAATATATTCATTTTTACCAATATTTCGATACAATTTTATGTAGTATCACTATATTTGATTTGGCCTTCAAATCTCAGATTTTCGCATAATATTGCATTTTAAGCAAGTTTTCTTGCATTTTGTTTCGTACTAAAAATAATCGAATTCAGCAATATTTTGACGTTTATCATCCCCTTTTCCTTTATGTGATATAAACAAAATATCATCGAATTAGGAAATATTTTGCTGTTTTTCCACGTTTTTGTGAATTTTCAGTTTATTGTTATTGATTCATTAAATATACGAGAAAACTTATGCAAACACATAATTGATCAGAAAATAACCTTAAATACTTCATTTTCAATCATCTATTTGTTTCTCGTTAAAATACTGAGTAAGATATTTAAAAGAGGAGAAGTTCTGTTTTTATTGCATATATCGACGTTTCAGCCGGATTAGAACGGTTTTACGTGTACATCTTCCATCGGTAATATAAACCGAAAATCAGGAACATTTTAGTTAATTTTAATGAAAACACATTGATTTGTATCATTTGTATTGGAAGCAACATCTTTATACGTCTCTTCTAGGGTCTAAAAAGAACGAAACGTCGCTCTATGATTCGAAGTTAAAATCCTCAAATTTGGTATAATAGTGACTTTTTTCACATTTTTCATGTAGTTTGATATTACATAAATATATTCATTTTTACCAATATTTCGATACTATTTCATGTAGTATAACTATATGTGAATTGGCCTTCAAATCTCAGATTTTCGCATAATATTGCATTTTAAGCAAGTTTTCTTGCATTTTGTTTCGTACTAAAAATCATCGAATTCAGCAATATTTTGACGTTTATCATCCCCTTTTCCTTTATGTGATATAAACAAAATATCATCGAATTAGGAAATATTTTGCTGTTTTTCCACGTTTTTGTGAATTTTCAGTTTATTGCTATTAATTCATTATATATACGATGAAAATGATGCAAACACATAATTGATTAGAAATTAACCTTATACACTTCATTTTCAATCAACTATTTGTTTCTCGTTAAAATACTGAGTGACATATTGGAATGGGGAGAAGTTCTGTTTATATTGCATATATCGACGTTTCAGCCGGATTAGAGCGGTTTTACATGTACAACTTCTTTCGGTAATATAAACGAAAAATCAGGAACATTTTAGTTAATTCTAATGAAAACACATTGATTTTTATCATTTGTATTTGAAACAACATTGTCATATGTCTTTTCTTGGATCTAAATAATACGAAACCTCGCTCTATGATATGAAGTTAAAATCCTCAAATATGAAAATGTAGTGACATTTTTCACGTTATTCATGAAGTGTAATTTTACGTATATATATTCGTTTTTACCAATATTTCGATACTACATGTTTTCTCACGATATGTGATTTGGCCTTCAAATCTCAGAATTTCGCAAATTTTGCATCTTTAAGCAAGTTATCTTGCATTTTGTTTTGTACTAAAAATCATCGAATTTAGCAATATTTTGACCTTCATCATCCCCTTTTCCTTTATGTGATTTAAACAAAATATCATGGAATTAGGCCGTTTTCCACGTTTTTGTGAATTTTCAGTTTATTGTTATTGATTCATTAAATATACGAGAAAAATTGTGCAAACACATAATTGATCAGAAAATAACCTTAAATACTTCATTTGCAATCATCTATTTGTTTCTCGTTAAAATACTGAGTAAGATATTTAAAAGGGGAGAAGTTCTGTTTTTATTGCATATATCGACGATTCAGCCGGATTAGAACGGTTTTACGTGTACATCTTCCATCGGTAATATAAACCGAAAATCAGGAACATTTTAGTTAATTTTAATGTAAACACATTTATTTTTATCATTTGTATTGGAAGCAACATCTTTATACGTTTTTTCTAGGGTCTAAAAAATACGAAACGTCGCTCTATGATTCGAAGTTGAAACCATCAAATTTGGTATAATAATGACTTTTTCACGTTTTTCATATAGTTTGATATTACGTAAATATATTCATTTTTACCAATATTTCGATACTATTTCATGTAGTATCACTATATGTGATTTGGCCTTCAAATCTCAGATTTTCGCATAATATTGCATTTTAAGCAAGTTTTCTTGCATTTCGTTTCGTACTAAAAATCATCGAATTCAGCAATATTTTGACGTTGATCATCCCCTTTTCCTTTATGGGACATAAACAAAATATCTTCGAATTAGGAAATATTTTGCTGTTTTTCCACGTTTTGTGAATTTTCAGTTTACTGCTATTAATTCATTATATATACGATGAATCACTAGTATCACTATATGTGATTTGGCCTTCAAATCTCAGATTTTCGAATAATATTGCATTTTAAGCAAGTTTTCTTGCATTTTGTTTCGTACTAAAAATCATCGAATTTAGCAATATTTTAACGTTGATCATCCCCTTTTCCTTTATGTGATATAAACAAAATATCATCGAATTAGGAAATATTTTGCTGTTTTTCCACGTTTTTGTGAATTTTCAGTTTATTGCTATTAATTCATTATATATACGATGAAAATGATGCAAACACATAATTGATTAGAAATTAACCTTAAACACTTCATTTTCAATTAACTATTTGTTTCTCGTTAAAATACTGAGTGACATATTTGAAAGGGGAGAAGTTCTGTTATATTGCATATATCGACGTTTCAGCCGGATTAGAGCGGTTTTACATGTACATCTTCTTTCAGTAATATAAACGAAAAATCAGGAACATTTTAGTTAATTCTAATGAAAACACATTGATTTTTATCATTTGAATTTGAAACAACATTGTCATATGTCTTTTCTTGGATCTAAATAATACGAAACCTCGCTCTATGATATGAAGTTAAAATCCCCAAATATGAAAATGTAGTGACATTTTTCACGTTATTCATGAAGTGTGATTTTACGTATATATATTCGTTTTTACCAATATTTCGATACTACATGTTTTCTCACGGTATGTGATTTGGCCTTCAAATCTCAGAATTTCGCAAATTTTGCATCTATTAGCAAGTTTTCTTGCATTTTATTTTGTACTAAAAATCATCGAATTTAGCAATATTTTGACCTTTATCATTCCCTTTTCCATTATGTGATTTAAACAAAATATCATCGAATTAGGCCGTTTTCCACGTTTTTGTGAATTTTCAGTTTATTGTTATTGATTCATTAAATATACGAGAAAAATTATGCAAACACATAATTGAGCAGAAAATAACCTTAAATACTTCATTTTCAATCATCTATTTGTTTCTCGTTATAATACTGAGTAAAATATTGAAAAGGGAAGAAGTTCTGTTTTTATTGCATATATCAACGTTTCAGCCGGATTAGAACGGTTTTACGTGTACATCCTCCTTCGGTAATATAAACCAAAAATCAGGAACATTTTAGTTAATTTTAATGAAAACACATTGATTTTTATCAATTGTATTGGAAGCAACATCTTTACATGTCTTTTCTAGGGGTCTAAAAAATACGAAACGTCGCTCTATTATTCGAAGTTAAAATCCTCAATTTTGGTATAATAATGATTTTTTTCACGTTTTTCATGTAGTTTGATATTACGTAAATATATTCATTTTTACCAATATTTCGATACAATTTTATGTAGTATCACTATATGTGATTTGGCCTTCAAATCTCAGAATTTCGCATAATATTGCATTTTAAGCAAGTTTTCTTGCATTTTGTTTCGTACTAAAAATAATCGAATTCAGCAATATTTTGACGTTTATCATCCCCTTTTCCTTTATGTGATATAAACAAAATATCATCGAATTAGGAAATATTTTGCTGTTTTTCCACGTTTTTGTGAATTTTCAGTTTATTGTTATTGATTCATTAAATATACGAGAAAAATTGTGCAAACACATAATTGATCAGAAAATAACCTTAAATACTTCATTTGCAATCATCTATTTGTTTCTCGTTAAAATACTGAGTAAGATATTTAAAAGGGGAGAAGTTCTGTTTTTTTTGCATATATCGACGATTCAGCCGGATTAGAACGGTTTTACGTGTACATCTTCCATCGGTAATATAAACCGAAAATCAGGAACATTTTAGTTAATTTTAATGTAAACACATTGATTTTTATCATTTGTATTGGAAGCAACATCTTTATACGTTTTTTTCTAGGGTCTAAAAAATACGAAACGTCGCTCTATGATTCGAAGTTAAAACCATCAAATTTGGTATAATAATGACTTTTTCACGTTTTTCATATAGTTTGATATTACGTAAATATATTCATTTTTACCAATATTTCGATACTATTTCATGTAGTATCACTATATGTGATTTGGCCTTCAAATCTCAGATTTTCGCATAATATTGCATTTTAAGCAAGTTTTCTTGCATTTCGTTTCGTACTAAAAATCATCGAATTCAGCAATATTTTGACGTTGATCATCCCCTTTTCCTTTATGGGACATAAACAAAATATCTTCGAATTAGGAAATATTTTGCTGTTTTTTAACGTTTTTATGAATTTTCAGTTTATTGCTATTAATTCATTATATATACGATGAATCACTAGTATCACTATATGTGATTTGGCCTTCAAATCTCAGATTTTCGCATAATATTGCATTTTAAGCAAGTTTTCTTGCATTTTGTTTCGTACTAAAAATCATCGAATTTAGCAATATTTTAACGTTGATCATCCCCTTTTCCTTTATGTGATATAAACAAAATATCATCGAATTAGGAAATATTTTGCTGTTTTTCCACGTTTTTGTGAATTTTCAGTTTATTGCTATTAATTCATTATATATACAATGAAAATGATGCAAACACATAATTGATTAGAAATTAACCTTAAACACTTCATTTTCAATCAACTGTTTGTTTCTCGTTAAAATACTGAGTGGCAATAAGAAATAGGAAATTTCAATTTCAAATTTTCCAATAGGAAAGAGGAGAATTTCTGTTTTTATTGCATATATCGACGTTTCAGCCGGATTAGAACGGTTTTACGTGTACATCTTCCATCGGTAATATAAACAGAAAATCAGGAACATTTTAGTTAATTCTAATGAAAAACATTGATTTTTATCATTTGTATTTGAAACAACATTGTCATATGTCTTTTCTTGGATCTAAATAATACGAAACCTCGCTCTATGATTTGAAGTTAAAATCCTCAAAGATGGGAATATAGTGACTTTTTTCACGTTATTCATGAAGAGTGATTTTACGTATATATATTCGTTTTTACCAATATTTCGATACTATTTCATGTAGTATCACTATATGTGATTTGGCCTTCAAATCTCAGATTTTCGCATAATATTGCATTTTAAGCAAGTTTTCTTGCATTTCGTTTCGTACTAAAAATCATCGAATTCAGCAATATTTTGACGTTGATCATCACCTTTTCCTTTATGGGATATAAACAAAATATCATCGAATTAGGAAATATTTTGCTGTTTTTCCACGTTTTTGTGAATTTTCAGTTTATTGCTATTAATTCATTATATATACGACGAAAATGATGCAAACACATAATTGATTAGAAAATAACCTTAAACACTTCATTTTCAATCAACTATTTGTTTCTCGTTAAAATACTGAGTGACATATTGGAAAGAGGAGAAGTTCTGTTTTTATTGCATATATCGACGTTTCAGCCGGATTAGAGCGGTTTTACGTGTACATCTTCCATCGGTAATATAAACGGAAATCAGGAACATTTTAGTTAATTCTAATGAAAACACATTGATTTTTATCATTTGTATTTGAAACAACATTATCATATGTCTTTTCTTAGATCTAAATAATACGAAACCTCGCTCTATGATATGAAGTTAAAATCCTCAAATATGGTAATGTAGTGACATTTTTCACCTTATTCATGAAGTGTGATTTTACGTATATATATTCGTTTTTACCAATATTTCGATACTACATGTTTTCTCACGATATGTGATTTGGCCTTCAAATCTCAGAATTTCGCAAATTTTGCATCTTTAAGCAAGTTTTCTTGCATTTTGTTTTGTACTAAAAATCATCGAATTTAGCAATATTTTGACCTTTATCATTCCCTTTTCCTTTATGTGATTTAAACAAAATATCATCGAATTAGGCCGTTTTCCACGTTATTGTGAATTTTCAGTTTATTGTTATTGATTCATTAGATATACGAGAAAAAATATGCAAACACATAATTGATCAGAAAATAACCTTAAATACTTCATTTGCAATCATCTATTTGTTTCTCGTTATAATACTGAGTAAGATATTGAAAAGGGAAGAAGTTCTGTTTTTATTGCATATATCGACGTTTCAGCCGGATTAGAACGGTTTTACGTGTACATCCTCCATCGGTAATATAAACCAAAAATCAGGAACATTTTAGTTAATTTTAATGAAAACACATTGATTTTTATCAATTGTATTGGAAGCAACATCTTTACACGTCTTTTCTAGGGGTCTAAAAAATACGAAACGTCGCTCTATGATTCGAAGTTAAAATCCTCAATTTTGGTATAATAATGATTTTTTTTCACGTTTTTCATGAAGTTTGATATTACGTAAATATATTCATTTTTACCAATATTTCGATACAATTTCATGTAGTATCACTATATGTGATTTGGCCTTCATATCTCAGATTTTCGCATAATATTGCATTTTAAGCAAGATTTCTTGCATTTTGTTTCGTACTAAAAACAATCGAATTCAGCAATATTTTGACGTTTATCATCCCCTTTTCCTTTATGTGATATAAACAAAATATTATCGAATTAGGAAATATTTTGCTGTTTTTCCACGTTTTTGTGAATTTTCAGTTTATTGTTATTGATTCATTAAATATACGAGAAAAATTATGCAAACACATAATTGATCAGAAATAACCTTAAATACTTCATTTTCAATCATCTATTTGTTTCTCGTTAAAATACTGAGTAAGATATTTAAAAGAGGAGAAGTTCTGTTTTTATTGCATATATCGACGTTTCAGCCGGATTAGAACGGTTTTACGTGTACATCTTCCATCGGTAATATAAACCGAAAATCAGGAACATTTAGTTAATTTTAATGAAAACACATTGATTTGTATCATTTGTATTGGAAGCAACATCTTATACGTCTCTTCTAGGGTCTAAAAAGAACGAAACGTCGCTCTATGATTCGAAGTTAAAATCCTCAAATTTGGTATAATAGTGACTTTTTTCACATTTTTCATGTAGTTTGATATTACATAAATATATTCATTTTTACCAATATTTCGATACTATTTCATGTAGTATAACTATATGTGATTTGGCCTTCAAATCTCAGATTTTCGCATAATATTGCATTTTAAGCAAGTTTTCTTGCATTTTGTTTCGTACTAAAAATCATCGAATTCAGCAATATTTTGACGTTTATCATCCCCTTTTCCTTTATGTGATATAAACAAAATATCATCGAATTAGGAAATATTTTGCTGTTTTTCCACGTTTTTGTGAATTTTCAGTTTATTGCTATTAATTCATTATATATACGATGAAAATGATGCAAACACATAATTGATTAGAAATTAACCTTATACACTTCATTTTCAATCAACTATTTGTTTCTCGTTAAAATACTGAGTGACATATTGGAATGGGGAGAAGTTCTGTTTATATTGCATATATCGACGTTTCAGCCGGATTAGAGCGGTTTTACATGTACAACTTCTTTCGGTAATATAAACGAAAAATCAGGAACATTTTAGTTAATTCTAATGAAAACACATTGATTTTTATCATTTGTATTGAAACAACATTGTCATATGTCTTTTCTTGGATCTAAATAATACGAAACCTCGCTCTATGATATGAAGTTAAAATCCTCAAATATGAAAATGTAGTGACATTTTTCACGTTATTCATGAAGTGTAATTTTACGTATATATATTCGTTTTTACCAATATTTCGATACTACATGTTTTCTCACGATATGTGATTTGGCCTTCAAATCTCAGAATTTCGCAAATTTTGCATCTTTAAGCAAGTTATCTTGCATTTTGTTTTGTACTAAAAATCATCGAATTTAGCAATATTTTGACCTTCATCATCCCCTTTTCCTTTATGTGATTTAAACAAAATATCATGGAATTAGGCCGTTTTCCACGTTTTTGTGAATTTTCAGTTTATTGTTATTGATTCATTAAATATACGAGAAAAATTGTGCAAACACATAATTGATCAGAAAATAACCTTAAATACTTCATTTGCAATCATCTATTTGTTTCTCGTTAAAATACTGAGTAAGATATTTAAAAGGGGAGAAGTTCTGTTTTTATTGCATATATCGACGATTCAGCCGGATTAGAACGGTTTACGTGTACATCTTCCATCGGTAATATAAACCGAAAATCAGGACATTTTAGTTAATTTTAATGTAAACACATTTATTTTTATCATTTGTATTGGAAGCAACATCTTATACGTTTTTTCTAGGGTCTAAAAAATACGAAACGTCGCTCTATGATTCGAAGTTGAAACCATCAAATTTGGTATAATAATGACTTTTTCACGTTTTTCATATAGTTTGATATTACGTAAATATATTCATTTTACCAATATTTCGATACTATTTCATGTAGTATCACTATATGTGATTTGGCCTTCAAATCTCAGATTTTCGCATAATATTGCATTTTAAGCAAGTTTTCTTGCATTTCGTTTCGTACTAAAAATCATCGAATTCAGCAATATTTTGACGTTGATCATCCCCTTTTCCTTTATGGGACATAAACAAAATATCTTCGAATTAGGAAATATTTTTGCTGTTTTTCCACGTTTTTTTGAATTTTCAGTTTACTGCTATTATTCATTATATATACGATGAATCACTAGTATCACTATATGTGATTTGGCCTTCAAATCTCAGATTTTCGAATAATATTGCATTTTAAGCAAGTTTTCTTGCATTTTGTTTCGTACTAAAAATCATCGAATTTAGCAATATTTTAACGTTGATCATCCCCTTTTCCTTTATGTGATATAAACAAAATATCATCGAATTAGGAAATATTTTGCTGTTTTTCCACGTTTTGTGAATTTTCAGTTTATTGCTATTAATTCATTATATATACGATGAAAATGATGCAAACACATAATTGATTAGAAATTAACCTTAAACACTTCATTTTCAATTAACTATTTGTTTCTCGTTAAAATACTGAGTGACATATTGAAAGGGGAGAAGTTCTGTTTATATTGCATATATCGACGGTTTCAGCCGGATTTAGAGCGGTTTTACATGTACATCTTCTTTCAGTAATATAAACGAAAAATCAGGAACATTTTAGTTAATTCTAATGAAACACATTGATTTTTATCATTTGAATTTGAAACAACATTGTCATATGTCTTTTCTTGGATCTAAATAATACGAAACCTCGCTCTATGATATGAAGTTAAAATCCCCAAATATGAAAAATGTAGTGACATTTTTCACGTTATTCATGAAGTGTGATTTTACGTATATATATTCGTTTTTACCAATATTTCGATACTACATGTTTTCTCACGGTATGTGATTTGGCCTTCAATCTCAGAATTTCGCAAATTTTGCATCTATTAGCAAGTTTTCTTGCATTTTATTTTGTACTAAAAATCATCGAATTTAGCAATATTTTGACCTTTATCATTCCCTTTTCCATTATGTGATTTAAACAAAATATCATCGAATTAGGCCGTTTTCCACGTTTTTGTGAATTTTCAGTTTATTGTTATTGATTCATTAAATATACGAGAAAAATTATGCAAACACATAATTGAGCAGAAAATAACCTTAAATACTTCATTTTCAATCATCTATTTGTTTCTCGTTATAATACTGAGTAAAATATTGAAAAGGGAAGAAGTTCTGTTTTTATTGCATATATCAACGTTTCAGCCGGATTAGAACGGTTTTACGTGTACATCCTCCTTCGGTAATATAAACCAAAAATCAGGAACATTTTAGTTAATTTTAATGAAAACACATTGATTTTATCAATTGTATTGAAGCAACATCTTTACATGTCTTTTCTAGGGGTCTAAAAATACGAAACGTCGCTCTATTATTCGAAGTTAAAATCCTCAATTTTGGTATAATAATGATTTTTTTCACGTTTTTCATGTAGTTGATATTACGTAAATATATTCATTTTACCAATATTTCGATACAATTTTATGTAGTATCACTATATGTGATTGGCCTTCAAATCTCAGAATTTCGCATAATATTGCATTTTAAGCAAGTTTTCTTGCATTTTGTTCGTACTAAAAATAATCGAATTCAGCAATATTTTGACGTTTATCATCCCCTTTTCCTTTATGTGATATAAACAAAATATCATCGAATTAGGAAATATTTTGCTGTTTTCCACGTTTTTGTGAATTTTCAGTTTATTGTTATTGATTCATTAAATATACGAGAAAAATTGTGCAAACACATAATTGATCAGAAAATAACCTTAATACTTCATTTGCAATCATCTATTTGTTTCTCGTTAAAATACTGAGTAAGATATTTAAAAGGGGAGAAGTTCTGTTTTTTTGCATATATCGACGATTCAGCCGGATTAGAACGGTTTTACGTGTACATCTTCCATCGGTAATATAAACCGAAATCAGGAACATTTTAGTTAATTTAATGTAAACACATTGATTTTATCATTTGTATTGGAAGCAACATCTTTATACGTTTTTTCTAGGGTCTAAAAAATACGAAAACGTCGCTTCTATGATTCGAAGTTAAAACCATCAAATTTGGTATAATAATGACTTTTTCACGTTTTTCATATAGTTTGATATTACGTAAATATATTCATTTTACCAATATTTCGATACTATTTCATGTAGTATCACTATATGTGATTTGGCCTTCAAATCTCAGATTTTCGCATAATATTGCATTTTAAGCAAGTTTTCTTGCATTTCGTTTCGTACTAAAAATCATCGAATTCAGCAATATTTTTGACGTTGATCATCCCCTTTTCCTTTATGGGACATAAACAAAATATCTTCGAATTAGGAAATATTTTGCTGTTTTTTTAACGTTTTATGAATTTTCAGTTTATTGCTATTAATTCATTATATATACGATGAATCACTAGTATCACTATATGTGATTTGGCCTTCAAATCTCAGATTTTCGCATAATATTGCAATTTTAAGCAAGTTTTCTTGCATTTTGTTTCGTACTAAAAATCATCGAATTTTGCAATATTTTAACGTTGATCATCCCCTTTTCCTTTATGTGATATAAACAAAATATCATCGAATTAGGAAATATTTTGCTGTTTTTCCACGTTTTTGTGAATTTTCAGTTTATTGCTATTAATTCATTATATATACAATGAAATGATGCAAACACATAATTGATTAGAAATTAACCTTAAACACTTCATTTTCAATCAACTGTTTGTTTCTCGTTAAAATACTGAGTGGCAATAAGAAATAGGAAATTTCAATTTCAAATTTTCCAATAGGAAAGAGGAGAATTTCTGTTTTTATTGCATATATCGACGTTTCAGCCGGATTAGAACGGTTTTACGTGTACATCTTCCATCGGTAATATAAACAGAAAATCAGAACATTTAGTTAATTCTAATGAAAAACATTGATTTTTATCATTTGTATTGAAAACAACATTGTCATATGTCTTTTCTTGGATCTAAATAATACGAAACCTCGCTCTATGATTTGAAGTTAAAATCCTCAAAGATGGGAATATAGTGACTTTTTTCACGTTATTCATGAAGAGTGATTTTACGTATATATATTCGTTTTTACCAATATTTCGATACTATTTCATGTAGTATCACTATATGTGATTTGGCCTTCAAATCTCAGATTTTCGCATAATATTGCATTTTAAGCAAGTTTTCTTGCATTTCGTTTCGTACTAAAAATCATCGAATTCAGCAATATTTTGACGTTGATCATCACCTTTTCCTTTATGGGATATAAACAAAATATCATCGAATTAGGAAATATTTTGCTGTTTTTCCACGTTTTTGTGAATTTTCAGTTTATTGCTATTAATTCATTATATATACGACGAAAATGATGCAAACACATAATTGATTAGAAAATAACCTTAAACACTTCATTTTCAATCAACTATTTGTTTCTCGTTAAAATACTGAGTGACATATTGGAAAGAGGAGAAGTTCTGTTTTTATTGCATATATCGACGTTTCAGCCGGATTAGAGCGGTTTTACGTGTACATCTTCCATCGGTAATATAAACGGAAAATCAGGAACATTTTAGTTAATTCTAATGAAAACACATTGATTTTTATCATTTGTATTTGAAACAACATTATCATATGTCTTTCTTAGATCTAAATAATACGAAACCTCGCTCTATGATATGAAGTTAAAATCCTCAAATATGGTAATGTAGTGACATTTTTCACCTTATTCATGAAGTGTGATTTTACGTATATATATTCGTTTTTACCAATATTTCGATACTACATGTTTTCTCACGATATGTGATTTGGCCTTCAAATCTCAGAATTTCGCAAATTTTGCATCTTTAAGCAAGTTTTCTTGCATTTTGTTTTGTACTAAAATCATCGAATTTAGCAATATTTTGACCTTTATCATTCCCTTTTCCTTTATGTGATTTAAACAAAATATCATCGAATTAGGCGTTTTCCACGTTATTGTGAATTTTCAGTTTATTGTTATTGATTCATTAGATATACGAGAAAAAATATGCAAACACATAATTGATCAGAAAATAACCTTAAATACTTCATTTGCAATCATCTATTTGTTTCTCGTTATAATACTGAGTAAGATATTGAAAAGGGAAGAAGTTCTGTTTTTATTGCATATATCGACGTTTCAGCCGGATTAGAAACGGTTTTACGTGTACATCCTCCATCGGTAATATAAACCAAAAATCAGGAACATTTTAGTTAATTTTAATGAAAACACATTGATTTTTATCAATTGTATTGGAAGCAACATCTTTACACGTCTTTTCTAGGGGTCTAAAAAATACGAAACGTCGCTCTATGATTCGAAGTTAAAATCCTCAATTTTGGTATAATAATGATTTTTTTCACGTTTTTCATGAATGTTTGATATTACGTAAATATATTCATTTTACCAATATTTCGATACAATTTCATGTAGTATCACTATATGTGATTTGGCCTTCATATCTCAGATTTTCGCATAATAATTGCATTTTAAGCAAGATTTCTTGCATTTGTTTCGTACTAAAAACAATCGAATTCAGCAATATTTTGACGTTTATCATCCCCTTTCCTTTATGTGATATAAACAAAATATTATCGAATTAGGAAATATTTTGCTGTTTTTCCACGTTTTTGTGAATTTTCAGTTTATTGTTATTGATTCATTAAATATACGAGAAAAATTATGCAAACACATAATTGATCAGAAAATAACCTAAATACTTCATTTTCAATCATCTATTTGTTTCTCGTTAAAATACTGAGTAAGATATTTAAAAGAGGAGAAGTTCTGTTTTTATTGCATATATCGACGTTTCAGCCGGAATTAGAACGGTTTTACGTGTACATCTTCCATCGGTAATATAACCGAAAATCAGAACCTTTTAGTTAATTTTAATGAAAACACATTGATTTGTATCATTTGTATTGGAAGCAAACTCTTTATACGTCTCTTCTAGGGTCTAAAAGAACGAAACGTCGCTCTATGATTCGAAGTTAAAATCCTCAAATTTGGTATAATAGTGACTTTTTTCACATTTTTCATGTAGTTTGATATTACATAAATATATTCATTTTTACCAATATTTCGATACTATTTCATGTAGTATAACTATATGTTGATTTGGCCTTCAAATCTCAGATTTTCGCATAATATTGCATTTTAAGCAAGTTTTCTTGCATTTTGTTTCGTACTAAAAATCATCGAATTCAGCAATATTTTGACGTTTATCATCCCCTTTTCCTTTATGTGATATAAACAAAATATCATCGAATTAGGAAATATTTTGCTGTTTTTCCACGTTTTGTGAATTTTCAGTTTATTGCTATTAATTCATTATATATACGATGAAAATGATGCAAACACATAATTGATTAGAAATTAACCTTATACACTTCATTTTCAATCAACTATTTGTTTCTCGTTAAAATACTGAGTGACATATTGGAATGGGAGAAGTTCTGTTTATATTGCATATATCGACGTTTCAGCCGGATTAGAGCGGTTTTACATGTACAACTTCTTCGGTAATATAAACGAAAAATCAGGAACATTTTAGTTAATTCTAATGAAAACACATTGATTTTTATCATTTGTATTTGAAACAACATTGTCATATGTCTTTTCTTGGATCTAAATAATACGAAACCTCGCTCTATGATATGAAGTTAAAATCCTCAAATATGAAAATGTAGTGACATTTTCACGTTATTCATGAAGTGTAATTTTACGTATATATATTCGTTTTTACCAATATTTCGATACTACATGTTTTCTCACGATATGTGATTTGGCCTTCAAATCTCAGAATTTCGCAAATTTTGCATCTTTAAGCAAGTTATCTTGCATTTTGTTTTGTACTAAAAATCATCGAATTTAGCAATATTTGACCTTCATCATCCCCTTTTCCTTTATGTGATTTAAACAAAATATCATGGAATTAGGCCGTTTTCCACGTTTTGTGGAATTTTCAGTTTATTGTTATTGATTCATTAAATATACGAGAAAAATTGTGCAAACACATAATTGATCAGAAAATAACCTTAAATACTTCATTTGCAATCATCTATTTGTTTCTCGTTAAATACTGAGTAAGATATTTAAAAGGGGAGAAGTTCTGTTTTATTGCATATATCGACGATTCAGCCGGATTAGAACGGTTTTACGTGTACATCTTCCATCGGTAATATAAACCGAAAATCAGGAACATTTTAGTTAATTTTAATGTAAACACATTGATTTTTATCATTTGTATTGGAAGCAACATCTTTAAACGTTTTTTCTAGGGTCTAAAAAATACGAAACGTCGCTCTATGATTCGAAGTTGAAACCATCAAATTTGGTATAATAATGACTTTTTCACGTTTTTCATATAGTTTGATATTACGTAAATATATTAATTTTTACCAATATTTCGATACTATTTCATGTAGTATCACTATATGTGATTTGGCCTTCAAATCTCAGATTTTCGCATAATATTGCATTTTAAGCAAGTTTTCTTGCATTTCGTTTCGTACTAAAAATCATCGAATTCAGCAATATTTTGACGTTGAACATCCCCTTTTCCTTTATGGGACATAAACAAAATATCTTCGAATTAGGAAATATTTTGCTGTTTTTCCACGTTTTTGTGAATTTTCAGTTTATTGCTATTAATTCATTATATATACGATGAATCACTAGTATCACTATATGTGATTTGGCCTTCAAATCTCAGATTTTCGCATAATATTGCATTTTAAGCAAGTTTTCTTGCATTTTGTTTCGTACTAAAAATCATCGAATTTAGCAATATTTTAACGTTGATCATCCCCTTTTCCTTTATGTGATATAAACAAAATATCATCGAATTAGGAAATATTTGCTGTTTTTCCACGTTTTTGTGAATTTTCAGTTATTGCTATTAATTCATTATATATACGATGAAAATGATGCAAACACATAATTGATTAGAAATTAACCTTAAACACTTCATTTTCAATCAACTGTTTGTTTCTCGTTAAAATACTGAGTGGCAATAAGAAATAGGAAATTTCAATTTCAAATTTTCCAATAGGAAAGGGGAGAATTTCTGTTTTATTGCATATATCGACGTTTCAGCCGGATTAGAACGGTTTTACGTGTACATCTTCCATCGGTAATATAAACAGAAAATCAGGAACATTTTAGTTAATTCTAATGAAAAACATTGATTTTTATCATTTGTATTTGAAACAACATTGTCATATGTCTTTTCTTGGATCTAAATAATACGAAACCTCGCTCTATGATTTGAAGTTAAAATCCTCAAAGATGGGAATATAGTGACTTTTTTTCACGTTATTCATGAAGTGTGATTTTACGTATATATATTCGTTTTTACCAATATTTCGATACTATTTCATGTAGTATCACTATATGTGATTTGGCCTTCAAATCTCAGATTTTCGCATAATATTGCATTTTAAGCAAGTTTTCTTGCATTTCGTTTCGTACTAAAAATCATCGAATTCAGCAATATTTTGACGTTGATCATCACCTTTTCCTTTATGGGATATAAACAAAATATCATCGAATTAGGAAATATTTTGCTGTTTTTCCACGTTTTTGTGAATTTTCAGTTTATTGCTATTAATTCATTATATATACGACGAAAATGATGCAAACACATAATTGATTAGAAAATAACCTTAAACACTTCATTTTCAATCAACTATTTGTTTCTCGTTAAAATACTGAGTGACATATTTTAAAGGGGAGAAGTTCTGTTTATATTGCATATATCGACGTTTCAGCCGGTTAGAGCGGTTTTACATGTACATCTTCTTCAGTAATATAAACGAAAATCAGGAACATTTTAGTTAATTCTAATGAAAACACATTGATTTTTATCATTTGAATTTGAAACAACATTGTCATATGTCTTTTCTTGGATCTAAATAATACGAAACCTCGCTCTATGATATGAAGTTAAAATCCCAAATATGAAAATGTAGTGACTTTTTCACGTTATTCATGAAGTGTGATTTTACGTATATATATTCGTTTTTACCAATATTTCGATACTACATGTTTTCTCACGATATGTGATTTGGCCTTCAAATCTCAGAATTTCGCAAATTTTGCATCTATAAGCAAGTTTTCTTGCATTTTATTTTGTACTAAAAATCATCGAATTTAGCAATATTTGACCTTTATCATTCCCTTTTCCTTTATGTGATTTAAACAAAATATCATCGAATTAGACCGTTTTCCACGTTTTGTGAATTTTCAGTTTATTGTTATTGATTCATTAATATACGAGAAAAATTATGCAAACACATAATTGAGCAGAAAATAACCTTAAATACTTCATTTTCAATCATCTATTTGTTTCTCGTTATAATACTGAGTAAAATTTGAAAGGGAAGAAGTTCTGTTTTTATTGCATATATCACGTTTCAGCGGATTAGAACGGTTTTACGTGTACATCCTCCTTCGGTAATATAAACCAAAAATCAGGAACATTTTAGTTAATTTTAATGAAAACACATTGATTTTTATCAATTGTATTGGAAGCAACATCTTTACATGTCTTTTCTAGGGGTCTAAAAAATACGAAACGTCGCTCTATGATTCGAAGTTAAAATCCTCAATTTTGGTATAATAATGATTTTTTTCACGTTTTTCATGTAGTTTGATATTACGTAAATATATTCATTTTTACCAATATTTCGATACAATTTTATGTAGTATCACTATATGTGATTTGGCCTTCAATCTCAGATTTCGCATAATATTGCATTTTAAGCAAGTTTTCTTGCATTTTGTTTCGTACTAAAAATAATCGAATTCAGCAATATTTTGACGTTTATCATCCCCTTTTCCTTTATGTGATATAAACAAAATATCATCGAATTAGGAAATATTTTGCTGTTTTTCCACGTTTTTGTGAATTTTCAGTTTATTGTTATTGATTCATTAAATATACGAGAAAAATTATGCAAACACATAATTGATCAGAAAATAACCTTAAATACTTCATTTTCAATCATCTATTTGTTTCTCGTTAAAATACTGAGTAAGATATTTAAAAGAGGAGAAGTTCTGTTTTTATTGCATATATCGACGTTTCAGCCGGATTAGAACGGTTTTACGTGTACATCTTCCATCGGTAATATAAACCGAAAATCAGGAACATTTTAGTTAATTTTAATGAAAACACATTGATTTTTATCATTTGTATTGGAAGCAACATCTTTATACGTCTCTTCTAGGGTCTAAAAAATACGAAACGTCGCTCTATGATTCGAAGTTAAAATCCTCAAATTTGGTATAATAGTGACTTTTTTCACATTTTTCATGTAGTTTGATATTACATAAATATATTCATTTTTACCAATATTTCGATACTATTTCATGTAGTATAACTATATGTGATTTGGCCTTCAAATCTCAGATTTTCGCATAATATTGCATTTTAAGCAAGTTTTCTTGCATTTTGTTTCGTACTAAAAATCATCGAATTCAGCAATATTTTGACGTTTATCATCCCCTTTTCCTTTATGTGATATAAACAAAATATCATCGAATTAGGAAATATTTTGCTGTTTTTCCACGTTTTTGTGAATTTTCAGTTTATTGCTATTAATTCATTATATATACGATGAAAATGATGCAAACACATAATTGATTAGAAATTAACCTTATACACTTCATTTTCAATCAACTATTTGTTTCTCGTTAAAATACTGAGTGACATATTGGAAAGGGGAGAAGTTCTGTTTATATTGCATATATCGACGTTTCAGCCGGATTAGAGCGGTTTTACATGTACAACTTCTTTCGGTAATATAAACGAAAAATCAGGAACATTTTAGTTAATTCTAATGAAAACACATTGATTTTTATCATTTGTATTTGAAACAACATTGTCATATGTCTTTTCTTGGATCTAAATAATACGAAACCTCGCTCTATGATATGAAGTTAAAATCCTCAAATATGAAAATGTAGTGACATTTTTCACGTTATTCATGAAGTGTGATTTTACGTATATATATTCGTTTTTACCAATATTTCGATACTACATGTTTTCTCACGATATGTGATTTGGCTTTCAAATCTCAGAATTTCGCAAATTTTGCATCTTTAAGCAAGTTATCTTGCATTTTGTTTTGTACTAAAAATCATCGAATTTAGCAATATTTTGACCTTCATCATCCCCTTTTCCTTTATGTGATTTAAACAAAATATCATGGAATTAGGCCGTTTTCCACGTTTTTGTGAATTTTCAGTTTATTGTTATTGATTCATTAAATATACGAGAAAAATTGTGCAAACACATAATTGATCAGAAAATAACCTTAAATACTTCATTTGCAATCATCTATTTGTTTCTCGTTAAAATACTGAGTAAGATATTTAAAAGGGGAGAAGTTCTGTTTTTATTGCATATATCGACGATTCAGCCGGATTAGAACGGTTTTACGTGTACATCTTCCATCGGTAATATAAACCGAAAATCAGGAACATTTAGTTAATTTTAATGTAAACACATTGATTTTTATCATTTGTATTGGAAGCAACATCTTTATACGTTTTTTCTAGGGTCTAAAAAATACGAAACGTCGCTCTATGATTCGAAGTTAAAACCATCAAATTTGGTATAATAATGACTTTTTCACGTTTTTCATATAGTTTGATATTACGTAAATATATTCATTTTTACCAATATTTCGATACTATTTCATGTAGTATCACTATATGTGATTTGGCCTTCAAATCTCAGATTTTCGCATAATATTGCATTTTAAGCAAGTTTTCTTGCATTTCGTTTCGTACTAAAAATCATCGAATTCAGCAATATTTTAACGTTGATCATCCCCTTTTCCTTTATGGGACATAAACAAAATATCTTCGAATTAGGAAATATTTTGCTGTTTTTCCACGTTTTTGTGAATTTTCAGTTTATTGCTATTAATTCATTATATATACGATGAATCACTAGTATCACTATATGTGATTTGGCCTTCAAATCTCAGATTTTCGCATAATATTGCATTTTAAGCAAGTTTTCTTGCATTTTGTTTCGTACTAAAAATCATCGAATTTAGCAATATTTTAACGTTGATCATCCCCTTTTCCTTTATGTGATATAAACAAAATATCATCGAATTAGGAAATATTTTGCTGTTTTTCCACGTTTTTGTGAATTTTCAGTTTATTGCTATTAATTCATTATATACGATGAAAATGATGCAAACACATAATTGATTAGAAATTAACCTTAAACACTTCATTTTCAATCAACTGTTTGTTTCTCGTTAAAATACTGAGTGGCAATAAGAAATAGGAAATTTCAATTTCAAATTTTCCAATAGGAAAGGGGAGAATTTCTGTTTTTATTGCATATATCGACGTTTCAGCCGGATTAGAACGGTTTTACGTGTACATCTTCCATCGGTAATATAAACAGAAAATCAGGAACATTTTAGTTAATTCTAATGAAAAACATTGATTTTTATCATTTGTATTTGAAACAACATTGTCATATGTCTTTTCTTGGATCTAAATAATACGAAACCTCGCTCTATGATTTGAAGTTAAAATCCTCAAAGATGGGAATATAGTGACTTTTTTCACGTTATTCATGAAGTGTGATTTTACGTATATATATTCGTTTTTACCAATATTTCGATACTATTTCATGTAGTATCACTATATGTGATTTGGCCTTCAAATCTCAGATTTTCGCATAATATTGCATTTTAAGCAAGTTTTCTTGCATTTCGTTTCGTACTAAAAATCATCGAATTCAGCAATATTTTGACGTTGATCATCACCTTTTCCTTTATGGGATATAAACAAAATATCATCGAATTAGGAAATATTTTGCTGTTTTTCCACGTTTTTGTGAATTTTCAGTTTATTGCTATTAATTCATTATATATACGACGAAAATGATGCAAACACATAATTGATTAGAAAATAACCTTAAACACTTCATTTTCAATCAACTATTTGTTTCTCGTTAAAATACTGAGTGACATATTGGAAAGAGGAGAAGTTCTGTTTTTATTGCATATATCGACGTTTCAGCCGGATTAGAGCGGTTTTACGTGTACATCTTCCATCGGTAATATAAACGGAAAATCAGGAACATTTTAGTTAATTCTAATGAAAACACATTGATTTTTATCATTTGTATTTGAAACAACATTATCATATGTCTTTTCTTAGATCTAAATAATACGAAACCTCGCTCTATGATATGAAGTTAAAATCCTCAAATATGGTAATGTAGTGACATTTTTCACGTTATTCATGAAGTGTGATTTTACGTATATATATTCGTTTTTACCAATATTTCGATACTACATGTTTTCTCACGATATGTGATTTGGCCTTCAAATCTCAGAATTTCGCAAATTTTGCATCTTTAAGCAAGTTTTCTTGCATTTTGTTTTGTACTAAAAATCATCGAATTTAGCAATATTATGACCTTTATCATTCCCTTTTCCTTTATGTGATTTAAACAAAATATCATCGAATTAGGCCGTTTTCCACGTTATTGTGAATTTTCAGTTTATTGTTATTGATTCATTAGATATACGAGAAAAAATATGCAAACACATAATTGATCAGAAAATAACCTTAAATACTTCATTTTCAATCATCTATTTGTTTCTCGTTATAATACTGAGTAAGATATTGAAAAGAGAAGAAGTTCTGTTTTTATTGCATATATCGACGTTTCAGCCGGATTAGAACGGTTTTACGTGTACATCTCCATCGGTAATATAAACCAAAAATCAGGAACATTTTAGTTAATTTTAATGAAAACACATTGATTTTTATCAATTGTATTGGAAGCAACATCTTTACACGTCTTTTCTAGGGGTCTAAAAAATACGAAACGTCGCTCTATGATTCGAAGTTAAAATCCTCAAATTTGGTATAATAATGATTTTTTTCACGTTTTTCATGAAGTTTGATATTACGTAAATATATTCATTTTTACCAATATTTCGATACAATTTCATGTAGTATCACTATATGTGATTTGGCCTTCATATCTCAGATTTTCGCATAATATTGCATTTTAAGCAAGTTTTCTTGCATTTTGTTTCGTACTAAAAATAATCGAATTCAGCAATATTTTGACGTTTATCATCCCCTTTTCCTTTATGTGATATAAACAAAATATCATCGAATTAGGAAATATTTTGCTGTTTTTCCACGTTTTTGTGAATTTTCAGTTTATTGTTATTGATTCATTAAATATACGAGAAAAATTATGCAAACATATAATTGATCAGAAAATAACCTTAAATACTTCATTTTCAATCATCTATTTGTTTCTCGTTAAAATACTGAGTAAGATATTTAAAAGGAGAGAAGTTCTGTTTTTATTGCATATATCGACGTTTCAGCCAGATTAGAACGGTTTTACGTGTACATCTTCCATCGGTAATATAAACCGAAAATCAGGAACATTTTAGTTAATTTTAATGAAAACACATTGATTTTTATCATTTGTATTGGAAGCAACATCTTTATACGTCTTTTCTAGGGTCTAAAAATACGAAACGTCGCTCTATGATTCGAAGTTAAAATCCTCAAATTTGGTATAATAATGACTTTTTTCACGTTTTTCATGTAGTTTGATATTACGTAAATATATTAATTTTTACCAATATTTCGATACTATTTCATGTAGTATCACTATAGTGATTTGGCCTTCAAATCTCAGATTTTCGCATAATATTGCATTATAAGCAAGTTTTCTTGCATTTTGTTTCGTACTAAAAATCATCGAATTCAGCAATATTTTGACGTTTATCATCCCCTTTTCCTTTATGTGATATAAACAAAATATCATCGAATTAGGAAATATTTTGCTGTTTTTCCACGTTTTTGTGAATTTTCAGTTTATTGTTATTGATTCATTAAATATACAAGAAAAATGATGCAAACATATAATTGATCAGAAAATAACCTTAAATACTTCATTTTCAATCATCTATTTGTTTCTCGTTAAAATACTGAGTAAGATATTTAAAAGGGAGAAGTTCTGTTTTTATTGCATATATCGACGTTTCAGCCAGATTAGAACGGTTTTACGTGTACATCTTCCATCGGTAATATAAACCGAAAATCAGGAACATTTTAGTTAATTTTAATGAAAACACATTGATTTTTATCATTTGTATTGGAAGCAACATCTTTATACGTCTTTTCTTAGATCTAAATAATACGAAACCTCGCTCTATGATATGAAGTTAAAATCTTCAAATATGGTAATGTAGTAACATTTTTCACGTTATTCATGAAGTGTGATTTTACTTATATATTTCGTTTTTACCAATATTTCGATACTACATGTTTTCTCACGATATGTGATTTGGCCTTCAAATCTCAGAATTTCGCAAATTTTGCATCTTTAAGCAAGTTTTCTTGCATTTTGTTTTGTACTAAAAATCATCGAATTTAGCAATATTTTGACCTTTATCATTCCCTTTTCCTTTATGTGATTTAAACAAAATATCATCGAATTAGGCCGTTTTCCACGTTATTGTGAATTTTCAGTTTATTGTTATTGATTCATTAGATATACGAGAAAAAATATGCAAACACATAATTGATCAGAAAATAACCTTAAATACTTCATTTGCAATCATCTATTTGTTTCTCGTTATAATACTGAGTAAGATATTGAAAAGGGAAGAAGTTCTGTTTTTATTGCATATATCGACGTTTCAGCCGGATTAGAACGGTTTTACGTGTACATCCTCCATCGGTAATATAAACCAAAAATCAGGAACATTTTAGTTAATTTTAATGAAATCACATTGATTTTTATCAATTGTATTGGAAGCAACATCTTTACACGTCTTTTCTAGGGTCTAAAAAATACGAAACGTCGCTCTATGATTCGAAGTTAAAATCCTCAATTTGGTATAAAATGATTTTTTCACGTTTTTCATGAAGTTTGATATTACGTAAATATATTCATTTTTACCAATATTTCGATACATTTCATGTAGTATCACTATATGTGATTTGGCCTTCAATCTCAGATTTTCGCATAATATTGCATTTTAAGCAAGTTTCTTGCATTTTGTTTCGTACTA
This sequence comes from Procambarus clarkii, assembly GCF_040958095.1. Classification (NCBI taxonomy): domain Eukaryota; kingdom Metazoa; phylum Arthropoda; class Malacostraca; order Decapoda; family Cambaridae; genus Procambarus; species Procambarus clarkii. Next base: position 51,489,886 of record NC_091161.1, read on the forward strand.
AAAATATCGAATTCAGCAATATTTTGACGTTTATCATCCCCTTTTCCTTTATGTGATATAAACAAAATATTATCGAATTAGGAAATATTTTGCTGTTTTTCCACGTTTTTGTGAATTTTCAGTTTATTGTTATTGATTCATTAAATATACGAGAAAAATTATGCAAACATATAATTGATCAGAAAATAACCTTAAATACTTCATTTTCAATCATCTATTTGTTTCTCGTTAAAATACTGAGTAAGATATTTAAAAGGGGAGAAGTTCTGTTTTTTTGCATATATCGACGTTTCAGCCAGATTAGAACGGTTTTACGTGTACATCTTCCATCGGTAATATAAACCGAAAATCAGGAACATTTTAGTTAATTTTAATGAAAACACATTGATTTTTATCATTTGTATTGGAAGCAACATCTTTATACGTCTTTTCTAGGGTCTAAAAAATAAGAAACGTCGCTCTATGATTCGAAGTTAAAATCCTCAAATTTGGTATAATAATGACTTTTTCACGTTTTCATGTAGTTTGATATTACGTAAATATATTAATTTTTACCAATATTTCGATACTATTTCATGTAGTATCACTATAAGATTTGGCCTTCAAATCTCAGATTTTCGCATAATATTGCATTATAAGCAAGTTTTCTTGCATTTTGTTTCGTACTAAAAATCATCGAATTCAGCAATATTTTGACATTTATCATCCCCTTTTCCTTTATGTGATATAAACAAAATATCATCGAATTAGGAAATATTTTGCTGTTTTTCCACGTTTTTGTGAATTTTCAGTTTATTGCTATTAATTCATTATATATACGATGAAAATGATGCAAACACATAATTGATTAGAAATTAACCTTATACACTTCATTTTCAATCAACTATTTGTTTCTCGTTAAAATACTGATTGACATATTGGAAAGGGGAGAAGTTCTGTTTATATTGCATATATCGACGTTTCAGCCGGATTAGAGCGGTTTTACATGTACAACTTCTTTCGGTAATATAAACGAAAAATCAGGAACATTTTAGTTAATTCTAATGAAACACAT
>NC_091161.1:51491439-51528011 GCF_040958095.1 Procambarus clarkii
TATTTCGATACTACATGTTTCTCACGATATGTGATTTGGCCTTCAAATCTCAGAATTTCGCAAATTTTGCATCTTTAAGCAAGTTATCTTGCATTTTTGTTTTGTACTAAAAATCATCGAATTTAGCAATATTTTGAACCTTCATCATCCCCTTTTCCTTTATGTGATTTAAACAAATATCATCGAATTAGGCCGTTTTCCACGTTTTTGAATTTTCAGTTTATTGTTATTGATGCATTAAATATACGAGAAAAAATTGTGCAAACACATAATTGATCAGAAAATAACCTTAATACTTCATTTGCAATCATCTATTTGTTTCTCGTTAAAATACTGAGTAAGATATTTAAAAGGGGAGAAGTTCTGTTTTTATTGCATATATCGACGATTCAGCCCGGATTAGAACGGTTTTACGTGTACATCTTCCATCGTAATATAAACCGAAAATCAGGAACATTTTAGTTAATTTTAATGAAAACACATTGATTTTTATCATTTGTATTGGAAGCAACATCTTTATACGTTTTTTCTAGGGTCCAAAAATACGAAACGTCGCTCTATGATTCGAAGTTAAAACCATCAAATTTGGTATAATAATGACTTTTTTCACGTTTTCATATAGTTTGATATAACGTAAATATATTCATTTTTACCAATATTTCGATACTATTTTATGTAGTATCACTATATGTGATTTGGCCTTCAAATTTCAGATTTTCGCATAATATTGCATTTTAAGCAAGTTTTCTTGCATTTCGTTTCGTACTAAAAAATCATCGAATTGAGCATATTTTGACGTTGATCATCCCCTTTTCCTTTATGGGATATAAACAAAATATCATCGAATTAGGAAATATTTTGCTGTTTTTCCACGTTTTTGTGAATTTTTAGTTTATTGCTATTAATTCATTATTATACGATGAAATAATGCAAACACATAATTGATTAGAAAATAACCTTAAACACTTCATTTTCAATCAACTATTTGTTTCTCGTTAAAATACTGAGTGACATATTGGAAAGAGGAGAAGTTCTGTTTTTATTACATATATCGACGTTTCAGCCGGATTAGAGCGGTTTTACGTGTACATCTTCCATCGGTAATATAAACGGAAAATCAGGAACATTTTAGTTAATTCTAATGAAAACACATTGATTTTTATCATTTGTATTTGAAACAACATTGTCATATGTCTTTTCTTAGATCTAAATAATACGAAACCTCGCTCTATGATATGAAGTTAAAATCCTCAAATATGGTAATGTAGTGACATTTTTCACGTTATTCATGAAGTGTGATTTTACGTATATATATTCGTTTTACCAATATTTCGATACTACATGTTTTCTCACGATATGTGATTTGGCCTTCAAATCTCAGAATTTCGCAAATTTTGCATCTTTAAGCAAGTTTCTTGCATTTTGTTTTGTACTAAAAATCATCGAATTTAGCAATATTTTGACCTTTATCATTCCCTTTTCCTTTATGTGATTTAAACAAAATATCATCGAATTAGGCCGTTTTCCACGTTATTGTGAATTTTCAGTTTATTGTTATTGATTCATTACATATACGAGAAAAATATGCAAACACATAATTGATCAGAAAATAACCTTAAATACTTCATTTTCAATCATCTATTTGTTTCTCGTTATAATACTGAGTAAGATATTGAAAAGGGAGGAAGTTCTGTTTTTATTGCATATATCGACGTTTCAGCCGGATTAGAACGGTTTTACGTGTACATCCTCCATCGGTAATATAAACCAAAAATCAGGAACATTTTAGTTAATTTTAATGAAAACACATTGATTTTTATCAATTGTATTGGAAGCAACATCTTTACACGTCTTTTCTAGGGGTCTAAAAAATACGAAACGTCGCTCTATGATTCGAAGTTAAAATCCTCAATTTTGGTATAATAATGATTTTTTCACGTTTTTCATGAAGTTTGATATTACGTAAATATATTCATTTTTACCAATATTTCGATACAATTTCATGTAGTATCACTATATGTATTTGGCCTTCATATCTCAGATTTTCGCATAATATTGCATTTTAAGCAAGTTTTCTTGCATTTTGTTTCGTACTAAAAATAATCGAATTCAGCAATATTTTGACGTTTATCATCCCCTTTTCCTTTATGTGATATAAACAAAATATCATCGAATTAGGAATATTTTGCTGTTTTTCCACGTTTTTGTGAATTTTCAGTTTATTGTTATTGATTCATTAAATATACGAGAAAAATTATGCAAAGATATAATTGATCAGAAAATAACCTTAAATACTTCATTTTCAATCATCTATTTGTTTCTCGTTAAAATACTGAGTAAGATATTAAAAAGGGGAGAAGTTTTGTTTTTATTGCATATATCGACGTTTCAGCCAGATTAGAACGGTTTTACGTGTACATCTTCCATCGGTAATATAAACCGAAAATCAGGAACATTTTTGTTAATTTTAATGAAAACACATTGATTTTTATCATTTGTATTGGAAGCAACATCTTTATACGTCTTTTCTAGGGTCTAAAAAATAAGAAACGTCGCTCTATGATTCGAAGTTAAAATCCTCAAATTTGGTATAATAATGACTTTTTTCACGTTTTTCATGTAGTTTGATATTACGTAAATATATTAATTTTTACCAATATTTCGATACTATTTCATGTAGTATCACTATAAGTGATTTGGCCTTCAAATCTCAGATTTTCGCATAATATTGCATTATAAGCAAGTTTTCTTGCATTTTGTTTCGTACTAAAAATCATCGAATTCAGCAATATTTTGACGTTTATCATCCCCTTTTCCTTTATGTGATATAAACAAAATATCATCGAATTAGGAAATATTTTGCTGTTTTTCCACGTTTTTGTGAATTTTCAGTTTATTGCTATTAATTCATTATATATACGATGAAAATGATGCAAACACATAATTGATTAGAAATTAACCTTAAACACTTCATTTTCAATCAACTATTTGTTTCTCGTTAAAATACTGAGTGACATATTTGAAAGGGGAGAAGTTCTGTTTATATTGCATATATCGACGTTTCTGCCGGATTAGAGCGGTTTTACATGTACATCTTCTTTCAGTAATATAAACGAAAAATCAGGAACATTTTAGTTAATTCTAATGAAAACACATTGATTTTTATCATTTGAATTTGAAACAACATTGTCATATGTCTTTTCTTGGATCTAAATAATACGAAACCTCGCTCTATGATATGAAGTTAAAATCCTCAAATATGAAAATGTAGTGACATTTTTCACGTTATTCATGAAGTGTGATTTTACGTATATATATTCGTTTTTACCAGTATTTCGATACTACATGTTTTCTCACGATATGTGATTTGGCCTTCAAATCTCAGAATTTCGCAAATTTTTCATCTTTAAGCAAGTTTTCTTGCATTTTATTTTGTACTAAAAATCATCGAATTTAGCAATATTTTGACCTTTATCATTCCCTTTTCCTTTATGTGATTTAAACAAAATATCATCGAATTAGGCCGTTTTCCACGTTTTTGTGAATTTTCAGTTTATTGTTATTGATTCATTAAATATACGAGAAAAATTATGCAAACACATAATTGAGCAGAAAATAACCTTAAATACTTCATTTTCAATCATCTATTTGTTTCTCGTTATAATACTGAGTAAGATATTGAAAAGGGAAGAAGTTCTGTTTTTATTGCATATATCAACGTTTCAGCCGGATTAGAACGGTTTTACGTGTACATCCTCCTTCGGTAATATAAACCAAAAATCAGGAACATTTTAGTTAATTTTAATGAAAACACATTGATTTTTATCAATTGTATTGGAAGCAACATCTTTACACGTCTTTTCTAGGGGTCTAAAAAATACGAAACGTCGCTCTATTATTCGAAGTTAAAATCCTCAATTTTGGTATAATAATGATTTTTTTCACGTTTTTCATGTAGTTTGATATTACGTAAATATATTCATTTTTACCATATTTCAAAACAATTTTACGTAGTATCACTATATGTGATTTGGCCTTCAAATCTCAGATTTTCGCATAATATTGCATTTTAAGCAAGTTTTCTTGCATTTTGTTTCGTACTAAAAATAATCGAATTCAGCAATATTTTGACGTTTATCATCCCCTTTTCCTTTATGTGATATAAACAAAATATCATCGAATTAGGAAATATTTTCCTGTTTTTCCACGTTTTTGTGAATTTTCAGTTTATTGTTATTGATTCATTAATATACGAAAAAAATTATGCAAACACATAATTGATCAAAAAATAACCTTAAATACTTCATTTTCAATCAATTATTAGTTTCTCGTTAAAATACTGAGTAAGACATTTAAAAGAGGAGAAGTTCTGTTTTTATTGCATATATCGACGTTTCAGCCGGATTGGAACGGTTTTACGTGTACATCTTCCATCGGTAATATAAACCGAAAATCAGGAACATTTTAGTTAATTTTAATGAAAACACATTGATTTTTATCATTTGTATTGGAAGCAACATCTTTATACGTTTTTTCTAGGGTCCAAAAAATACGAAACGTCGCTCTATGATTCGAAGTTAAAACCATCAAATTTGGTATAATAATGACTTTCTTCACGTTTTTCATATAGTTTGATATTACGTAAATATATTCATTTTTACCAATATTTATACTATTTCATGTAGTATCACTATATGTGATTTGGCCTTCAAATTTCAGATTTTCGCATAATATTGCATTTTAAGCAAGTTTTCTTGCATTTCGTTTCGTACTAAAAATCATCGAATTGAGCAATATTTTGACGTTGATCATCCCCTTTTCCTTTATGGGATATAAACAAAATATCATCGAATTAGGAAATATTTTGCTGTTTTTCCACGTTTTTGTGAATTTTCAGTTTATTGTTATTGATTCATGAAATATACGAGAAAAATTATGCAAACATATAATTGATCAGAAAATAACCTTAAATACTTCATTTTCAATCATCTATTTGTTTCTCGTTAAAATACTGAGTAAGATATTTAAAAGGGGAGAAGTTCTGTTTTTATTGCATATATCGACGTTTCAGCCAGATTAGAACGGTTTTACGTGTACATCTTCCATCGGAAATATAAACCGAAAATCAGGAACATTTTAGTTAATTTTAATGAAAACACATTGATTTTTATCATTTGTATTGGAAGCAACATCTTTATACGTCTTTTTCTAGGGTCTAAAAAATACGAAACGTCGCTCTATGATTCGAAGTTAAAATCCTCAAATTTGGTATAATAATGACTTTTTTCACGTTTTTCATGTAGTTGATATTACGTAAATATATTCATTTTTACCATATTTCGATACTATTTCATGTAGTATCACTCTAAGTGATTTGGCATTCAAATCTCAGATTTTCGCATAATATTGCATTATAAGCAAGTTTTCTTGCATTTTGTTTCGTACTAAAAATCATCGAATTCAGCAATATTTTGGACCGTTTATCATCCCCCTTTTCCTTTATGTGATATAAACAAAATATCATCGAATTAGGAACTATTTTGCTGTTTTTCCACGTTTTTGTGAATTTTCAGTTTATTGCTATTAATTCATTATATATACGATGAAAATGATGCAAACACATAATTGATTAGAAATTAACCTTATACACTTCATTTTCAATCAACTATTTGTTTCTCGTTAAAATACTGAGTGACATATTGGAAAGGGGAGAAGTTCTGTTTATATTGCATATATCGACGTTTCAGCCGATTAGAGCGGTTTACATGTACATCTTCTTTCGGTAATATAACGAAAAACAGGAACATTTTAGTTAATTCTAATGAAAACACTATTGATTTTTATCATTTGTATTTGAAACAACATTGTCATATGTCTTTTCTTGTATCTAACATAATACGAAACCTCGCTCTATGATATGAGTTAAATCCTCAAATATGAAAATGTAGTGACATTTTTCACGTTATTCATGAAGTGTGGATTTTACGTATATATATTCGTTTTTGACCAATATTTCGATACTACATGTTTTCTCACGATATGTGATTTGACCTTCAAATCTCATGAATTTCGCAAAATTTTGCATCTTTAAGCCAAGTTATCTTGCATTTTGTTTTGTACTAAAAATCATCGAATTTAGCAATATTTTTGACCCTTCATCATCCCCTTTTCCTTTATGTGATTTAAACAAAATATCATCGAATTAGGCCGTTTTCCCACGTTTTTGTGAATTTTCAGTTTATTGTTATTGATTCATTAAATATAAGAGAAAACATTGTGCAAACACATAATTGATCAGAAAAATAACCTTAAATACTTCATTTGCAATCATCTATTTTGTTTCTCGTTAAAATACTGAGTAAGTATATTTAAAAGGGGAGAAGTTCTGTTTTTATTGCATATATCGACGATTCAGCCGGATTAGAACGGTTTTTACGTGTACATCTTCCATCGGTAATATAAACCGAAAATCAGGAAGCATTTTAGTTAATTTTAATGAAAACACATTGATTTTATCATTTGTATTGGAAGCAACATCTTTATACGTTTTTTCTAAGGTCTAAAAAATACGAAACGTCGCTCTATGATTCGAAGTTAAAACCATCAAATTTGGATAATAATGACTTTTTTCACGCTTTCTCATATAGTTTGATATTACGTAAATATATTTCATTTTTTACCAATATTTCGATACTATTTCATGTAGTATCAATATATGTGATTTGGCCTTCAAATCTCAGATTTTCGGCAAAATATTGCATTTTAAGCAAGTTTTCTTGCATTCGTTTCGTACTAAAAATCATCGAATTGAACAATATGTTTGACGTTGATCATCCCCTTTTTCCTTTATGGGATATAAACAAAATATCATCGAATTAGGAAATAATTTTGCTGTTTTTCCACGTTTTTGTGAATTTTCAGTTATTGCTATTAATTCATTATATATACGATGAAAATGATGCAAACACATAATTGATTAGAAAATAACCTTAAACACTTCATTTTCAATCAACTATTTGTTTCTCGTTAAAATACTGAGTGACATATTGGAAAGAGGAGAAGTTCTGTTTTTATTACATATATCGACGTTTCAGCCGGATTAGAGCGGTTTTACGTGTACATCTTCCATCGGTAATATAAACGGAAAATCAGGAACATTTTAGTTAATTCTAATGAAAACACATTGATTTTTATCATTTGTATTTGAAACAACATTGTCATATGTCTTTTTTTAGATCTAAATAATACGAAACCTCGCTCTATGATATGAAGTTAAAATCCTTAAATATGGTAATGTAGTGACATTTGTTCACGTTATTCATGAAGTGTGATTTTACGTATATATATTCGTTTTTACCAATATTTCGATACTACATGTTTTCTCACGATATGTGATTTGGCCTTCAAATCTCAGAATTTCGCAAATTTTGCATCTTTAAGCAAGTTTTCTTGCATTTTGTTTTGTACTAAAAATCATCGATTTTAGCAATATTTTGACCTTTATCATTCCCTTTTCCTTTATGTGATTTAAACAAAATATCATCGAATTAGGCCGTTTTCCACGTTATTGTGAATTTTCAGTTTATTGTTATTGATTCATTAGATATACGAGAAAAATTATGCAAACACATAATTGATCAGAAAATAACCATAAATACTTCATTTTCAATCATCTATTTGTTTCTCGTTATAATATTGAGTAAGATATTGAAAAGGGAAGAAGTTCTCTTTTTATTGCATATATCGACGTTTCAGCCGGATTAGAACGGTTTTACGTGTACATCCTCCATCGGTAATATAAACCAAAAATCAGGAACATTTTAGTTAATTTTAATGAAAACACATTGATTTTTATCAATTGTATTGGAAGCAACATCTTTACACGTCTTTTCTAGGGGTCTAAAAAATACGAAACGTCGCTCTATGATTCGAAGTTAAAATCCTCAATTTTGGTATAATAATGATTTTTTTCACGTTTTTCATGAAGTTTGATATTACGTAAATATATTCATTTTTACCAATATTTCGATACAATTTCATGTAGTATCACTATATGTGATTTGGCCTTCATATACCAGATTTTTGCATAATATTGCATTTTAAGCAAGTTTTCTTGCATTTTGTTTCGTACTAAAAATAATCGAATTCAGCAATATTTTGACGTTTATCATCCCCTTTTCCTTTATGTGATATAAACAAAATATCATCGAATTAGGAAATATTTTGCTGTTTTTCCACGTTTTTGTGAATTTTCAGTTTATTGTTATTGATTCATTAAATATACGAGAAAAATTATGCAAACATATAATTGATCAGAAAATAACCTTAAATACTTCATTTTCAATCATCTATTTGTTTCTCGTTAAATACTGAGTAAGATATTTAAAAGGGGAGAAGTTCTGTTTTTATTGCATATATCGACGATTCAGCCGGATTAGAACGGTTTTACGTGTACATCTTCCATCGGTATATAAACCGAAAATCAGGAACATTTTAGTTAATTTTAATGAAAACACATTGATTTTTATCATTTGTATTGGAAGCAACATCTTTATACGTCTTTTCTAGGGTCTAAAAAATACGAAACGTCGCTCTATGATTCGAAGATAAAATCCTCAAATTTGGTATAATAATGACTTTTTTCACGTTTTTCATGTAGTTTGATATTACGTAAATATATTCATTTTTACCAATATTTCGATACTATTTCATGTAGTATCACTATAAGTGATTTGGCATTCAAATCTCAGATTTTCGCATAATATTGCATTATAAGCAAGTTTTCTTGCATTTTGTTTCGTACTAAAAATCATCGAATTCAGCAATATTTTGACGTTTATCATCCCCTTTTCCTTTATGTGATATAAACAAAATATCATCGAATTAGGAAATATTTTGCTGTTTTTCCACGTTTTTGTGAATTTTCAGTTTATTGCTATTAATTCATTATATATACGATGAAAATGATGCAAACACATAATTGATTAGAAATTAACCTTATACACTTCATTTTCAATCAACTATTTGTTTCTCGTTAAAATACTGAGTGACATATTGGAAAGGGGAGAAGTTCTGTTTATATTGCATATATCGACGTTTCAGCCGGATTAGAGCGGTTTTACATGTACATCTTCTTTCGGTAATATAAACGAAAAATCAGGAACATTTTAGTTAATTCTAATGAAAACACATTGATTTTTATCATTTGTATTTGAAACAACATTGTCATATGTCTTTTCTTGTATCTAAATAATACGAAACCTCGCTCTATGATATGAAGTTAAAATCCTCAAATATGAAAATGTAGTGACATTTTTCACGTTATTCATGAAGTGTGATTTTACGTATATATATTCGTTTTGACCAATATTTCGATACTACATGTTTTCTCACGATATGTGATTTGACCTTCAAATCTCAGAATTTCGCAAATTTTGCATCTTTAAGCAAGTTATCTTGCATTTTGTTTTGTACTAAAAATCATCGAATTTAGCAATATTTTTGACCTTCATCATCCCTTTTCCTTTATGTGATTTAAACAAAATATCATCGAATTAGGCCGTTTTCCACGTTTTTGTGAATTTTCAGTTTATTGTTATTGATTCATTAAATATAAGAGAAAAATTGTGCAAACACATAATTGATCAGAAAATAACCTTAAATACTTCATTTGCAATCATCTATTTGTTTCTCGTTAAAATACTGAGTAAGATATTTAAAAGGGGAGAAGTTCTGTTTTTATTGCATATATCGACGATTCAGCCGGATTAGAACGGTTTTACGTGTACATCTTCCATCGGTAATATAAACCGAAAATCAGGAACATTTTAGTTAATTTTAATGAAAACACATTGATTTTTATCATTTGTATTGGAAGCAACATCTTTATACGTTTTTTCTAAGGTCTAAAAAATACGAAACGTCGCTCTATGATTCGAAGTTAAAACATCAATTTGGTATAATAATGACTTTTTCACGTTTTTCAATAGTTTGATATTACGTAAACTAATATCCGTTTACCAATATTTCGATACTATTTCACATGTAGTATCACTATATGTGATTTGGCCTTCAAATCTCAGATTTTCGCATAATATTGCATTTTAAGCAAGTTTTCTTGCATTTCGTTTCGTACTAAAAATCATCGAATTGAACAATATTTTGACGTTGATCATCCCCTTTTCCTTTATGGGATTAAACAAAATATCATCGAATTAGGAAATATTTTGCTGTTTTTCCACGTTTTTGTGAATTTTCAGTTTATTGCTATTAATTCATTATATATACGATGAAAATGATGCAAACACATAATTGATTAGAAAATAACCTTAAACACTTCATTTTCAATCAACTATTTGTTTCTCGTTAAAATACTGAGTGACATATTGGAAAGAGGAGAAGTTCTGTTTTTATTACATATATCGACGTTTCAGCCGATTAGAGCGGTTTTACGTGTACATCTTCCATCGGTAATATAAACGGAAAATCAGGAACATTTTAGTTAATTCTAATGAAAACACATTGATTTTTATCATTTGTATTTGAAACAACATTGTCATATGTCTTTTTTTGATCTAAATAATACGAAACCTCGCTCTATGATATGAAGTTAAAATCCTTAAATATGGTATGTAGTGACATTTGTTCACGTTATTCATGAAGTGTGATTTTACGTATATATATTCGTTTTTACCAATATTTCGATACTACATGTTTTCTCACGATATGTGATTTGGCTTCAAATCTCAGAATTTCGCAAATTTTGCATCTTTAAGCAAGTTTTCTTGCATTTTGTTTTGTACTAAAAATCATCGATTTTAGCAATATTTTGACCTTTATCATTCCCTTTTCCTTTATGTGATTAAACAAATATCATCGAATTAGGCCGTTTTCCACGTTATTGTGAATTTTCAGTTTATTGTTATTGATTCATTAGATATACGAGAAAAATTATGCAAACACATAATTGATCAGAAAAATAACCATAATACTTCATTTTCAATCATCTATTTGTTTCTCGTTATAATATTGAGTAAGATATTGAAAAGGGAAGAAGTTCTCTTTTTATTGCATATATCGACGTTTCAGCCGGATTAGAACGGTTTTACGTGTACATCCTCCATCGGTAATATAAACCAAAAATCAGGAACATTTTAGTTAATTTTAATGAAAACACATTGATTTTTATCAATTGTATTGGAAGCAACATCTTTACACGTCTTTTCTAGGGTCTAAAAAATACGAAACGTCGCTCTATGATTCGAAGTTAAAATCCTCAATTTTGGTATAATAATGATTTTTTTCACGTTTTTCATGAAGTTTGATATTACGTAAATATATTCATTTTTACCAATATTTCGATACAATTTCATGTAGTATCACTATATGTGATTTGGCCTTCATATACCAGATTTTGCATAATATTGCATTTAAGCAAGTTTTCTTGCATTTTGTTTCGTACTAAAAATAATCGAATTCAGCAATATTTTGACGTTTATCATCCCCTTTTCCTTTATGTGATATAAACAAAATATCATCGAATTAGGAAATATTTTTGCTGTTTTTCCACGTTTTTGTGAATTTTCAGTTTATTGTTATTGATTCATTAAATATACGAGAAAAAATTATGCAACATATAATTGATCAGAAAATAACCTTAAATACTTCATTTTCAATCATCTATTTGTTTCTCGTTAAAATACTGAGTAAGATATTTAAAAGGGGAGAAGTTTCTGGTTTTTATTGCATATATCGACGATTCAGCCGGATTAGAACGGTTTTACGTGTACATCTTCATCGGTAATATAAACCGAAAATCAGGAACATTTTAGTTAATTTTAATGAAAACACATTGATTTTTATCATTTGATTGGAAGCAACATCTTTATACGTTTTTTTCTAGGGTCTAAAAAATACGAAACGTCGCTCTATGATTCGAAGTTAAAACCCTCAAATTTGGTATAATAATGACTTTTTTCACGTTTTTCATATAGTTTGATATTACGTAAATATATTCATTATTACCAATATTTCGATACTATTTCATGTAGTATCACTATATGTGATTTGGCCTTCAAATCTCAGATTTTCGCATAATATTGCATTTTAAGCAAGTTTTCTTGCATTTTGTTTTGTACTAAAAATCATCGAATTTGCAATTTTTTGACCTTTATCATTCCCTTTTCCTTTATGTGATATTAACAAAATATCATCGAATTAGGCCGTTTTCACACGTTATTGTGAATTTTCAGTTTATTGTTATTGATTCATTATATAACGAGAAAATTATGCAAACACATAATTGATCAGAAAATAACCTTAAATACTTCATTTTCAATCATCTATTGTTTCTTGTTAAAATACTGAGTAAGATATTTAAAAGGGGAGAAGTTCTGTTTTTATGCATATATCGACGTTTCAGCCAGATTAGAACGGTTTTACGTGTACATCTTCCATCGGTAATATAAACCGAAAATCAGGAACATTTTAGTTAATTTTAATGAAAACACATTGATTTTTATCATTTGTATTGGAAGCAACATCTTTATACGTCTTTTCTAAGGTCTAAAAAATACGAAACGTCGCTCTATGATTCGAAGTTAAAATCCTCAAATTTGGTATAATATGACTTTTTTCACGTTTTTCAAGTAGTTTGATATTACGTAAATATATATTCATTTTTACCAATATTTCGATACTATTTCATGTAGTATCACTATAAGTGATTTGGCCTTCAAATCTCAGATTTTCGCATAATATTGCATTATAAGCAAGTTTTCTTGCATTTTGTTTCGTACTAAAAATCATCGAATTCAGCAATATTTTGACGTTTATCATCCCCTTTTCCTTTATGTGATATAACAAAATATCATCGAATTAGGAAATATTTTGCTGTTTTTCCACGTTTTTGAATTTTCAGTTTTATTGCTATTAATTTATTATATATACGATGAAAATGATGCAAACACATAATTGATTAGAAAATAACTTAAACACTTCATTTTCAATCAACTATTTGTTTCTCGTTAAAATACTGAGTGGCAATAAGGAATAGGAAATTTCAATTTCAAATTTTCCAATAGGAAAGGGGAGAATTTCTGTTTTTATTGCATATATCGACGTTTCAGCCGGATTAGAACGGTTTTACGTGTACATCTTCCATCGGTAATATAAACAGAAAATCAGGAACATTTTAGTTAATTCTAATGAAAACATTGATTTTTATAATTTGTATTTGAAACAACATTGTCATATGTCTTTTCTTGTCTAAATAATACGAAACCTCGCTCTATGATTCGAAGTTAAAATCCTCAATTTTGGTATAATAATGATTTTTCACGTTTTTCATGTATTTGATATTACGTAAATATATTCATTTTACCAATATTTCGATACAATTTTATGTAGTATCACTATATGTGATTTGGCCTTCAAATCTCAGATTTTCGCATAATATTGCATTTTAAGCAAGTTTTCTTGCATTTTGTTTCGTACTAAAAATAATCGAATTCGCAATATTTTGACGTTTTTTACCCTTATACCTTATGATATAAACAAAATATCATCGAATTAGGAAATATTTTGCTGTTTTTCCACGTTTGTGTGAATTTTCAGTTTATTGTTATTGATTCATTAAATATACGAGAAAAATTATGCAAACACATAATTGATCAGAAATAACCTTAAATACTTCATTTTCAATCATCTATTTGTTTCTCGTTAAAATACTGAGTAAGATATTTAAAAGAGGAGAAGTTCTGTTTTATTGCATATATCGACGTTTCAGCCGGATTAGAGCGGTTTTACGTGTACATCTTCCATCGTAATATAACCGAAAATCAGGAACATTTTAGTTAATTTTAATGAAAACACATTGATTTTTATCATTTGTATTGGAAGCAACATCTTTTATACGTCTCTTCTAGGGTCTAAAAAATACGAAAGTCGCTCTATGATTCGCAGGTAAATCCTCAAATTTGGTATAATAATGTATTTTTTCACATTTTTCATGTAGTTGATATTACATAAATATATTCATTATTTACCAATATTTCGATACTATTTCATGTAGTATCACTATATGTGATTTGGCCTTCAAATCTCAGATTTTTCGCATAATATGGCCCATTTTAAGCAAGTTTTCTGCATTTTGTTTCGTACTAAAATCATCGAATTCAGCAATATTTTGACGTTTTATCATCCCTTTTCCTTTTATTGATATAAACAAAATATCATCGAATTAGGAAATATTTTGCTGTTTTTCCACGTTTTTGTGAATTTTCAGTTTATTGCTATTAATTCATTATATTACGATGAAAATGATGCAAACACATAATTGATATAAATTAACCTTATACACTTCATTTTTCAATCAACTATTTGTTTCTCGTTAAAATACTGAGGACATATTGGAAAGGGAGAAGTTCTGTTTATATTGCATATATCGACGTTTCAGCCGGATTAGAGCGGTTTTACATGTACATCTTCTTTTGGTAATATAAACGAAAAATCAGGAACATTTTAGTTAATTCTAATGAAAACACATTGATTTTTATCATTTGTATTTGAAACAACATTGTCATATGTCTTTTCTTGGATCTAAATAATACGAAACCTCGCTCTATGATTTGAAGTTAAAATCTTCAAATATGGGAATATAGTGACTTTTTTCACGTTATTCATGAAGTGTGATTTTACGTATATATATTCGTTTTTTACAATATTTCGATACTACATGTTTTCCACGATATGTGATTTGGCCTTCAAATCTCAGAATTTCGCAAATTGCATCTTTAAGCAAGTTTTCTTGCATTTTGCTTTTGTACTAAAAATCATCGAATTAGCAATATTTTTGACCTTTATCATCCCCTTTTCCTTTATGTGATTTAAAACAAAATATCATCGAATTAGGCCGTTTTTCCACGTTTTTGTGAATTTTCAGTTTATTGTTATTGATCATTAAATATACGAGAAAAATTATGCAAACACATTAATTGAGCAGAAAATAACCTTAAATACTTCATTTTCAATCATCTATTTGTTTCTCGTTATAATACTGAGTAAGATATTGAAAAGGGAAGAAGTTCTGTTTTTATTGCATATATCAACGTTTCAGCCGGATTAGAACGGTTTTACGTGTACATCCTCCATCGGTAATATAAACAAAAAATCAGGAACATTTTAGTTAATTTTAATGAAAACACATTGATTTTTATCAATTGTATTGGAAGCAACATCTTTACACGTCTTTTCTAGGGGTCTAAAAAATACGAAACGTCGCTCTATGATTCGAAGTTAAAATCCTCAATTTTGGTATAATAATGATTTTTTTCACGTTTTTCATGTAGTTTGATATTACGTAAATATATTCATTTTTACCAATATTTCGATACAATTTTATGTAGTATCACTATATGTGATTTGGCCTTCAAATCTCAGATTTTCGCATAATATTGCATTTTAAGCAAGTTTTCTTGCATTTTGTTTCGTACTAAAATAATCGAATTCAGCAATATTTTGACGTTATCATCCCCTTTTCCTTTATGTGATATAAACAAAATATCATCGAATTAGGAAATATTTTTGCTGTTTTTCCACGTTTGTGTGAATTTTCAGTTTATTGTTATTGATTCATTAAATATACGAGAAAAAATTATGCAAACACATAATTGATCAGAAATTAACCTTAAATACTTCATTTTCAATCATCTATTTGTTTCTCGTTAAAATACTGAGTAAGATATTTAAAAGAGGAGAAGTTCTGTTTTTATTGCATATATCGACGTTTCAGCCGGATTAGAGCGGTTTTACGTGTACATCTTCCATCGGTAATATAAACCGAAAATCAGGAACATTTTAGTTAATTTTAATGAAAACACATTGATTTTTTATCATTTGTATTGGAAGCAACATCTTTATACGTCTCTTCTAGGGTCTAAAAAATACGAAACGTCGCTCTATGATTCGCAGGTAAAATCCTCAAATTGGTATAATAATGACTTTTTTCACATTTTTTCATGTAGTTTGATATTACATAAATATATTCATTATTACCAATATTTCGATACTATTTCATGTAGTATCACTATATGTGATTTGGCCTTCAATCTCAGATTTTCGCATAATATTGCATTTTAAGCAAGTTTTCTTGCATTTTGTTTCGTACTAAAAATCATCGAATTCAGCAATATTTTGACGTTTATCATCCCCTTTTCCTTTATGTGATATAAACAAAATATCATCGACATTAGGAAATATTTTGCTGTTTTTTCCACGTTTTTGTGAATTTTTCAGTTTATTGCTATTAATTCATTATATATTCCGATTGAAAATGATGCAAACACATAATTGATTATGAAATTAACCCTTATACACTTCATTTCAATCAACTATTTGTTTTCTCGTTAAAATACTGAGTGACATATTGGAAAGGGGAGAAGTTCTGTTTATATTGCATATATCGACGTTTCAGCCGGATTAGAGCGGTTTTACATGTACATCTTCTTTCGGTAATATAAACGAAAAATCAGGAACATATTTAGTTAATTCTAATGAAAACACATTGATTTTTTATCATTTGTATTTGAAACAACATTGTCATATGTCTTTTCTTGGATCTAAATAATACGAAACCTCGCTCTATGATTTGAAGTTAAAATTCTCAAATATGGGAATATAGTGACTTTTTTCACGTTATTCATGAAGTGTGATTTTATGTATATATATTCGTTTTTTACCAATATTTCGATACTACATGTTTTCTCACGATATGTGATTTGGCCTTCATATCTCAGATTTTCGCAAATTGTGCATCTTTAAGCAAGTTTTCTTGCATTTTGCTTTGTACTAAAAATCATCGAATTTAGCAATATTTTGACCTTTATCATTCCCTTTTCCTTTATGTGATTTAACAAAATATCATCGAATTAGGCCGTTTTCCACGTTTTTGTGAATTTTCAGTTTATTGCTATGATTCATTAAATATACGAGAAAAATTATGCAAACACTTAATTGAGCAGAAAGTAACCTTAAATACTTCATTTTCAATCATCTATTTGTTTCTCGTTATAATACTGAGTAAGATATTAAAAGGGAAGAAGTTCTGTTTTTATTGCATATATCAACGTTTTCAGCCGGATTAGAACGGTTTTACGTGTACATCCTCCACCGGTAATATAAACAAAAATCAGGAACATTTTAGTTAATTTTAATGAAAACACATTGATTTTTATCAATTGTATTGGAAGCAACGTCTTTACACGTCTTTTCTAGGGGTCTAAAAAATACGAAACGTCGCTCTATGATTCGAAGTTAAAATCCTCAATTTTGGTATAATAATGATTTTTTTCACGTTTTTCATGTAGTTTGATATTACGTAAATATATTCATTTTTACCAATATTTCGATACAATTTTATGTAGTATCACTATATGTGATTTTGCCTTCAAATCTCAGATTTTCGCATAATATTGCATTTTAAGCAAGTTTTCTTGCATTTTGTTTCGTACTAAAAATAATCGAATTCAGCAATATTTTGACGTTTATCATCCCCTTTTCCTTTATGTGATATAAACAAAATATCATCGAATTAGGAAATATTTTGCTGTTTTTCCACGTTTGTGTGAATTTTCAGTTTATTGTTATTGATTCATTAAATATACGAGAAAAATTATGTAAACACATAATTGATCAGAAATTAACCTTAAATACTTCCTTTTCAATCATCTATTTGTTTCTCGTTAAAATACTGAGTAAGATATTTAAAGAGGAGAAGTTCTGTTTTTATTGCATATATCGAAGTTTCAGCCGGATTAGAGCGGTTTTACGTGTACATCTTCCATCGGTAATATAAACCGAAAATCAGGAACATTTTAGTAATTTTAATGAAAACACATTGATTTTTATCATTTGTATAGGAAGCAACATCTCTTATACGTCTCTTCTAGGGTCTAAAAAATACGAAACGTCGCTCTATGATTCGAAGGTAAAATCCTCAAATTTGGTATAATAATGACTTTTTTCACATTTTTCATGTAGTTTGATATTACATAAATATATTCATTATTACCAATATTTCGATACTATTTCATGTAGTATCACTATATGTGATTTTGGCCTTCAAATCTCAGATTTTCGCATAATATTGCATTTTAAGCAAGTTTTCTTGCATTTTGTTTCGTACTAAAAATCATCGAATTCAGCAATATTTTGACGTTTATCATCCCCTTTTCCTTTATGTGATATAAACAAAATATCATCGAATTAGGAAATATTTTGCTGTTTTTCCACGTTTTTGTGAATTTTCAGTTTATTGCTATTAATTCATTATATATACGATGAAAATGATGCAAACACATAATTGATTAGAAATTAACCTTATACACTTCATTTTCAATCAACTATTTGTTTCTCGTTAAAATACTGAGTGACATATTGGAAAGGGGAAAGTTCTGTTTATATTGCATATATCGACGTTTCAGCCGGATTAGAGCGGTTTTACATGTACATCTTCTTTCGGTAATATAAACGAAAAATCAGGAACATATTAGTTAATTCTAATGAAAACACATTGATTTTTATCATTTGTATTTGAAACAACATTGTCATATGTCTTTTCTTGGATCTAAATAATACGAAACCTCGCTCTATGATTTGAAGTTAAAATTCTCAAATATGGGAATATAGTGACTTTTTTTCACGTTATTCATGAAGTGTGATTTTATGTATATATATTCGTTTTTACCAATATTCGATACTACATGTTTTCTCACGATATGTGATTTGGCCTTCAATATCTCAGATTTTTCGCAAATTGTGCATCTTTAAGCAAGTTTTCTTGCATTTTGCTTTGTACTAAAAATCATCGAATTTAGCAATATTTTGACCTTTATCATTCCCTTTTCCTTTATGTGATTTAAACAAAATATCATCGAATTAGGCCGTTTTCAACGTTTTTGTGAATTTTCAGTTTATTGCTTATTGATTCATTAAATATACGAGAAAAATTATGCAAACACTTAATTGAGCAGAAAATAACCTTAAATACTTCATTTTCAATCATCTATTTGTTTCTCGTTATAATACTGAGTAAGATATTAAAAAGGGAAGAAGTTCTGTTTTTATTGCATATATCAACGTTTCAGCCGGATTAGAACGGTTTTACGTGTACATCCTCCACCGGTAATATAAACAAAAAATCAGGAACATTTTAGTTAATTTTAATGAAAACACATTGATTTTTATCAATTGTATTGGAAGCAACATCTTTACACGTCTTTTCTAGGGGTCTAAAAAATACGAAACGTCGCTCTATGATTCGAAGTTAAAATCCTCAATTTTGGTATAATAATGATTTTTTTTCACGTTTTTCATGTAGTTTGATATTACGTAAATATATTCATTTTTACCAATATTTCGATACAATTTTATGTAGTATCACTATATGTGATTTTGCCTTCAAATCTCAGATTTTCGCATAATATTGCATTTTAAGCAAGTTTTCTTGCATTTTTGTTTCGTACTAAAAATAATCGAATTCAGCAATATTTTTGACGTTTATCATCCCCCTTTTCCTTTATGTGATATAAACAAAATATCATCGAATTAGGAAATATTTTGCTGTTTTTCCACGTTTGTGTGAATTTTCAGTTTATTGTTATTGATTCATTAAATATACGAGAAAAATTATGTAAACACATAATTGATCAGAAATTAACCTTAAATACTTCCTTTTCAATCATCTATTTGTTTCTCGTTAAAATACTGAGTAAGATATTTAAAAGAGGAGAAGTTCTGTTTTTATTGCATATATCGAAGTTTCAGCCGGATTAGAGCGGTTTTACGTGTACATCTTCCATCGGTAATATAAACCGAAAATCAGGAAACATTTTAGTTAATTTTAATGAAAACACATTGATTTTTATCATTTGTATTGGAAGCAACATCTTTATACGTCTCTTCTACGGTCTAAAAAATACGAAACGTCGCTCTATGATTCGAAGGTAAAATCCTCAAATTTGGTATAATAATGACTTTTTTTCACATTTTTTTCATGTAGTTTGATATTACATAAATATATTCATTATTACCAATATTTCGATACTATTTCATGTAGTATCACTATATGTGATTTGGCCTTCAAATCTCAGATTTTCGCAAAATATTGCATTTTAAGCAAGTTTTCTGGCATTTTGTTTCGTACTAAAAATCATCGAATTCAGCAATATTTTGACGTTTATCATCCCCTTTTCCTTTATGTGATATAAACAAAATATCATCGAATTAGGAAATATTTTGCTGTTTTTCCACGTTTTTGTGAATTTTCAGTTTATTGCTATTAATTCATTATATATACGATGAAAATGATGCAAACACATAATTGATTAGAAATTAACCTTATACACTTCATTTTCAATCAACTATTTGTTTCTCGTTAAAATACTGAGTGACATATTGGAAAGGGGAGAAGCTCTGTTTATATTGCATATATCGACGTTTCAGCCGGATTAGAGCGGTTTTACATGTACATCTTCTTTCGGTAATATAAACGAAAAATCAGGAACATATTAGTTAATTCTAATGAAAACACATTGATTTTTATCATTTGTATTTGAAAACAACATTGTCATATGTCTTTTCTTGGATCTAAATAATACGAAACCTCGCTCTATGATTTGAAGTTAAAATTCTCAAATATGGGAATATAGTGACTTTTTTCACGTTATTCATGAAGTGTGATTTTACGTATATATATTCGTTTTTACCAATATTTCGATACTACATGTTTTCTCACGATATGTGATTTGGCCTTCAAATCTCAGAATTTCGCAAATTGTGCATCTTTAAGCAAGTTTTCTCTGCATTTTGTTTTGTACTAAAAATCATCGAATTTAGCAATATTTTGACCTTTATCATTCCCTTTTCCTTTATGTGATTTAAACAAAATATCATCGAATTAGGCCGTTTTCCACGTTTTTTGTGAATTTTTCAGTTTATTGTTATTGATTCATTAAATATACGAGAAAAATTATGCAAACACATAATTGAGCAGAAAATAAACCTTAAATACTTCATTTTCAATCATCTATTTGTTTCTCGTTATAATACTGAGTAAGATATTGAAAAGGGAAGAAGTTCTGTTTTTATTGCATATATCAACGTTTCAGCCGGATTAGAACGGTTTTACGTGTACATCCTCCATCGGTAATATAACCAAAAATCAGGAAACATTTTTGTTAATTTTAATGAAACACATTGATTTTTATCAATTGTATTGGAAGCAACATCTTTACACGTCTTTTCTAGGGGTCTAAAAAATACGAAACGTCGCTCTATGATTCGAAGTTAAAATCCTCAATTTTGGTATAATAATGATTTTTTCACGTTTTTCATGTAGTTTGATATTACGTAAATATATTCATTTTTACCAATATTTCGATACAATTTTATGTAGTATCACTATATGTGATTTGGCCTTCAAATCTCAGATTTTCGCAAAATATTGCATTTTAAGCAAGTTTTCTGGCATTTTGTTTCGTACTAAAAATCATCGAATTCAGCAATATTTTGACGTTTATCATCCCCTTTTCCTTTATGTGATATAAACAAAATATCATCGAATTAGGAAATATTTTGCTGTTTTTCCACGTTTTTGTGAATTTTTCAGTTTATTGCTATTAATTCATTATATATACGATGAAAATGATGCAAACACATAATTGATTAGAAATTAACCTTATACACTTCATTTTCAATCAACTATTTGTTTCTCGTTAAAATACTGAGTGACATATTGGAAAGGGGAGAAGCTCTGTTTATATTGCATATATCGACGTTTCAGCCGGATTAGAGCGGTTTTACATGTACATCTTCTTTCGGTAATATAACGAAAAATCAGGAACATATTAGTTAATTCTAATGAAAACACATTGATTTTTATCATTTGTATTTGAAACAACATTGTCATATGTCTTTTCTTGGATCTAAATAATACGAAACCTCGCTCTATGATTTGAAGTTAAAATTCTCAAATATGGGAATATAGTGACTTTTTTCACGTTATTCATGAAGTGTGATTTTACGTATATATATTCGTTTTTACCAATATTTCGATACTACATGTTTTCTCACGATATGTGATTTGGCCTTCAAATCTCAGAATTTCGCAAATTGTGCATCTTTAAGCAAGTTTTCTTGCATTTTGTTTTGTACTAAAAATCATCGAATTTAGCAATATTTTGACCTTTATCATTCCCTTTTCCTTTATGTGATTTAAACAAAATATCATCGTATTAGGCCGTTTTCCACGTTTTTTGTGAATTTTCAGTTTATTGTTATTGATTCATTAAATATACGAGAAAAATTATGCAAACACATAATTGAGCAGAAAATAACCTTAAATACTTCATTTTCAATCATCTATTTGTTCTCGTTATAATACTGAGTAAGATATTGAAAAGGGAAGAAGTTCTGTTTTTATTGGCATATATCAACGTTTCAGCCGGATTAGAACGGTTTTACGTGTACATCCTCCATCGGTAATATAAACCAAAAATCAGGAACATTTTTGTTAATTTTAATGAAAACACATTGATTTTTATCAATTGTATTGGAAGCAACATCTTTACACGTCTTTTCTAGGGGTCTAAAAAATACGAAACGTCGCTCTATGATTCGAAGTTAAAATCCTCAATTTTGGTATAATAATGATTTTTTCACGTTTTTCATGTAGTTTGATATTACGTAAATATATTCATTTTTACCAATATTTCGATACAATTTTATGTAGTATCACTATATGTGATTTGGCCTTCAAATCTCAGATTTTCGCAAAATATTGCATTTTAAGCAAGTTTTCTGGCATTTTGTTTCGTACTAAAAATCATCGAATTCAGCAATATTTTGACGTTTATCATCCCCTTTTCCTTTATGTGATATAAACAAAATATCATCGAATTAGGAAATATTTTGCTGTTTTTCCACGTTTTTGTGAATTTTCAGTTTATTGCTATTAATTCATTATATATACGATGAAAATGATGCAAACACATAATTGATTAGAAATTAACCTTATACCACTTCATTTTCAATCAACTATTTGTTTCTCGTTAAAATACTGAGTGACATATTGGAAAGGGGAGAAGCTCTGTTTATATTGCATATATCGACGTTTCAGCCGGATTAGAGCGGTTTTACATGTACATCTTCTTTCGGTAATATAAACGAAAATCAGGAACATATTAGTTAACTTCTAATGAAAACACATTGATTTTTATCATTTGTATTTGAAACAACATTGTCATATGTCTTTTCTTGGATCTAAATAATACGAAACCTCGCTCTATGATTTGAAGTTAAAATTCTCAAATATGGGAATATAGTGGACTTTTTTCACGTTATTCATGAAGTGTGATTTTACGTATATATATTCGTTTTTTACCAATATTTCGATACTACATGTTTTCTCACGATATGTGATTTGGCCTTCAAATCTCAGAATTTCGCAAATTGTGCATCTTTAAGCAAGTTTTCTTGCATTTTGTTTTGTACTAAAAATCATCGAATTTAGCAATATTTTGACCTTTATCATTCCCTTTTCCTTTATGTGATTTAAACAAAATATCATCGAATTAGGCCGTTTTCCACGTTTTTGTGAATTTTCAGTTTATTGTTATTGATTCATTAAATATACGAGAAAAATTATGCAAACACATAATTGAGCAGAAAATAACCTTAAATACTTCATTTTCAATCATCTATTTGTTTCTCGTTATAATACTGAGTAAGATATTGAAAAGGGAAGAAGTTCTGTTTTTATTGCATATATCAACGTTTCAGCCGGATTAGAACGGTTTTACGTGTACATCCTCCATCGGTAATATAAACCAAAATCAGGAACATTTTTGTTAATTTTAATGAAAACACATTGATTTTTATCAATTGTATTGGAAGCAACATCTTTACACGTCTTTTCTAGGGGTCTAAAAAATACGAAACGTCGCTCTATGATTCGAAGTTAAAATCCTCAATTTTGGTATAATAATGATTTTTCACGTTTTTCATGTAGTTTGATATTACGTAAATATATTCATTTTTACCAATATTTCGATACAATTTTATGTAGTATCACTATATGTGATTTGGCCTTCAAATCTCAGATTTTCGCATAATATTGCATTTTAAGCAAGTTTTCTTGCATTTTGTTTCGTACTAAAAATAATCGAATTCAGCAATATTTTGACGTTTATCATCCCCTTTTCCTTTATGTGATATAAACAAAATATCATCGAATTAGGAAATATTTTGCTGTTTTTCCACGTTTTTGTGAATTTTCAGTTTATTGCTATTAATTCATTATATATACGATGAAAATGATGCAAACACATAATTGATTAGAAATTTAACCTTATACACTTCATTTTCAATCAACTATTTGTTTCTCGTTAAAATACTGAGTGACATATTGGAAAGGGGAGAAGCTCTGTTTATATTGCATATATCGACGTTTCAGCCGGATTAGAGCGGTTTTACATGTACATCTTCTTTCGGTAATATAAACGAAAAATCAGGAACATATTAGTTAATTCTAATGAAAACACATTGATTTTTATCATTGTATTTGAAACAACATTGTCATATGTCTTTTTCTTGGATCTAAATAATACGAAACCTCGCTCTATGATTTGAAGTTAAAATTCTCAAATATGGGAATATAGTGACTTTTTTCACGTTATTCATGAAGTGTGATTTTACGTATATATATTCGTTTTTACCAATATTTCGATAACTACATGTTTTCTCACGATATGTGATTTGGCCTTCAAATCTCAGAATTTCGCAAATTGTGCATTCTTTAAGCAAGTTTTCTTGCATTTTGTTTTGTACTAAAAATCATCGAATTTAGCAATATTTTGACCTTTATCATTCCCTTTTCCTTTATGTGATTTAAACAAAATATCATCGAATTAGGCCGTTTTCCACGTTTTGTGAATTTTCAGTTTATTGTTATTGATTCATTAAATATACGAGAAAAATTATGCAAACACATAATTGAGCAGAAAATAACCTTAAATACTTCATTTTCAATCATCTATTTGTTTCTCGTTATAATACTGAGTAAGATATTGAAAAGGGAAGAAGTTCTGTTTTTATTGCATATATCAACGTTTCAGCCGGATTAGAACGGTTTTACGTGTACATCCTCCATCGGTAATATAAACCAAAATCAGGAACATTTTTGTTAATTTTAATGAAACAACATTGATTTTTATCAATTGTATTGGAAGCAACATCTTACACGTCTTTTCTAGGGGTCTAAAAAATACGAAACGTCGCTCTATGATTCGAAGTTAAAATCCCTCAATTTTGGTATAATAATGATTTTTTCACGTTTTTCATGTAGTTTGATATTACGTAAATATATTCATTTTTACCAATATTTCGATACAATTTTATGTAGTATCACTATATGTGATTTGGCCTTCAAATCTCAGATTTTCGCATAATATTGCATTTTAAGCAAGTTTTCTTGCATTTTGTTTCGTACTAAAAATAATCGAATTCAGCAATATTTTGACGTT
Organism: Procambarus clarkii; assembly: GCF_040958095.1. Classification (NCBI taxonomy): domain Eukaryota; kingdom Metazoa; phylum Arthropoda; class Malacostraca; order Decapoda; family Cambaridae; genus Procambarus; species Procambarus clarkii. Next base: position 51,517,017 of record NC_091161.1, read on the forward strand.
TATCATCCCCTTTTCCTTTATGTGATATAAACAAAATATCATCGAATTAGGAAATATTTTGCTGTTTTTTTACGTTTGTGTGAATTTTCAGTTTATTGTTATTGATTCATTAAATATACGAGAAAAATTATGCAAACACATAATTGATCAGAAATTAACCTTAATACTTCATTTTAATCATCTATTTGTTTCTCGTTAAAATACTGAGTAAGATATTTAAAAGAGAAGTTTGTTTTTATTGCATATATCGACGTTTCAGCCGGATTAGAGCGGTTTTACGTGTACATCTTCCATCGGTAATATAAACCGAAAATCAGGAACATTTTAGTTAATTTTAATTGAAAACACGTTGATTTTTATCATTTGTATTGGAAGCAACATCTTTATACGTCTCTTCTACGGTCTAAAAATACGAAACGTCGCTCTATGATTCGAAGGTAAAATCCTCAAATTTGGTATAATAATGACTTTTTTCACATTTTTCATGTAGTTTGATATTACATAAATATATTCATTATTACCAATATTTCGATACTATTTCATGTAGTATCACTATATGTGATTTGGCCTTCAAATCTCAGATTTTCGCAAAATATTGCATTTTAAGCAAGTTTTCTGGCATTTTGTTTCGTACTAAAAATCATCGAATTCAGCAATATTTTGACGTTTATCATCCCCTTTTCCTTTATGTGATATAAACAAAATATCATCGAATTAGGAAATATTTTGCTGTTTTTCCACGTTTTTGTGAATTTTCAGTTATTGCTATTAATTCATTATATATACGATGAAAATGATGCAAACACATAATTGATTAGAAATTAACCTTATACACTTCATTTTCAATCAACTATTTGTTTCTGGTTAAAATACTGAGTGACATATTTGAAAGGGGCAGAAGCTCTGTTTATATTGCATATATCGACGTTTCAGCCGGATTAGAGCGGTTTTACATGTACATCTTCTTTCGGTAATATAAACGAAAAATCAGGAACATATTAGTTAATTCTAATGAAAACACATTGATTTTTATCATTTGTATTTGAAACAACATTGTCATATGTCTTTTCTTGGATCTAAATAATACGAAACCTCGCTCTATGATTTGAAGTTAAAATTCTCAAATATGGGAATATAGTGACTTTTTTCACGTTATTCATGAAGTGTGATTTTACGTATATATATTCGTTTTTACCAATATTTCGATACTACATGTTTTCTCACGATATGTGATTTGGCCTTCAAATCTCAGAATTTCGCAAATTGTGCATCTTTAAGCAAGTTTTCTTGCATTTTGTTTTGTACTAAAAATCATCGAATTTAGCAATATTTTGACCTTTATCATTCCCTTTTCCTTTATGTGATTTAAACAAAATATCATCGAATTAGGCCGTTTTCCACGTTTTTGTGAATTTTCAGTTTATTGTTATTGATTCATTAAATATACGAGAAAAATTATGCAAACACATAATTGAGCAGAAAATAACCTTAAATACTTCATTTTCAATCATCTATTTGTTTCTCGTTATAATACTGAGTAAGATATTGAAAAGGGAAGAAGTTCTGTTTTTATTGCATATATCAACGTTTCAGCCGGATTAGAACGGTTTTACGTGTACATCCTCCATCGGTAATATAAACCAAAAATCAGGAACATTTTTGTTAATTTTAATGAAAACACATTGATTTTTATCAATTGTATTGGAAGCAACATCTTTACACGTCTTTTCTAGGGGTCTAAAAAATACGAAACGTCGCTCTATGATTCGAAGTTAAAATCCTCAATTTTGGTATAATAATGATTTTTTTCACGTTTTTCATGTAGTTTGATATTACGTAAATATATTCATTTTTACCAATATTTCGATACAATTTTATGTAGTATCACTATATGTGATTTGGCCTTCAAATCTCAGATTTTCGCATAATATTGCATTTTAAGCAAGTTTTCTTGCATTTTGTTTCGTACTAAAAATAATCGAATTCAGCAATATTTTGACGTTTATCATCCCCTTTTCCTTTATGTGATATAAACAAAATATCATCGAATTAGGAAATATTTTGCTGTTTTTTTACGTTTGTGAATTTTCAGTTTATTGTTATTGATTCATTAAATATACGAGAAAAATTATGCAAACACATAATTGATCAGAAATTAACCTTAAATACTTCATTTTCAATCATCTATTTGTTTCTCGTTAAAATACTGAGTAAGATATTTAAAAGAGGAGAAGTTCTGTTTTTATTGCATATATCGACGTTTCAGCCGGATTAGATACGGTTTTACGTGTACATCTTCCATCGGTAATATAAACCGAAAATCAGGAACATTTTAGTTAATTTTAATGAAAACACATTGATTTTTATCATTTGTATTGGAAGCAACTTCTTTATACGTCTCTTCTAGGGTCTAAAAAATACGAAACGTCGCTCTATGATTCGAAGTTAAAATCCTCAAATTTGGTATAATAATGACTTTTTTCACATTTTTCATGTAGTTTGATATTACATAAATATATTCATTTTTACCAATATTTCGATACTATTTCATGTAGTATCACTATATGTGATTTGGCCTTCAAATCTCAGATTTTCGCATAATATTGCATTTTAAGCAAGTTTTCTTGCATTTTGTTTCGTACTAAAAATCATCGAATTCAGCAATATTTTGACGTTTATCATCCCCTTTTCCTTTATGTGATATAAACAAAATATCATCGAATTAGGAAATATTTTGCTGTTTTTCCACGTTTTTGTGAATTTTCAGTTTATTGCTATTAATTCATTATATATACGATGAAAATGATGCAAACACATAATTGATTATAAATTAACCTTATACACTTCATTTTCAATCAACTATTTGTTTCTCGTTAAAATACTGAGTGACATATTGGAAAGGGGAGAAGTTCTGTTTATATTGCATTTATCGACGTTTCAGCCGGATTAGAGCGGTTTTACATGTACATCTTCTTTCGCTAATATAAACGAAAAATCAGGAACATTTTAGTTAATTCTAATGAAAACACATTGATTTTTATCATTTGTATTTGAAACAACATTGTCATATGTCTTTTCTTGGATCTAAATAATACGAAACCTCGCTCTATGATATGAAGTTAAAATCCTCAAATATGAAAATATAGTGACATTTTTCACGTTATTCATGAAGTGTGATTTTACGTATATATATTCGTTTTTACCAATATTTCGATACTACATGTTTTCTCACGATATGTGATTTGGCCTTCAAATCTCAGAATTTCGCAAATTTTGCATCTTTAAGCAAGTTATCTTGCATTTTGTTTTGTACTAAAAATCATCGAATTTAGCAATATTTTGACCTTCATCATCCCCTTTTCCTTTATGTGATTTAAACAAAATATCATCGAATTAGGCCGTTTTCCACGTTTTTGTGAATTTTCAGTTTATTGTTATTGATTCTTAAATATACGAGAAAAATTGTGCAAACACATAATTGATCAGAAAATAACCTTAAATACTTCATTTGCAATCATCTATTTGTTTCTCGTTAAAATACTGAGTAAGATATTTAAAAGGGGAAGTTCTGTTTTTATTGCATATATCGACGTTTCAGCCGGATTAGAACGGTTTTACGTGTACATCTTCCATCGGTAATATAAACCGAAAATCAGGAACATTTTAGTTAATTTTAATGAAAACACATTGATTTTTATCATTTGTATTGGAAGCAACATCTTTATATGTTTTTTCTAGGGTCTAAAAAATACGAAACGTCGCTCTATGATTCGAAGTTAAAACCCAAATTTGGTATAATAATGACTTTTTTCACGTTTTTCATATTGTTTGATATTACGTAAATATATTCATTTTTACCAATATTTCGATACTATTTCATGTAGTATCACTATATGTGATTTGGCCTTCAAATCTCAGATTTTCGCATAATATTGCATTTTAAGCAAGTTTTCTTGCATTTCGTTTCGTACTAAAAATCATCGAATTCAGCAATATTTTGACGTTGATCATCCCCTTTTCCTTTATGGGATATAAACAAAATATCTTCGAATTAGGAAATATTTTGCTGTTTTTCCACGTTTTTGTGAATTTTCAGTTTATTGCTATTAATTCATTATATATACGATGAATCACTAGTATCACTATATGTGATTTGGCCTTCAAATCTCAGATTTTCGCATAATATTGCATTTTAAGCAAGTTTTCTAGCATTTTGTTTCGTACTAAAAATCATCGAATTTAGCAATGTTTTAACGTTGATCATCCCCTTTTCCTTTATGTGATATAAACAAAATATCATCGAATTAGGAAATATTTTGCTGTTTTTCCACGTTTTTGTGAATTTTCAATTTATTGCTATTAATTCATTATATATACGATGAAAATGATGCAAACACATAATTGATTAGAATTTAACCTTAAACACTTCATTTTCAATCAACTATTTGTTTCTCGTTAAAATACTGAGTGGCAATAAGAAATAGGAAATTTCAATTTCAAATTTTCCAATAGGAAAGGGGAGAATTTCTGTTTTTATTGCATATATCTACGTTTCAGCCGGATTAGAACGGTTTTACGTGTACATCTTCCATTGGTAATATAAACAGAAAATCAGGAACATTTTAGTTAATTCTAATGAAAAACATTGATTTTTATCATTTGTATTTGAAACAACATTGTCATATGTCTTTTCTTGGATCTAAATAATACGAAACCTCGCTCTATGATTTGAAGTTAAAATTCTCAAAAATGGGAATATAGTGACTTTTTTCACGTTATTCATGAAGTGTGATTTTACGTATATATATATTCGTTTTTACCAATATTTCGATACTACATGTTTTCTCACGATATGTGATTTGGCCTTCAAATCTCAGAATTTCGCAAATTGTGCATCTTTAAGCAAGTTTTCTTGCATTTTGTTTTGTACTAAAAATCATCGAATTTAGCAATATTTTGACCTTTATCATTCCCTTTTCCTTTATGTGATTTAAACAAAATATCATCGAATTAGGTCCTTTTCCACGTTTTTGTGAATTTTCAGTTTATTGTTATTGATTCATTAAATATACGAGAAAAATTGCAAACACATAATTGAGCAGAAAATAACCTTAAATACTTCATTTTCAATCATCTATTTGTTTCTCGTTATAATACTGAGTAAGATATTGAAAAGGGAAGAAGTTCTGTTTTTATTGCATATATCAACGTTTCAGCCGGATTAGAACGGTTTTACGTGTACATCCTCCATCGGTAATATAAACCAAAAATCAGGAACATTTTAGTTAATTTTAATGAAAACACATTGATTTTTATCAATTGTATTGGAAGCAACATCTTTACACGTCTTTTCTAGGGGTCTAAAAAATACGAAACGTCGCTCTATGATTTGGAGTTAAAATCCTCAATTTTGGTATAATAATGATTTTTTTCACGTTTTTCATGTAGTTTGATATTACGTAAATATATTCATTTTTACCAATATTTCGATACAATTTTATGTAGTATTACTATATTTGATTTGGCCTTCATATCTCAGATTTTCGCATAATATTGCATTTTAAGCAAGTTTTCTTGCATTTTGTTTCGTACTAAAAATAATCAAATTCAGCAATATTTTGACGTTTATCATCCCTTTTCCTTTATGTGATATAAACAAAATATCATCGAATTAGGAAATATTTTGCTGTTTTTCCACGTTTTTGTGAATTTTCAGTTTATTGTTATTGATTCATTAAATATACGAGAAAAATTATGCAAACACATAATTGATCAAAAAATAACCTTAAATACTTCATTTTCAATCATCTATTTGTTTCTCGTTAAAATACTGAGTAAGATATTTAAAAGAGGAGAAGTTCTGTTTTTATTGCATATATCGACGTTTCAGCCGGATTAGAACGGTTTTACGTGTACATCTTCCATCGGTAATATAAACCGAAAATCAGGAACATTTTAGTTAATTTTAATGAAAACACATTGATTTTTATCATTTGTATTGGAAGCAACTTCTTTATACGTCTCTTCTAGGGTCTAAAAAATACGAAACGTCGCTCTATGATTCGAAGTTAAAATCCTCAAATTTGGTATAATAATGACTTTTTTCATGTAGTTTGATATTACATAAATATATTCATTTTTACCAATATTTCGATACTATTTCATGTAGTATCACTATATGTGATTTGGCCTTCAAATCTCAGATTTTCGCATAATATTGCATTTTAAGCAAGTTTTCTTGCATTTTGTTTCGTACTAAAAATCATCGAATTCAGCAATATTTTGACGTTTATCATCCCCTTTTCCTTTATGTGATATAAACAAAATATCATCGAATTAGGAAATATTTTGCTGTTTTTCCACGTTTTTGTGAATTTTCAGTTTATTGCTATTAATTCATTATATATACGATGAAAATGATGCAAACACATAATTGATTATAAATTAACCTTATACACTTCATTTTCAATCAACTATTTGTTTCTCGTTAAAATACTGAGTGACATATTGGAAAGGGGAGAAGTTCTGTTTATATTGCATATATCGACGTTTCAGCCGGATTAGAGCGGTTTTACATGTACATCTTCTTTCGCTAATATAAACGAAAAATCAGGAACATTTTAGTTAATTCTAATGAAAACACATTGATTTTTATCATTTGTATTTGAAACAACATTGTCATATGTCTTTTCTTGGATCTAAATAATACGAAACCTCGCTCTATGATATGAAGTTAAAATCCTCAAATATGAAAATATAGTGACATTTTTCACGTTATTCATGAAGTGTGATTTTACGTATATATATTCGTTTTTACCAATATTTCGATACTACATGTTTTCTCACGATATGTGATTTGGCCTTCAAATCTCAGAATTTCGCAAATTTTGCATCTTTAAGCAAGTTATCTTGCATTTTGTTTTGTACTAAAAATCATCGAATTTAGCAATATTTTGACCTTCATCATCCCCTTTTCCTTTATGTGATTTAAACAAAATATCGAATTAGGCCGTTTTCCACGTTTTTGTGAATTTTCAGTTATTGTTATTGATTCATTAAATATACGAGAAAAATTGTGCAAACACATAATTGATCAGAAAATAACCTTAAATACTTCATTTGCAATCATCTATTTGTTTCTCGTTAAAATACTGAGTAAGATATTTAAAAGGGGAGAAGTTCTGTTTTTATTGCATATATCGACGTTTCAGCCGGATTAGAACGGTTTTACGTGTACATCTTCCATCGGTAATATAAACCGAAAATCAGGAACATTTTAGTTAATTTTAATGAAAACACATTGATTTTTATCATTTGTATTGGAAGCAACATCTTTATATGTTTTTTCTAGGGTCTAAAAAATACGAAACGTCGCTCTATGATTCGAAGTTAAAACCCTCAAATTTGGTATAATAATGACTTTTTTCACGTTTTTCATATTGTTTGATATTACGTAAATATATTCATTTTTACCAATATTTCGATACTATTTCATGTAGTATCACTATATGTGATTTGGCCTTCAAATCTCAGATTTTCGCATAATATTGCATTTTAAGCAAGTTTTCTTGCATTTCGTTTCGTACTAAAAATCATCGAATTCAGCAATATTTTGACGTTGATCATCCCCTTTTCCTTTATGGGATATAAACAAAATATCTTCGAATTAGGAAATATTTTGCTGTTTTTCCACGTTTTTGTGAATTTTCAGTTTATTGCTATTAATTCATTATATATACGATGAATCACTAGTATCACTATATGTGATTTGGCCTTCAAATCTCAGATTTTCGCATAATATTGCATTTTAAGCAAGTTTTCTAGCATTTTGTTTCGTACTAAAAATCATCGAATTTAGCAATGTTTTAACGTTGATCATCCCCTTTTCCTTTATGTGATATAAACAAAATATCATCGAATTAGGAAATATTTTGCTGTTTTTCCACGTTTTTGTGAATTTTCAATTTATTGCTATAATTTCATTATATATACGATGAAAATGATGCAAACACATAATTGATTAGAATTTAACCTTAAACACTTCATTTTCAATCAACTATTTGTTTCTCGTTAAAATACTGAGTGGCAATAAGAAATAGGAAATTTCAATTTCAAATTTTCCAATAGGAAAGGGGAGAATTTCTGTTTTTATTGCATATATCGACGTTTCAGCCGGATTAGAACGGTTTTACGTGTACATCTTCCATCGGTAATATAAACAGAAAATCAGGAACATTTTAGTTAATTCTAATGAAAACACATTGATTTTTATCATTTGTATTTGAAACAACATTGTCATATGTCTTTTCTTGGATCTAAATAATACGAAACCTCGCTCTATGATATGAAGTTAAAATCCTCAAATATGAAAATATAGTGACATTTTTCACGTTATTCATGAAGTGTGATTTTACGTATATATATTCGTTTTTACCAATATTTCGATACTACATGTTTTCTCACGATATGTGATTTGGCCTTCAAATCTCAGAATTTCGCAAATTTTGCATCTTTAAGCAAGTTATCTTGCATTTTGTTTTGTACTAAAAATCATCGAATTTAGCAATATTTTGACCTTCATCATCCCCTTTTCCTTTATGTGATTTAAACAAAATATCATCGAATTAGGCCGTTTTCCACGTTTTTGTGAATTTTCAGTTTATTGTTATTGATTCATTAAATATACGAGAAAAATTGTGCAAACACATAATTGATCAGAAAATAACCTTAAATACTTCATTTGCAATCATCTATTTGTTTCTCGTTAAAATACTGAGTAAGATATTTAAAAGGGAGAAGTTCTGTTTTTATTGCATATATCGACGTTTCAGCCGGATTAGAACGGTTTTACGTGTACATCTTCCATCGGTAATATAAACCGAAAATCAGGAACATTTTAGTTAATTTTAATGAAAACACATTGATTTTTATCATTTGTATTGGAAGCAACATCTTTATATGTTTTTTTCTAGGGTCTAAAAAATACGAAACGTCGCTCTATGATTCGAAGTTAAAACCCTCAAATTTGGTATAATAATGACTTTTTTCACGTTTTTCATATTGTTTGATATTACGTAAATATATTCATTTTTACCAATATTTCGATACTATTTCATGTAGTATCACTATATGTGATTTGGCCTTCAAATCTCAGATTTTCGCATAATATTGCATTTTAAGCAAGTTTTCTTGCATTTCGTTTCGTACTAAAAATCATCGAATTCAGCAATATTTTGACGTTGATCATCCCCTTTTCCTTTATGGGATATAAACAAAATATCTTCGAATTAGGAAATATTTTGCTGTTTTTCCACGTTTTTGTGAATTTTCAGTTTATTGCTATTAATTCATTATAATACGATGAATCACTAGTATCACTATATGTGATTTGGCCTTCAAATCTCAGATTTTCGCATAATATTGCATTTTAAGGAAGTTTTCTAGCATTTTGTTTCGTACTAAAAATCATCGAATTTAGCAATGTTTTAACGTTGATCATCCCCTTTTCCTTTATGTGATATAAACAAAATATCATCGAATTAGGAAATATTTTGCTGTTTTTCCACGTTTTTGTGAATTTTCAATTTATTGCTATAATTTCATTATATATACGATGAAAATGATGCAAACACATAATTGATTAGAATTTAACCTTAACACTTCATTTTCAATCAACTATTTGTTTCTCGTTAAAATACTGAGTGGCAATAAGAAATAGGAAATTTCAATTTCAAATTTTCCAATAGGAAAGGGGAGAATTTCTGTTTTTATTGCATATATCGACGTTTCAGCCGGATTAGAACGGTTTTACGTGTACATCTTCCATCGGTAATATAAACAGAAAATCAGGAACATTTTAGTTAATTCTAATGAAACACATTGATTTTTATCATTTGTATTTGAAACAACATTGTCATATGTCTTTTCTTGGATCTAAATAATACGAAACCTCGCTCTATGATATGAAGTTAAAATCCTCAAATATGAAAATATAGTGACATTTTTCACGTTATTCATGAAGTGTGATTTTACGTATATATATTCGTTTTTACCAATATTTCGATACTACATGTTTTCTCACGATATGTGATTTGGCCTTCAAATCTCAGAATTTCGCAAATTTTGCATCTTTAAGCAAGTTATCTTGCATTTTGTTTTGTACTAAAAATCATCGAATTTAGCAATATTTTGACCTTCATCATCCCCTTTTCCTTTATGTGATTTAAACAAATATCATCGAATTAGGCCGTTTTCCACGTTTTTGTGAATTTTCAGTTTATTGTTATTGATTCATTAAATATACGAGAAAAATTGTGCAAACACATAATTGATCAGAAAATAACCTTAAATACTTCATTTGCAATCATCTATTTGTTTCTCGTTAAAATACTGAGTAAGATATTTAAAAGGGGAGAAGTTCTGTTTTTTGCATATATCGACGTTTCAGCCGGATTAGAACGGTTTTACGTGTACATCTTCCATCGGTAATATAAACCGAAAATCAGGAACATTTTAGTTAATTTTAATGAAAACACATTGATTTTTATCATTTGTATTGGAAGCAACATCTTTATATGTTTTTTCTAGGGTCTAAAAAATACGAAACGTCGCTCTATGATTCGAAGTTAAAACCCTCAAATTTGGTATAATAATGACTTTTTTCACGTTTTTCATATTGTTTGATATTACGTAAATATATTCATTTTTACCAATATTTCGATACTATTTCATGTAGTATCACTATATGTGATTTGGCCTTCAAATCTCAGATTTTCGCATAATATTGCATTTTAAGCAAGTTTTCTTGCATTTCGTTTCGTACTAAAAATCATCGAATTCAGCAATATTTTGACGTTGATCATCCCCTTTTCCTTTATGGGATATAAACAAATATCTTCGAATTAGGAAATATTTTGCTGTTTTTCCACGTTTTTGTGAATTTTCAGTTTATTGCTATTAATTCATTATATTACGATGAATCACTAGTATCACTAT
>NC_091161.1:51528511-51701011 GCF_040958095.1 Procambarus clarkii
CATCGAATTAGGAAATATTTTGCTGTTTTTCCACGTTTTTGTGAATTTTCAGTTTATTGTTATTGATTCATTAAATATACAAGAAAAATGATGCAAACATATAATTGATCAGAAAATAACCTTAAATACTTCATTTTCAATCATCTACTTGTTTCTCGTTAAAATACTGAGTAAGATATTTAAAAAGGGAGAAGTTCTGTTTTTATTGCATATATCGACGTTTCAGCCAGATTAGAACGGTTTTACGTGTACATCTTCCATCGGTAATATAAACCGAAAATCAGGAACATTTTAGTTAATTTTAATGAAAACACATTGATTTTTATCATTTGTATTGGAAGCAACATCTTTATACGTCTTTTCTAGGGTCTAAAAAATACGAAACGTCGCTCTATGATTCGAAGTTAAAATCCTCAAATTTGGTATAATAATGACTTTTTTCACGTTTTTCATGTAGTTTGATATTACGTAAATATATTCATTTTTACCAACATTTCGATACTATTTCATGTAGTATCACTATAAGTGATTTGGCCTTCAAATCTCAGATTTTCGCATAATATTGCATTATAAGCAAGTTTTCTTGCATTTTGTTTCGTACTAAAAATCATTGAATTCAGCAATATTTTGACGTTTATCATCCCCTTTTCCTTTATGTTATATAAACAAAATATCATCGAATTAGGAAATATTTTGCTGTTTTTCCACGTTTTTGTGAATTTTCAGTTTATTGCTATTAATTCATTATATATACGATGAAAATGATGCAAACACATAATTGATTAGAAATTAACCTTAAACACTTCATTTTCAATCATCTATTTGTTTCTCGTTAAAATACTGAGTGACATATTTGAAAGGGGAGAAGTTCTGTTTATATTGCATATATCGACGTTTCAGCCGGATTAGAGCGGTTTTACATGTACATCTTCTTTCAGTAATATAAACGAAAAATCAGGAACATTTTAGTTAATTCTAATGAAAACACATTGATTTTTATCATTTGTATTTGAAACAACATTGTCATATGTCTTTTCTTAGATCTAAATAATACGAAACCTCGCTCTATGATATGAAGTTAAAATCCTCAAATATGGTAATGTAGTGACATTTTTCACGTTATTCATGAAGTGTGATTTTACGTATATATATTCGTTTTTACCAATATTTCGATACTACATGTTTTCTCACGATATGTGATTTGGCCTTCAAATCTCAGAATTTCGCAAATTTTGCATCTTTAAGCAAGTTTTCTTGCATTTTGTTTTGTACTAAAAATCATCGATTTAGCAATATTTTGACCTTTATCATTCCCTTTTGCTTTATGTGATTTAAACAAAATATCATCGAATTAGGCCGTTTTCCACGTTATTGTGAATTTTCAGTTTATTGTTATTGATTCATTAGATATACGAGAAAAATTATGCAAACACATAATTGATCAGAAAATAACCTTAAATACTTCATTTTCAATCATCTATTTGTTTCTCGTTATAATACTGAGTAAGATATTGAAAAGGAAGAAGTTCTTTTTTATTGCATATATCGACGTTTCAGCCGGATTAGAACGGTTTTACGTGTACATCCTCCATCGGTAATATAAACCAAAAATCAGGAACATTTTAGTTAATTTTAATGAAAACACATTGATTTTTATCAATTGTATTGGAAGCAACATCTTTACACGTCTTTTCTAGGGGTCTAAAAAATACGAAACGTCGCTCTATGATTCGAAGTTAAAATCCTCAATTTTGGTATAATAATGACTTTTTTCACGTTTTTCATGAAGTTTGATATTACGTAAATATATTCATTTTTACCAATATTTCGATACAATTTCATGTAGTATCACTATATGTGATTTGGCCTTCATATCTCAGATTTTCTCATAATATTGCATTTTAAGTAATTTTTCTTGCATTTTGTTTCGTACTAAAAATAATCGAATTCAGCAATATTTTGACGTTTATCATCCCCTTTTCCTTTATGTGATATAAACAAAATATCATCGAATTAGGAAATATTTTGCTGTTTTTCACGTTTGTGTGAATTTTCAGTTTATTGTTATTGATTCATTAAATATACAAGAAAAATGATGCAAACATATAATTGATCAGAAAATAACCTTAAATACTTCATTTTCAATCATCTATTTGTTTCTCGTTAAAATACTGAGTAAGATATTAAAAAGGGGAGAAGTTCTGTTTTTATTGCATATATCGACGTTTCAGCCAGATTAGAACGGTTTTACGTGTACATCTTCCATCGGTAATATAAACCGAAAATCAGGAACATTTTAGTTAATTTTAATGAAAACACATTGATTTTTATAATTTGTATTGGAGCAACATCTTTATACGTCTTTTCTAGGGTCTAAAAAATACGAAACGTCGCTCTATGATTCGAAGTTAAAATCCTCAAATTTGGTATAATAATGACTTTTTTCACGTTTTTCATGTAGTTTGATATTACGTAAATATATTCATTTTTACCAATATTTCGATACAATTTCATGTAGTATCACTAATGTGATTTGGCCTTCAATCTCAGATTTTCTCATAATATTGCATTTTAAGTAAGTTTTCTTGCATTTTGTTTCGTACTAAAAATAATCGAATTCAGCAATATTTTGACGTTTATCATCCCCTTTTCCTTTATGTTATATAAACAAAATATCATCGAATTAGGAAATATTTTGCTGTTTTTCCACGTTTTTGTGAATTTTCAGTTTATTGCTATTAATTCATTATATATACGATGAAAATGATGCAAACACATAATTGATTAGAAATTAACCTTAAACACTTCATTTTCAATCACTATTTGTTTCTCGTTAAAATACTGAGTGACATATTTGAAGGGGAGAAGTTCTGTTTATATTGCATATATCGACGTTTCAGCCGGATTAGAGCGGTTTTACATGTACATCTTCTTTCAGTAATATAAACGAAAAATCAGGAACATTTTAGTTAATTCTAATGAAAACACATTGATTTTTATCATTTGTATTTGAAACAACATTGTCATATGTCTTTTCTTAGATCTAAATAATACGAAACCTCGCTCTATGATATGAAGTTAAAATCCTCAAATATGGTAATGTAGTGACATTTTTCACGTTATTCATGAAGTGTGATTTTACGTATATATTCGTTTTTACCAATATTTCGATACTACATGTTTTCTCACGATATGTGATTTGGCCTTCAAATCTCAGAATTTCGCAAATTTTGCATCTTTAAGCAAGTTTTCTTGCATTTTGTTTTGTACTAAAAATCATCGATTTAGCAATATTTTGACCTTTATCATTCCCTTTTGCTTTATGTGATTTAAACAAAATATCATCGAATTAGGCCGTTTTCCACGTTATTGTGAATTTTCAGTTTATTGTTATTGATTCATTAGATATACGAGAAAAATTATGCAAACACATAATTGATCAGAAAATAACCTTAAATACTTCATTTTCAATCATCTATTTGTTTCTCGTTATAATACTGAGTAAGATATTGAAAAGGAAGAAGTTCTCTTTTTATTGCATATATCGACGTTTCAGCCGGATTAGAACGGTTTTACGTGTACATCCTCCATCGGTAATATAAACCAAAAATCAGGAACATTTTAGTTAATTTTAATGAAAACACATTGATTTTTATCAATTGTATTGGAAGCAACATCTTTACACGTCTTTTCTAGGGGTCTAAAAAATACGAAACGTCGCTCTATGATTCGAAGTTAAAATCCTCAATTTTGGTATAATAATGACTTTTTTCACGTTTTTCATGAAGTTTGATATTACGTAAATATATTCATTTTTACCAATATTTCGATACAATTTCATGTAGTATCACTATATGTGATTTGGCCTTCATATCTCAGATTTTCTCATAATATTGCATTTTAAGTAATTTTTCTTGCATTTTGTTTCGTACTAAAAATAATCGAATTCAGCAATATTTTGACGTTTATCATCCCCTTTTCCTTTATGTGATATAAAACAAAATCATCGAATTAGGAAATATTTTGCTGTTTTTCACGTTTTGTGAATTTTCAGTTTATTGTTATTGATTCATTAAATATACAAGAAAAATGATGCAAACATATAATTGATCAGAAAATAACCTTAAATACTTCATTTTCAATCATCTATTTGTTTCTCGTTAAAATACTGAGTAAGATATTAAAAGGGGAGAAGTTCTGTTTTTATTGCATATATCGACGTTTCAGCCAGATTAGAACGGTTTTACGTGTACATCTTCCATCGGTAATATAAACCGAAAATCAGGAACATTTTAGTTAATTTTAATGAAAACACATTGATTTTTATAATTTGTATTGGACGCAACATCTTTATACGTCTTTTCTAGGGTCTAAAAATACGAAACGTCGCTCTATGATTCGAAGTTAAAATCCTCAAATTTGGTATAATAATGACTTTTTTCACGTTTTTCATGTAGTTTGATATTACGTAAATATATTCATTTTTACCAATATTTCGATACTATTTCATGTAGTATCACTATAAGTGATTTGGCCTTCAAATCTCAGATTTTCGCATAATATTGCATTATAAGCAAGTTTTCTTGCATTTTGTTTCATACTAAAAATCATCGAATTCAGCAATATTTTGACGTTTATCATCCCCTTTTCCTTTATGTGATATAAACAAAATATCATCGAATTAGGAAATATTTTGCTGTTTTTCCACGTTTTTGTGAATTTTCAGTTTATTGCTATTAATTCATTATATATACGATGAAAATGATGCAAACACATAATTGATTAGAAATTAACCTTAAACACTTCATTTTCAATCACTATTTGTTTCTCGTTAAAATACTGAGTGACATATTTGAAAGGGGAGAAGTTCTGTTTATATTGCATATATCGACGTTTCAGCCGGATTAGAGCGGTTTTACATGTACATCTTCTTTCAGTAATATAAACGAAAAATCAGGAACATTTTAGTTAATTCTAATGAAAACACATTGATTTTTATCATTTGTATTTGAAACAACATTGTCATATGTCTTTTCTTAGATCTAAATAATACGAAACCTCGCTCTATGATATGAAGTTAAAATCCTCAAATATGGTAATGTAGCGACATTTTTCACGTTATTCATGAAGTGTGATTTTACGTATATATATTCGTTTTTACCAATATTTCGATACTACATGTTTTCTCACGATATGTGATTTGGCCTTCAAATCTCAGAATTTCGCAAATTTTGCATCTTTAAGCAAGTTTTCTTGCATTTTGTTTTGTACTAAAAATCATCGATTTAGCAATATTTTGACCTTTATCATCCCTTTTCCTTTATGTGATTTAAACAAAATATCATCGAATTAGGCCGTTTTCCACGTTATTGTGAATTTTCAGTTTATTGTTATTGATTCATTAGATATACGAGAAAAATTATGCAAACACATAATTGATCAGAAAATAACCTTAAATACTTCATTTTCAATCATCTATTTGTTTCTCGTTATAATACTGAGTAAGATATTGAAAAGGGAAGAAGTTCTCTTTTATTGCATATATCGACGTTTCAGCCGGATTAGAACGGTTTTACGTGTACATCCTCCATCGGTAATATAAACCAAAAATCAGGAACATTTTAGTTAATTTTAATGAAAACACATTGATTTTTATCAATTGTATTGGAAGCAACATCTTTACACGTCTTTTCTAGGGTCTAAAAAATACGAAACGTCGCTCTATGATTCGAAGTTAAAATCCTCAATTTTGGTATAATAATGACTTTTTTCACGTTTTTCATGAAGTTTGATATTACGTAAATATATTCATTTTTACCAATATTTCGATACAATTTCATGTAGTATCACTATATGTGATTTGGCCTTCATATCTCAGATTTTCTCATAATATTGCATTTTAAGCAATTTTTCTTGCATTTTGTTTCGTACTAAAAATAATCGAATTCAGCAATATTTTGACGTTTATCATCCCCTTTTCCTTTATGTGATATAAACAAAATATCATCGAATTAGGAAATATTTTGCTGTTTTTCCACGTTTTTGTGAATTTTCAGTTTATTGCTATTAATTCATTATATATACGATGAAAATGATGCAAACACATAATTGATTAGAAATTAACCTTAAACACTTCATTTTCAATCATCTATTTGTTTCTCGTTAAAATACTGAGTGACATATTTGAAAGGGGAGAAGTTCTGTTTATATTGCATATATCGACGTTTCAGCCGGATTAGAGCGGTTTTACATGTACATCTTCTTTCAGTAATATAAACGAAAAATCAGGAACATTTTAGTTAATTCTAATGAAAACACATTGATTTTTATCATTTGTATTTGAAACAACATTGTCATATGTCTTTTCTTAGATCTAAATAATACGAAACCTCGCTCTATGATATGAAGTTAAAATCCTCAAATATGGTAATGTAGTGACATTTTTCACGTTATTCATGAAGTGTGATTTTACGTATATATATTCGTTTTTACCAATATTTCGATACTACATGTTTCTCACGATATGTGATTTGGCCTTCAAATCTCAGAATTTCGCAAATTTTGCATCTTTAAGCAAGTTTCTTGCATTTGTTTTGTACTAAAAATCATCGATTTAAGCAATATTTTGACCTTTATCATTCCCTTTTGCTTTATGTGATTTAAACAAAATATCATCGAATTAGGCCGTTTTCCACGTTATTGTGAATTTTCAGTTTATTGTTATTGATTCATTAGATATACGAGAAAAATTATGCAAACACATAATTGATCAGAAAATAACCTTAAATACTTCATTTTCAATCATCTATTTGTTTCTCGTTATAATACTGAGTAAGATATTGAAAAGGAAAGAAGTTCTCTTTTTATTGCATATATCGACGTTTCAGCCGGATTAGAACGGTTTTACGTGTACATCCTCCATCGGTAATATAAACCAAAAATCAGGAACATTTAGTTAATTTTAATGAAAACACATTGATTTTATCAATTGTATTGGAAGCAACATCTTTACACGTCTTTTCTAGGGGTCTAAAAAATACGAAACGTCGCTCTATGATTCGAAGTTAAAATCCTCAATTTTGGTATAATAATGACTTTTTTCACGTTTTTCATGAAGTTTGATATTACGTAAATATATTCATTTTTACCAATATTTCGATACAATTTCATGTAGTATCACTATATGTGATTTGGCCTTCATATCTCAGATTTTCTCATAATATTGCATTTTAAGTAATTTTTCTTGCATTTTGTTTCGTACTAAAAATAATCGAATTCAGCAATATTTTGACGTTTATCATCCCCTTTTCCTTTATGTGATATAAACAAAATATCATCGAATTAGGAAATATTTTGCTGTTTTTCAACGTTTGTGTGAATTTTCAGTTTATTGTTATTGATTCATTAAATATACAAGAAAAATGATGCAAACATATAATTGATCAGAAAATAACCTTAAATACTTCATTTTCAATCATCTATTTGTTTCTCGTTAAAATACTGAGTAAGATATTAAAAAAGGGAGAAGTTCTGTTTTTATTGCATATATCGACGTTTCAGCCAGATTAGAACGGTTTTACGTGTACTTCTTCCATCGGTAATATAAACCGAAAATCAGGAACATTTTAGTTAATTTTAATGAAAACACATTGATTTTTATAATTTGTATTGGACGCAACATCTTTATACGTCTTTTCTAGGGTCTAAAAAATACGAAACGTCGCTCTATGATTCGAAGTTAAAATCCTCAAATTTGGTATAATAATGACTTTTTTCACGTTTTTCATGTAGTTTGATATTACGTAAATATATTCATTTTTACCAATATTTCGATACTATTTCATGTAGTATCACTATAAGTGATTTGGCTTCAAATCTCAGATTTTAGCATAATATTGCATTATAAGCAAGTTTTCTTGCATTTTGTTTCATACTAAAAATCATCGAATTCAGCAATATTTTGACGTTTATCATCCCCTTTTCCTTTATGTGATATAAACAAAATATCATCGAATTAGGAAATATTTTGCTGTTTTTCCACGTTTTTGTGAATTTTCAGTTTATTGCTATTAATTCATTATATATACGATGAAAATGATGCAAACACATAATTGATTAGAAATTAACCTTAAACACTTCATTTTCAATCTACTATTTGTTTCTCGTTAAAATACTGAGTGACATATTTGAAAGGGGAGAAGTTCTGTTTATATTGCATATATCGACGTTTCAGCCGGATTAGAGCGGTTTTACATGTACATCTTCTTTCAGTAATATAAACGAAAAATCAGGAACATTTTAGTTAATTCTAATGAAAACACATTGATTTTTATCATTTGTATTTGAAACAACATTGTCATATGTCTTTTCTTAGATCTAAATAATACGAAACCTCGCTCTATGATATGAAGTTAAAATCCTCAAATATGGTAATGTAGCGACATTTTCACGTTATTCATGAAGTGTGATTTTACGTATATATATTCGTTTTACCAATATTTCGATACTACATGTTTTCTCACGATATGTGATTTGGCCTTCAAATCTCAGAATTTCGCAAATTTTGCATCTTTAAGCAAGTTTTCTTGCATTTTGTTTTGTACTAAAAATCATCGATTTTAGCAATATTTTGACCTTTATCAATCCCTTTTCCTTTATGTGATTTAAACAAAATATCATCGAATTAGGCCGTTTTCCACGTTATTGTGAATTTTCAGTTTATTGTTATTGATTCATTAGATATACGAGAAAAATTATGCAAACACATAATTGATCAGAAAATAACCTTAAATACTTCATTTTCAATCATCTATTTGTTTCTCGTTATAATACTGAGTAAGATATTGAAAAGGGAAGAAGTTCTCTTTTTATTGCATATATCGACGTTTCAGCCGGATTAGAACGGTTTTACGTGTACATCCTCCATCGGTAATATAAACAAAAAATCAGGAACATTTTAGTTAATTTTAATGAAAACACATTGATTTTTATCAATTGTATTGGAAGCAACATCTTTACACGTCTTTTCTAGGGGTCTAAAAAATACGAAACGTCGCTCTATGATTCGAAGTTAAAATCCTCAATTTTGGTATAATAATGACTTTTTTCACGTTTTTCATGAAGTTTGATATTACGTAAATATATTCATTTTTACCAATATTTCGATACAATTTCATGTAGTATCACTATATGTGATTTGGCCTTCATATCTCAGATTTTCGCATAATATTGCATTTCAAGCAAGTTTTCTTGCATTTTGTTTCGTACTGAAAATAATCGAATTCAGCAATATTTTGACGTTTATCATCCCCTTTTCCTTTATGTGATATAAACAAAATATCATCGAATTAGGAAATATTTTGCTGTTTTTCCACGTTTTTGTGAATTTTCAGTTTATTGTTATTGATTCATTAAATATACAAGAAAAATGATGCAAACATATAATTGATCAGAAAATAACCTTAAATACTTCATTTTCAATCATCTATTTGTTTCTCGTTAAAATACTGAGTAAGATATTTAAAAGGGGAGAAGTTCTGTTTTATTGCATATATCGACGTTTCAGCCAGATTAGAACGGTTTTACGTGTACATCTTCCATCGGTAATATAAACCGAAAATCAGGAACATTTTAGTTAATTTTAATGAAAACACATTGACTTTTATAATTTGTATTGGACGCAACATCTTTATACGTCTTTTCTAGGGTCTAAAAAATACGAAACGTCGCTCTATGATTCGAAGTTAAAATCCTCAAATTTGGTATAATAATGACTTTTTCACGTTTTTCATGTAGTTTGATATTACGTAAATATATTCATTTTTACCAATATTTCGATACTATTTCATGTAGTATCACTATAAGTGATTTGGCCTTCAAATCTCAGATTTTCGCATAATATTGCATTTTAAGCAAGTTTTCTTGCATTTTGTTTCGTACTAAAAATCATCGAATTCAGCAATATTTTGACGTTGATCATCCCCTTTTCCTTTATGTGATATAAACAAAATATCATCGAATTAGGAAATATTTTGCTGTTTTTCCACGTTTTTGTGAATTTTCAGTTTATTGCTATTAATTCATTATATATACGATGAAAATGATGCAAACACATAATTGATTAGAAATTAACCTTAAACACTTCATTTTCAATCAACTATTTGTTTCTCGTTAAAATACTGAGTGACATATTTGAAAGGGGAGAAGTTCTGTTTATATTGCATATATCGACGTTTCAGCCGGATTAGAGCGGTTTTACATGTACATCTTCTTTCAGTAATATAAACGAAAAATCAGGAACATTTTAGTTAATTCTAATGAAAACACATTGATTTTTATCATTTGTATTTGAAACAACATTGTCATATGTCTTTTCTTAGATCTAAATAATACGAAACCTCGCTCTATGATATGAAGTTAAAATCCTCAAATATGGTAATGTAGTGACATTTTTCACGTTATTCATGAAGTGTGATTTTACGTATATATATTCGTTTTTACCAATATTTCGATACTACATGTTTTCTCACGATATGTGATTTGGCCTTCGAATCTCAGAATTTCGCAAATTTTGCATCTTTAAGCAATTTTTCTTGCATTTTGTTTTGTACTAAAAATCATCGATTTTAGCAATATTTTGACCTTTATCATTCATTTTTCCTTTATGTGATTTAAACAAAATATCATCGAATTAGGCCGTTTTCCACGTTATTGTGAATTTTCAGTTTATTGTTATTGATTCATTAGATATACGAGAAAAATTATGCAAACACATAATTGATCAGAAAATAACCTTAAATACTTCATTTTCAATCATCTATTTGTTTCTCGTTATAATACTGAGTAAGATATTGAAAAGGGAAGAAGTTCTCTTTTTATTGCATATATCGACGTTTCAGCCAGATTAGAACGGTTTACGTGTACATCCTCCATCGGTAATATAAACCAAAAATCAGGAACATTTTAGTTAATTTTAATGAAAACACATTGATTTTTATCAATTGTATTGGAAGCAACATCTTTACACGTCTTTTCTAGGGGTCTAAAAAATACGAAACGTCGCTCTATGATTCGAAGTTAAAATCCTCAATTTTGGTATAATAATGACTTTTTTCACGTTTTTCAAGAAGTTTGATATTACGTAAATATATTCATTTTTACCAATATTTCGATACAATTTCATGTAGTAACACTATATGTGATTTGGCCTTCATATCTCAGATTTTCGCATAATATTGCATTTTAAGCAAGTTTTCTTGCATTTTGTTTCGTACTAAAAAATAATCGAATTCAGCAATATTTTGACGTTTATCATCCCCTTTTCCTTTATGTGATATAAACAAAATATCATCGAATTAGGAAATATTTTGCTGTTTTTCCACGTTTTTTGTGAATTTTCAGTTTATTGTTATTGATTCATTAAATATACAAGAAAAATGATGCAAACATATAATTGATCAGAAAATAACCTTAAATACTTCATTTTCAATCATCTACTTGTTTCTCGTTAAAATACTGAGTAAGATATTTAAAAGGGGAGAAGTTCTGTTTTTATTGCATATATCGACGTTTCAGCCAGATTAGAACGGTTTTACGTGTACATCTTCCATCGGTAATTTAAACCGAAAATCAGGATCATTTTAGTTAATTTTAATGAAAACACATTGATTTTTATAATTTGTATTGGAAGCAACATCTTTATACGTTTTTTCTAGGGTCTAAAAAATACGAAACGTCGCTCTATGATTCGAAGTTAAAACCCTCAAATTTGGTATAATAATGACTTTTTTCACGTTTTTCATGTAGTTTGATATTAAGTAAATATATTCATTTTTACCAATATTTCGATACTATTTCATGTAGTATCACTATATGTGATTTGGCCTTCAAATCTCAGATTTTCGCATAATATTGCATTTTAAGCAAGTTTTCTTGCATTTCGTTTCGTACTAAAAATCATCGAATTCAGCAATATTTTGACGTTGATCATCACCTTTTCCTTTATGGGATATAAACAAAATATCATCGAATTAGGAAATATTTTGCTGTTTTTCCACGTTTTTCTGAATTTTCAGTTTATTGCTATTAATTCATTATATATACGATGAAAATGATGCAAACACATAATTGATTAGAAAATAACCTTAAACACTTCATTTTCAATCAACTATTTGTTTCTCGTTAAAATACTGAGTGACATATTGGAAAGAGGAGAAGTTCTGTTTTTATTGCATATATCGACGTTTCATCCGGATTAGAGCCGTTTTACGTGTACATCTTCCATCGGTAATATAAACGGAAAATAAGGAACATTTTAGTTAATTTTAATGAAAAACACATTGATTTTTATCATTTGTATTTGAAACAACATTATCATATGTCTTTTCTTAGATCTAAATAATACGAAACCTCGCTCTATGATATGAAGTTAAAATCCTCAAATATGGTAATGTAGTGACATTTTTCACGTTATTCATGAAGTGTGATTTTACGTATATATATTCGTTTTTACCAATATTTCGATACTACATGTTTTCTCACGATATGTGATTTGGCCTTCAAATCTCAGAATTTCGCAAATTTTGCATCTTTAAGCAAGTTTTCTTGCATTTTGTTTTGTACTAAAAATCATCGAATTTAGCAATATTTTGACCTTTATCATTCCCTTTTCCTTTATGTGATTTAAACAAAATATCATCGAATTAGGCCGTTTTCCACGTTATTGTGAATTTTCAGTTTATTGTTATTGATTCATTACATATACGAGAAAAAATATGCAAACACATAATTGATCAGAAAATAACCTTAAATACTTCATTTTCAATCATCTATTTGTTTCTCGTTATAATACTGAGTAAGATATTGAAAAGGGAGGAAGTTCTGTTTTTATTGCATATATCGACGTTTCAGCCGGATTAGAACGGTTTTACGTGTACATCCTCCATCGGTAATATAAACCAAAAATCAGGAACATTTTAGTTAATTTTAATGAAAACACATTGATTTTTATCAATTGTATTGGAAGCAACATCTTTACACGTCTTTTCTAGGGGTCTAAAAAATACGAAACGTCGCTCTATGATTCGAAGTAAAATCCTCAATTTTGGTATAATAATGATTTTTTTCACGTTTTTCATGAAGTTTGATATTACGTAAATGTATTCATTTTACCAATATTTCGATACAATTTCATGTAGTATCACTATATGTGATTTGGCCTTCATATCTCAGATTTTCGCATAATATTGCATTTTAAGCAAGTTTTCTTGCATTTGTTTCGTACTAAAAATAATCGAATTCAGCAATATTTTGACGTTTATCATCCCCTTTTCCTTTATGTGATATAAACAAAATATCATCGAATTAGGAAATATTTTGCTGTTTTTCCACGTTTTTGTGAATTTTCAGTTTATTGTTATTGATTCATTAAATATACGAGAAAAATTATGCAAAGATATAATTGATCAGAAAATAACCTTAAATACTTCATTTTCAATCATCTATTTGTTTCTCGTTAAAATACTGAGTAAGATATTAAAAAGGGGAGAAGTTTTGTTTTTATTGCATATATCGACGTTTCAGCCAGATTAGAACGGTTTTACGTGTACATCTTCCATCGGTAATATAAACCGAAAATCAGGAACATTTTTGTTAATTTTAATGAAAACACATTGATTTTTATCATTTGTATTGGAAGCAACATCTTTATACGTCTTTTCTAGGGTCTAAAAAATAAGAAACGTCGCTCTATGATTCGAAGTTAAAATCCTCAAATTTGGTATAATAATGACTTTTTTCACGTTTTTCATGTAGTTTGATATTACGTAAATATATTAATTTTTACCAATATTTCGATACTATTTCATGTAGTATCACTATAAGTGATTTGGCCTTCAAATCTCAGATTTTCGCATAATATTGCATTATAAGCAAGTTTTCTTGCATTTTGTTTCGTACTAAAAATCATCGAATTCAGCAATATTTTGACGTTTATCATCCCCTTTTCCTTTATGTGATATAAACAAAATATCATCGAATTAGGAAATATTTTGCTGTTTTTCCACGTTTTTGTGAATTTTCAGTTTATTGCTATTAATTCATTATATATACGATGAAAATGATGCAAGCACATAATTGATTAGAAATTAACCTTAAACACTTCATTTTCAATCAACTATTTGTTTCTCGTTAAAATACTGAGTGACATATTTGAAAGGGGAGAAGTTCTGTTTATATTGCATATATCGACGTTTCTGCCGGATTAGAGCGGTTTTACATGTACATCTTCTTTCAGTAATATAAACGAAAAATCAGGAACATTTTAGTTAATTCTAATGAAAACACATTGATTTTTATCATTTGAATTTGAAACAACATTGTCATATGTCTTTTCTTGGATCTAAATAATACGAAACCTCGCTCTATGATATGAAGTTAAAATCCTCAAATATGAAAATGTAGTGACATTTTTCACGTTATTCATGAAGTGTGATTTTACGTATATATATTCGTTTTTACCAGTATTTCGATACTACATGTTTTCTCACGATATGTGATTTGGCCTTCAAATCTCAGAATTTCGCAAATTTTTCATCTTTAAGCAAGTTTTCTTGCATTTTATTTTGTACTAAAAATCATCGAATTTAGCAATATTTTGACCTTTATCATTCCCTTTTCCTTTATGTGATTTAAACAAAATATCATCGAATTAGGCCGTTTTCCACGTTTTTGTGAATTTTCAGTTTATTGTTATTGATTCATTAAATATACGAGAAAAATTATGCAAACACATAATTGAGCAGAAAATAACCTTAAATACTTCATTTTCAATCATCTATTTGTTTCTCATTATAATACTGAGTAAGATATTGAAAAGGGAAGAAGTTCTGTTTTTATTGCATATATCAACGTTTCAGCCGGATTAGAACGGTTTTACGTGTACATCCTCCTTCGGTAATATAAACCAAAAATCAGGAACATTTTAGTTAATTTTAATGAAAACACATTGATTTTTATCAATTGTATTGGAAGCAACATCTTTACACGTCTTTTCTAGGGGTCTAAAAAATACGAAACGTCGCTCTATTATTCGAAGTTAAAATCCTCAATTTTGGTATAATAATGATTTTTTTCACGTTTTCATGTAGTTTGATATTACGTAAATATATTCATTTTTACCAATATTTCAAAACAATTTTATGTAGTATCACTATATGTGATTTGGCCTTCAAATCTCAGATTTTCGCATAATATTGCATTTTAAGCAAGTTTTCTTGCATTTTGTTTCGTACT
The DNA here is from genome assembly GCF_040958095.1 of Procambarus clarkii. Lineage (NCBI taxonomy): Eukaryota > Metazoa > Arthropoda > Malacostraca > Decapoda > Cambaridae > Procambarus > Procambarus clarkii. Next base: position 51,543,803 of record NC_091161.1, read on the forward strand.
AAAAATAATCGAATTCAGCAATATTTTGACGTTTATCATCCCCTTTTCCTTTATGTGATATAAACAAAATATCATCGAATTAGGAAATATTTTCCTGTTTTTCCACGTTTTTGTGAATTTTCAGTTTATTGTTATTGATTCATTAAATATACGAAAAAAATTATGCAAACACATAATTGATCAAAAATAACCTTAAATACTTCATTTTCAATCAATTATTTGTTTCTCGTTAAAATACTGAGTAAGATATTTAAAAGAGGAGAAGTTCTGTTTTTATTGCATATATCGACGTTTCAGCCGGATTAGAACGGTTTTACGTGTACATCTTCCATCGGTAATATAAACCGAAAATCAGGAACATTTTAGTTAATTTTAATGAAAACACATTGATTTTTATCAATTGTATTGGAAGCAACATCTTTACACGTCTTTTCTAGGGGTCTAAAAAATACGAAACGTCGCTCTATGATTCGAAGTTAAAATCCTCAATTTTGGTATAATAATGATTTTTTTCACGTTTTACATGAAGTTTGATATTACGTAAATATATTCATTTTTACCAATATTTCGATACAATTTCATGTAGTATCACTATATGTGATTTGGCCTTCATATCTCAGATTTTCGCATAATATTGCATTTTAAGGAGGTTTTCTTGCATTTTGTTTCGTACTAAAAATAATCGAATTCAGCAATATTTTGACGTTTATCATCCCCTTTTCCTTTATGTGATATAAACAAAATATCGAATTAGGAAATATTTTGCTGTTTTTCCACGTTTTTGTGAATTTTCAGTTTATTGTTATTGATTCATTAAATATACGAGAAAAATTATGCAAACATATAATTGATCAGAAAATAACCTTAAATACTTCATTTTCAATCATCTATTTGTTTCTCGTTAAAATACTGAGTAAGATATTTAAAAGGGGAGAAGTTTTGTTTTTATTGCATATATCGACGTTTCAGCCAGATTAGAACGGTTTTACGTGTACATCTTCCATCGGTAATATAAACCGAAAATCAGGAACATTTTTGTTAATTTTAATGAAAACACATTGATTTTTATCATTTGTATTGGAAGCAACATCTTTATACGTCTTTTCTAGGGTCTAAAAAATAAGAAACGTCGCTCTATGATTCGAAGTTAAAATCCTCAAATTTGGTATAATAATGACTTTTTTCACGTTTTTCATGTAGTTTGATATTACGTAAATATATTAATTTTTATCAATATTTCGATACTATTTCATGTAGTATCATTATAAGTGATTTGGCCTTCAAATCTCAGATTTTCGCATAATATTGCATTTTAAGCAAGTTTTCTTGCATTTTGTTTCGTACTAAAAATCATCGAATTCAGCAATATTTTGACGTTTATCATCCCCTTTTCCTTTATGTGATATAAACAAAATATCATCGAATTAGGAAATATTTTGCTGTTTTTCCACGTTTTTGTGAATTTTCAGTTTATTGCTATTAATTCATTATATATACGATGAAAATGATGCAAACACATAATTGATTAGAAATTAACCTTAAACACTTCATTTTCAATCAACTGTTTGTTTCTCGTTAAAATACTGAGTGGCAATAAGAAATAGGAAATTCCAATTTCAAATTTTCCAATAGGAAAGGGGAGAATTTCTGTTTTTATTGCATATATCGACGTTTCAGCCGGATTAGAGCGGTTTTTACATGTACATCTTCTTTCGCTAATATAAACGAAAAATCAGGAACATTTTAGTTGATTCTAATGAAAACACATTGATTTTTATCATTTGTATTTTAAACAACATTGTCATATGTCTTTTCTTGGATCTAAATAATACGAAACCTCGCTCTATGATATGAAGTTAAAATCCTCAAATATGAAAATGTAGTGACATTTTTCACGTTATTCATGAAGTGTGATTTTACGTATATATATTCGTTTTTACCAATATTTCGATACTACATGTTTTCTCACGATATGTGATTTGGCCTTCAAATCTCAGAATTTCGCAAATTTTGCATCTTTAAGCAAGTTATCTTGCATTTTGTTTTGTACTAAAAATCATCGAATTTAGCAATATTTTGACCTTCATCATCCCCTTTTCCTTTATGTGATTTAAACAAAATATCATCGAATTAGGCCGTTTTCCACGTTTTTGTGAATTTTCAGTTTATTGTTATTGATGCATTAAATATACGAGAAAAATTGTGCAAACACATAATTGATCAGAAAATAACCTTAAATACTTCATTTGCAATCATCTATTTGTTTCTCGTTAAAATACTGAGTAAGATATTTAAAAGGGGAGAAGTTCTGTTTTTATTGCATATATCGACGATTCAGCCGGATTAGAACGGTTTTACGTGTACATCTTCCATCGGTAATATAAACCGAAAATCAGGAACATTTTAGTTAATTTTAATGAAAACACATTGATTTTTATCATTTGTATTGGAAGCAACATCTTTATACGTTTTTCTAGGGTCCAAAAAATACGAAACGTCGCTCTATGATTCGAAGTTAAAACCATCAAATTTGGTATAATAATGACTTTTTTCACGTTTTTCATATAGTTTGATATAACGTAAATATATTCATTTTTACCAATATTTCGATACTATTTTATGTAGTATCACTATATGTGATTTGGCCTTCAAATTTCAGATTTTCGCATAATATTGCATTTTAAGCAAGTTTTCTTGCATTTCGTTTCGTACTAAAAATCATCGAATTGAGCAATATTTTGACGTTGATCATCCCCTTTTCCTTTATGGGATATAACAAAATATCATCGAATTAGGAAATATTTTGCTGTTTTTCCACGTTTTTGTGAATTTTTAGTTTATTGCTATTAATTCATTATATATACGATGAAAATAATGCAAACACATAATTGATTAGAAAATAACCTTAAACACTTCATTTTCAATCAACTATTTGTTTCTCGTTAAAATACTGAGTGACATATTGGAAAGAGGAGAAGTTCTGTTTTTATTACATATATCGACGTTTCAGCCGGATTAGAGCGGTTTTACGTGTACATCTTCCATCGGTAATATAAACGGAAAATCAGGAACATTTTAGTTAATTCTAATGAAAACACATTGATTTTTATCATTTGTATTTGAAACAACATTGTCATATGTCTTTTCTTAGATCTAAATAATACGAAACCTCGCTCTATGATATGAAGTTAAAATCCTCAAATATGGTAATGTAGTGACATTTTTCACGTTATTCATGAAGTGTGATTTTACGTATATATATTCGTTTTTACCAATATTTCGATACTACATGTTTTCTCACGATATGTGATTTGGCCTTCAAATCTCAGAATTTCGCAAATTTTGCATCTTTAAGCAAGTTTTCTTGCATTTTGTTTTGTACTAAAAATCATCGAATTTAGCAATATTTTGACCTTTATCATTCCCTTTTCCTTTATGTGATTTAAACAAAATATCATCGAATTAGGCCGTTTTCCACGTTATTGTGAATTTTCAGTTTATTGTTATTGATTCATTACATATACGAGAAAAAATATGCAAACACATAATTGATCAGAAAATAACCTTAAATACTTCATTTTCAATCATCTATTTGTTTCTCGTTATAATACTGAGTAAGATATTGAAAAGGGAGGAAGTTCTGTTTTTATTGCATATATCGACGTTTCAGCCGGATTAGAACGGTTTTACGTGTACATCCTCCATCGGTAATATAAACCAAAAATCAGGAACATTTTAGTTAATTTTAATGAAAACACATTGATTTTTATCAATTGTATTGGAAGCAACATCTTTACACGTCTTTTCTAGGGGTCTAAAAAATACGAAACGTCGCTCTATGATTCGAAGTTAAAATCCTCAATTTTGGTATAATAATGATTTTTTTCACGTTTTTCATGAAGTTTGATATTACGTAAATATATTCATTTTTACCAATATTTCGATACAATTTCATGTAGTATCACTATATGTGATTTGGCCTTCATATCTCAGATTTTCGCATAATATTGCATTTTAAGCAAGTTTTCTTGCATTTTGTTTCGTACTAAAAATAATCGAATTCAGCAATATTTTGACGTTTATCATCCCCTTTTCCTTTATGTGATATAAACAAAATATCATCGAATTAGGAAATATTTTGCTGTTTTTCCACGTTTTTGTGAATTTTCAGTTTATTGTTATTGATTCATTAAATATACGAGAAAAATTATGCAAAGATATAATTGATCAGAAAATAACCTTAAATACTTCATTTTCAATCATCTATTTGTTTCTCGTTAAAATACTGAGTAAGATATTAAAAAGGGGAGAAGTTTTGTTTTTATTGCATATATCGACGTTTCAGCCAGATTAGAACGGTTTTACGTGTACATCTTCCATCGGTAATATAAACCGAAAATCAGGAACATTTTTGTTAATTTTAATGAAAACACATTGATTTTTATCATTTGTATTGGAAGCAACATCTTTATACGTCTTTTCTAGGGTCTAAAAAATAAGAAACGTCGCTCTATGATTCGAAGTTAAAATCCTCAAATTTGGTATAATAATGACTTTTTTCACGTTTTTCATGTAGTTTGATATTACGTAAATATATTAATTTTTACCAATATTTCGATACTATTTCATGTAGTATCACTATAAGTGATTTGGCCTTCAAATCTCAGATTTTCGCATAATATTGCATTATAAGCAAGTTTTCTTGCATTTTGTTTCGTACTAAAAATCATCGAATTCAGCAATATTTTGACGTTTATCATCCCCTTTTCCTTTATGTGATATAAACAAAATATCATCGAATTAGGAAATATTTTGCTGTTTTTCCACGTTTTTGTGAATTTTCAGTTTATTGCTATTAATTCATTATATATACGATGAAAATGATGCAAACACATAATTGATTAGAAATTAACCTTAAACACTTCATTTTCAATCAACTATTTGTTTCTCGTTAAAATACTGAGTGACATATTTGAAAGGGGAGAAGTTCTGTTTATATTGCATATATCGACGTTTCTGCCGGATTAGAGCGGTTTTACATGTACATCTTCTTTCAGTAATATAAACGAAAAATCAGGAACATTTTAGTTAATTCTAATGAAAACACATTGATTTTTATCATTTGAATTTGAAACAACATTGTCATATGTCTTTTCTTGGATCTAAATAATACGAAACCTCGCTCTATGATATGAAGTTAAAATCCTCAAATATGAAAATGTAGTGACATTTTTCACGTTATTCATGAAGTGTGATTTTACGTATATATATTCGTTTTTACCAGTATTTCGATACTACATGTTTTCTCACGATATGTGATTTGGCCTTCAAATCTCAGAATTTCGCAAATTTTTCATCTTTAAGCAAGTTTTCTTGCATTTTATTTTGTACTAAAAATCATCGAATTTAGCAATATTTTGACCTTTATCATTCCCTTTTCCTTTATGTGATTTAAACAAAATATCATCGAATTAGGCCGTTTTCCACGTTTTTGTGAATTTTCAGTTTATTGTTATTGATTCATTAAATATACGAGAAAAATTATGCAAACACATAATTGAGCAGAAAATAACCTTAAATACTTCATTTTCAATCATCTATTTGTTTCTCGTTATAATACTGAGTAAGATATTGAAAAGGGAAGAAGTTCTGTTTTATTGCATATATCAACGTTTCAGCCGGATTAGAACGGTTTTACGTGTACATCCTCCTTCGGTAATATAAACCAAAAATCAGGAACATTTTAGTTAATTTTAATGAAAACACATTGATTTTTATCAATTGTATTGGAAGCAACATCTTTACACGTCTTTTCTAGGGGTCTAAAAAATACGAAACGTCGCTCTATTATTCGAAGTTAAAATCCTCAATTTTGGTATAATAATGATTTTTTCACGTTTTTCATGTAGTTTGATATTACGTAAATATATTCATTTTTACCAATATTTCAAAACAATTTTACGTAGTATCACTATATGTGATTTGGCCTTCAAATCTCAGATTTTCGCATAATATTGCATTTTAAGCAAGTTTTCTTGCATTTTGTTTCGTACTAAAAATAATCGAATTCAGCAATATTTTGACGTTTATCATCCCCTTTTCCTTTATGTGATATAAACAAAATATCATCGAATTAGGAAATATTTTCCTGTTTTTCCACGTTTTTGTGAATTTTCAGTTTATTGTTATTGATTCATTAAATATACGAAAAAAATTATGCAAACACATAATTGATCAAAAAATAACCTTAAATACTTCATTTTCAATCAATTATTAGTTTCTCGTTAAAATACTGAGTAAGACATTTAAAAGAGGAGAAGTTCTGTTTTTATTGCATATATCGACGTTTCAGCCGGATTGGAACGGTTTTACGTGTACATCTTCCATCGGTAATATAAACCGAAAATCAGGAACATTTTAGTTAATTTTAATGAAAACACATTGATTTTTATCATTTGTATTGGAAGCAACATCTTTATACGTTTTTTCTAGGGTCCAAAAAATACGAAACGTCGCTCTATGATTCGAAGTTAAAACCATCAAATTTGGTATAATAATGACTTTCTTCACGTTTTCATATAGTTTGATATTACGTAAATATATTCATTTTTACCAATATTTTGATACTATTTCATGTAGTATCACTATATGTGATTTGGCCTTCAAATTTCAGATTTTCGCATAATATTGCATTTTAAGCAAGTTTTCTTGCATTTCGTTTCGTACTAAAAATCATCGAATTGAGCAATATTTTGACGTTGATCATCCCCTTTTCCTTTATGGGATATAAACAAAATATCATCGAATTAGGAAATATTTTGCTGTTTTTCCACGTTTTTGTGAATTTTCAGTTTATTGTTATTGATTCATGAAATATACGAGAAAAATTATGCAAACATATAATTGATCAGAAAATAACCTTAAATACTTCATTTTCAATCATCTATTTGTTTCTCGTTAAAATACTGAGTAAGATATTTAAAAGGGGAGAAGTTCTGTTTTTATTGCATATATCGACGTTTCAGCCAGATTAGAACGGTTTTACGTGTACATCTTCCATCGGAAATATAAACCGAAAATCAGGAACATTTTAGTTAATTTTAATGAAAACACATTGATTTTTATCATTTGTATTGGAAGCAACATCTTTATACATCTTTTCTAGGGTCTAAAAAATACGAAACGTCGCTCTATGATTCGAAGTTAAAATCCTCAAATTTGGTATAATAATGACTTTTTTCACGTTTTTCATGTAGTTTGATATTACGTAAATATATTCATTTTTACCAATATTTCGATACTATTTCATGTAGTATCACTATAAGTGATTTGGCATTCAAATCTCAGATTTTCGCATAATATTGCATTATAAGCAAGTTTTCTTGCATTTTGTTTCGTACTAAAAATCATCGAATTCAGCAATATTTTGACGTTTATCATCCCCTTTTCCTTTATGTGATATAAACAAAATATCATCGAATTAGGAAATATTTTGCTGTTTTTCCACGTTTTTGTGAATTTTCAGTTTATTGCTATTAATTCATTATATATACGATGAAAATGATGCAAACACATAATTGATTAGAAATTAACCTTATACACTTCATTTTCAATCAACTATTTGTTTCTCGTTAAAATACTGAGTGACATATTGGAAAGGGGAGAAGTTCTGTTTATATTGCATATATCGACGTTTCAGCCGGATTAGAGCGGTTTTACATGTACATCTTCTTTCGGTAATATAAACGAAAAATCAGGAACATTTTAGTTAATTCTAATGAAAACACATTGATTTTTATCATTTGTATTTGAAACAACATTGTCATATGTCTTTTCTTGTATCTAAATAATACGAAACCTCGCTCTATGATATGAAGTTAAAATCCTCAAATATGAAAATGTAGTGACATTTTTCACGTTATTCATGAAGTGTGATTTTACGTATATATATTCGTTTTGACCAATATTTCGATACTACATGTTTTCTCACGATATGTGATTTGACCTTCAAATCTCAGAATTTCGCAAATTTTGCATCTTTAAGCAAGTTATCTTGCATTTTGTTTTGTACTAAAAATCATCGAATTTAGCAATATTTTGACCTTCATCATCCCCTTTTCCTTTATGTGATTTAAACAAAATATCATCGAATTAGGCCGTTTTCCACGTTTTTGTGAATTTTCAGTTTATTGTTATTGATTCATTAAATATAAGAGAAAAATTGTGCAAACACATAATTGATCAGAAAATAACCTTAAATACTTCATTTGCAATCATCTATTTGTTTCTCGTTAAAATACTGAGTAAGATATTTAAAAGGGGAGAAGTTCTGTTTTTATTGCATATATCGACGATTCAGCCGGATTAGAACGGTTTTACGTGTACATCTTCCATCGGTAATATAAACCGAAAATCAGGAACATTTTAGTTAATTTTAATGAAAACACATTGATTTTTATCATTTGTATTGGAAGCAACATCTTTATACGTTTTTTCTAAGGTCTAAAAAATACGAAACGTCGCTCTATGATTCGAAGTTAAAACCATCAAATTTGGTATAATAATGACTTTTTTCACGTTTTTCATATAGTTTGATATTACGTAAATATATTCATTTTTACCAATATTTCGATACTATTTCATGTAGTATCACTATATGTGATTTGGCCTTCAAATCTCAGATTTTCGCAAAATATTGCATTTTAAGCAAGTTTTCTTGCATTTCGTTTCGTACTAAAAATCATCGAATTGAACAATATTTTGACGTTGATCATCCCCTTTTCCTTTATGGGATATAAACAAAATATCATCGAATTAGGAAATATTTTGCTGTTTTTCCACGTTTTTGTGAATTTTCAGTTTATTGCTATTAATTCATTATATATACGATGAAAATGATGCAAACACATAATTGATTAGAAAATAACCTTAAACACTTCATTTTCAATCAACTATTTGTTTCTCGTTAAAATACTGAGTGACATATTGGAAAGAGGAGAAGTTCTGTTTTTATTACATATATCGACGTTTCAGCCGGATTAGAGCGGTTTTACGTGTACATCTTCCATCGGTAATATAAACGGAAAATCAGGAACATTTTAGTTAATTCTAATGAAAACACATTGATTTTTATCATTTGTATTTGAAACAACATTGTCATATGTCTTTTTTTAGATCTAAATAATACGAAACCTCGCTCTATGATATGAAGTTAAAATCCTTAAATATGGTAATGTAGTGACATTTGTTCACGTTATTCATGAAGTGTGATTTTACGTATATATATTCGTTTTTACCAATATTTCGATACTACATGTTTTCTCACGATATGTGATTTGGCCTTCAAATCTCAGAATTTCGCAAATTTTGCATCTTTAAGCAAGTTTTCTTGCATTTTGTTTTGTACTAAAAATCATCGATTTTAGCAATATTTTGACCTTTATCATTCCCTTTTCCTTTATGTGATTTAAACAAAATATCATCGAATTAGGCCGTTTTCCACGTTATTGTGAATTTTCAGTTTATTGTTATTGATTCATTAGATATACGAGAAAAATTATGCAAACACATAATTGATCAGAAAATAACCATAAATACTTCATTTTCAATCATCTATTTGTTTCTCGTTATAATATTGAGTAAGATATTGAAAAGGGAAGAAGTTCTCTTTTTATTGCATATATCGACGTTTCAGCCGGATTAGAACGGTTTTACGTGTACATCCTCCATCGGTAATATAAACCAAAAATCAGGAACATTTTAGTTAATTTTAATGAAAACACATTGATTTTTATCAATTGTATTGGAAGCAACATCTTTACACGTCTTTTCTAGGGGTCTAAAAAATACGAAACGTCGCTCTATGATTCGAAGTTAAAATCCTCAATTTTGGTATAATAATGATTTTTTTCACGTTTTTCATGAAGTTTGATATTACGTAAATATATTCATTTTTACCAATATTTCGATACAATTTCATGTAGTATCACTATATGTGATTTGGCCTTCATATACCAGATTTTTGCATAATATTGCATTTTAAGCAAGTTTTCTTGCATTTTGTTTCGTACTAAAAATAATCGAATTCAGCAATATTTTGACGTTTATCATCCCCTTTTCCTTTATGTGATATAAACAAAATATCATCGAATTAGGAAATATTTTGCTGTTTTTCCACGTTTTTGTGAATTTTCAGTTTATTGTTATTGATTCATTAAATATACGAGAAAAATTATGCAAACATATAATTGATCAGAAAATAACCTTAAATACTTCATTTTCAATCATCTATTTGTTTCTCGTTAAAATACTGAGTAAGATATTTAAAAGGGGAGAAGTTCTGTTTTTATTGCATATATCGACGATTCAGCCGGATTAGAACGGTTTTACGTGTACATCTTCCATCGGTAATATAAACCGAAAATCAGGAACATTTTAGTTAATTTTAATGAAAACACATTGATTTTTATCATTTGTATTGGAAGCAACATCTTTATACGTCTTTTCTAGGGTCTAAAAAATACGAAACGTCGCTCTATGATTCGAAGATAAAATCCTCAAATTTGGTATAATAATGACTTTTTTCACGTTTTTCATGTAGTTTGATATTACGTAAATATATTCATTTTTACCAATATTTCGATACTATTTCATGTAGTATCACTATAAGTGATTTGGCATTCAAATCTCAGATTTTCGCATAATATTGCATTATAAGCAAGTTTTCTTGCATTTTGTTTCGTACTAAAAATCATCGAATTCAGCAATATTTTGACGTTTATCATCCCCTTTTCCTTTATGTGATATAAACAAAATATCATCGAATTAGGAAATATTTTGCTGTTTTTCCACGTTTTTGTGAATTTTCAGTTTATTGCTATTAATTCATTATATATACGATGAAAATGATGCAAACACATAATTGATTAGAAATTAACCTTATACACTTCATTTTCAATCAACTATTTGTTTCTCGTTAAAATACTGAGTGACATATTGGAAAGGGGAGAAGTTCTGTTTATATTGCATATATCGACGTTTCAGCCGGATTAGAGCGGTTTTACATGTACATCTTCTTTCGGTAATATAAACGAAAAATCAGGAACATTTTAGTTAATTCTAATGAAAACACATTGATTTTTATCATTTGTATTTGAAACAACATTGTCATATGTCTTTTCTTGTATCTAAATAATACGAAACCTCGCTCTATGATATGAAGTTAAAATCCTCAAATATGAAAATGTAGTGACATTTTTCACGTTATTCATGAAGTGTGATTTTACGTATATATATTCGTTTTGACCAATATTTCGATACTACATGTTTTCTCACGATATGTGATTTGACCTTCAAATCTCAGAATTTCGCAAATTTTGCATCTTTAAGCAAGTTATCTTGCATTTTGTTTTGTACTAAAAATCATCGAATTTAGCAATATTTTGACCTTCATCATCCCCTTTTCCTTTATGTGATTTAAACAAAATATCATCGAATTAGGCCGTTTTCCACGTTTTTGTGAATTTTCAGTTTATTGTTATTGATTCATTAAATATAAGAGAAAAATTGTGCAAACACATAATTGATCAGAAAATAACCTTAAATACTTCATTTGCAATCATCTATTTGTTTCTCGTTAAAATACTGAGTAAGATATTTAAAAGGGGAGAAGTTCTGTTTTTATTGCATATATCGACGATTCAGCCGGATTAGAACGGTTTTACGTGTACATCTTCCATCGGTAATATAAACCGAAAATCAGGAACATTTTAGTTAATTTTAATGAAAACACATTGATTTTTATCATTTGTATTGGAAGCAACATCTTTATACGTTTTTTCTAAGGTCTAAAAAATACGAAACGTCGCTCTATGATTCGAAGTTAAAACCATCAAATTTGGTATAATAATGACTTTTTTCACGTTTTTCATATAGTTTGATATTACGTAAATATATTCATTTTTACCAATATTTCGATACTATTTCATGTAGTATCACTATATGTGATTTGGCCTTCAAATCTCAGATTTTCGCATAATATTGCATTTTAAGCAAGTTTTCTTGCATTTCGTTTCGTACTAAAAATCATCGAATTGAACAATATTTTGACGTTGATCATCCCCTTTTCCTTTATGGGATATAAACAAAATATCATCGAATTAGGAAATATTTTGCTGTTTTTCCACGTTTTTGTGAATTTTCAGTTTATTGCTATTAATTCATTATATATACGATGAAAATGATGCAAACACATAATTGATTAGAAAATAACCTTAAACACTTCATTTTCAATCAACTATTTGTTTCTCGTTAAAATACTGAGTGACATATTGGAAAGAGGAGAAGTTCTGTTTTTATTACATATATCGACGTTTCAGCCGGATTAGAGCGGTTTTACGTGTACATCTTCCATCGGTAATATAAACGGAAAATCAGGAACATTTTAGTTAATTCTAATGAAAACACATTGATTTTTATCATTTGTATTTGAAACAACATTGTCATATGTCTTTTTTTAGATCTAAATAATACGAAACCTCGCTCTATGATATGAAGTTAAAATCCTTAAATATGGTAATGTAGTGACATTTGTTCACGTTATTCATGAAGTGTGATTTTACGTATATATATTCGTTTTTACCAATATTTCGATACTACATGTTTTCTCACGATATGTGATTTGGCCTTCAAATCTCAGAATTTCGCAAATTTTGCATCTTTAAGCAAGTTTTCTTGCATTTTGTTTTGTACTAAAAATCATCGATTTTAGCAATATTTTGACCTTTATCATTCCCTTTTCCTTTATGTGATTTAAACAAAATATCATCGAATTAGGCCGTTTTCCACGTTATTGTGAATTTTCAGTTTATTGTTATTGATTCATTAGATATACGAGAAAAATTATGCAAACACATAATTGATCAGAAAATAACCATAAATACTTCATTTTCAATCATCTATTTGTTTCTCGTTATAATATTGAGTAAGATATTGAAAAGGGAAGAAGTTCTCTTTTTATTGCATATATCGACGTTTCAGCCGGATTAGAACGGTTTTACGTGTACATCCTCCATCGGTAATATAAACCAAAAATCAGGAACATTTTAGTTAATTTTAATGAAAACACATTGATTTTTATCAATTGTATTGGAAGCAACATCTTTACACGTCTTTTCTAGGGGTCTAAAAAATACGAAACGTCGCTCTATGATTCGAAGTTAAAATCCTCAATTTTGGTATAATAATGATTTTTTTCACGTTTTTCATGAAGTTTGATATTACGTAAATATATTCATTTTTACCAATATTTCGATACAATTTCATGTAGTATCACTATATGTGATTTGGCCTTCATATACCAGATTTTTGCATAATATTGCATTTTAAGCAAGTTTTCTTGCATTTTGTTTCGTACTAAAAATAATCGAATTCAGCAATATTTTGACGTTTATCATCCCCTTTTCCTTTATGTGATATAAACAAAATATCATCGAATTAGGAAATATTTTGCTGTTTTTCCACGTTTTTGTGAATTTTCAGTTTATTGTTATTGATTCATTAAATATACGAGAAAAATTATGCAAACATATAATTGATCAGAAAATAACCTTAAATACTTCATTTTCAATCATCTATTTGTTTCTCGTTAAAATACTGAGTAAGATATTTAAAAGGGGAGAAGTTCTGTTTTTATTGCATATATCGACGATTCAGCCGGATTAGAACGGTTTTACGTGTACATCTTCCATCGGTAATATAAACCGAAAATCAGGAACATTTTAGTTAATTTTAATGAAAACACATTGATTTTTATCATTTGTATTGGAAGCAACATCTTTATACGTTTTTTTCTAGGGTCTAAAAAATACGAAACGTCGCTCTATGATTCGAAGTTAAAACCCTCAAATTTGGTATAATAATGACTTTTTTCACGTTTTTCATATAGTTTGATATTACGTAAATATATTCATTATTACCAATATTTCGATACTATTTCATGTAGTATCACTATATGTGATTTGGCCTTCAAATCTCAGATTTTCGCATAATATTGCATTTTAAGCAAGTTTTCTTGCATTTTGTTTTGTACTAAAAATCATCGAATTTTGCAATTTTTTGACCTTTATCATTCCCTTTTCCTTTATGTGATATTAACAAAATATCATCGAATTAGGCCGTTTTCCACGTTATTGTGAATTTTCAGTTTATTGTTATTGATTCATTATATATACGAGAAAAATTATGCAAACACATAATTGATCAGAAAATAACCTTAAATACTTCATTTTCAATCATCTATTTGTTTCTTGTTAAAATACTGAGTAAGATATTTAAAAGGGGAGAAGTTCTGTTTTTATTGCATATATCGACGTTTCAGCCAGATTAGAACGGTTTTACGTGTACATCTTCCATCGGTAATATAAACCGAAAATCAGGAACATTTTAGTTAATTTTAATGAAAACACATTGATTTTTATCATTTGTATTGGAAGCAACATCTTTATACGTCTTTTCTAAGGTCTAAAAAATACGAAACGTCGCTCTATGATTCGAAGTTAAAATCCTCAAATTTGGTATAATAATGACTTTTTTCACGTTTTTCAAGTAGTTTGATATTACGTAAATATATTCATTTTTACCAATATTTCGATACTATTTCATGTAGTATCACTATAAGTGATTTGGCCTTCAAATCTCAGATTTTCGCATAATATTGCATTATAAGCAAGTTTTCTTGCATTTTGTTTCGTACTAAAAATCATCGAATTCAGCAATATTTTGACGTTTATCATCCCCTTTTCCTTTATGTGATATAAACAAAATATCATCGAATTAGGAAATATTTTGCTGTTTTTCCACGTTTTTGTGAATTTTCAGTTTATTGCTATTAATTTATTATATATACGATGAAAATGATGCAAACACATAATTGATTAGAAAATAAACTTAAACACTTCATTTTCAATCAACTATTTGTTTCTCGTTAAAATACTGAGTGGCAATAAGGAATAGGAAATTTCAATTTCAAATTTTCCAATAGGAAAGGGGAGAATTTCTGTTTTTATTGCATATATCGACGTTTCAGCCGGATTAGAACGGTTTTACGTGTACATCTTCCATCGGTAATATAAACAGAAAATCAGGAACATTTTAGTTAATTCTAATGAAAAACATTGATTTTTATAATTTGTATTTGAAACAACATTGTCATATGTCTTTTCTTGGATCTAAATAATACGAAACCTCGCTCTATGATTCGAAGTTAAAATCCTCAATTTTGGTATAATAATGATTTTTTCACGTTTTTCATGTAGTTTGATATTACGTAAATATATTCATTTTTACCAATATTTCGATACAATTTTATGTAGTATCACTATATGTGATTTGGCCTTCAAATCTCAGATTTTCGCATAATATTGCATTTTAAGCAAGTTTTCTTGCATTTTGTTTCGTACTAAAAATAATCGAATTCAGCAATATTTTGACGTTTATTTACCCTTTACCTTTATGATATAAACAAAATATCATCGAATTAGGAAATATTTTGCTGTTTTTCCACGTTTGTGTGAATTTTCAGTTTATTGTTATTGATTCATTAAATATACGAGAAAAATTATGCAAACACATAATTGATCAGAAATTAACCTTAAATACTTCATTTTCAATCATCTATTTGTTTCTCGTTAAAATACTGAGTAAGATATTTAAAAGAGGAGAAGTTCTGTTTTATTGCATATATCGACGTTTCAGCCGGATTAGAGCGGTTTTACGTGTACATCTTCCATCGGTAATATAAACCGAAAATCAGGAACATTTTAGTTAATTTTAATGAAAACACATTGATTTTTATCATTTGTATTGGAAGCAACATCTTTATACGTCTCTTCTAGGGTCTAAAAAATACGAAACGTCGCTCTATGATTCGCAGGTAAAATCCTCAAATTTGGTATAATAATGACTTTTTTCACATTTTTCATGTAGTTTGATATTACATAAATATATTCATTATTACCAATATTTCGATACTATTTCATGTAGTATCACTATATGTGATTTGGCCTTCAAATCTCAGATTTTCGCATAATATTGCATTTTAAGCAAGTTTTCTTGCATTTTGTTTCGTACTAAAAATCATCGAATTCAGCAATATTTTGACGTTTATCATCCCCTTTTCCTTTATGTGATATAAACAAAATATCATCGAATTAGGAAATATTTTGCTGTTTTTCCACGTTTTTGTGAATTTTCAGTTTATTGCTATTAATTCATTATATATACGATGAAAATGATGCAAACACATAATTGATTATAAATTAACCTTATACACTTCATTTTCAATCAACTATTTGTTTCTCGTTAAAATACTGAGTGACATATTGGAAAGGGGAGAAGTTCTGTTTATATTGCATATATCGACGTTTCAGCCGGATTAGAGCGGTTTTACATGTACATCTTCTTTTGGTAATATAAACGAAAAATCAGGAACATTTTAGTTAATTCTAATGAAAACACATTGATTTTTATCATTTGTATTTGAAACAACATTGTCATATGTCTTTTCTTGGATCTAAATAATACGAAACCTCGCTCTATGATTTGAAGTTAAAATTCTCAAATATGGGAATATAGTGACTTTTTTCACGTTATTCATGAAGTGTGATTTTACGTATATATATTCGTTTTTACCAATATTTCGATACTACATGTTTTCTCACGATATGTGATTTGGCCTTCAAATCTCAGAATTTCGCAAATTGTGCATCTTTAAGCAAGTTTTCTTGCATTTTGCTTTGTACTAAAAATCATCGAATTTAGCAATATTTTGACCTTTATCATTCCCTTTTCCTTTATGTGATTTAAACAAAATATCATCGAATTAGGCCGTTTTCCACGTTTTTGTGAATTTTCAGTTTATTGTTATTGATTCATTAAATATACGAGAAAAATTATGCAAACACATAATTGAGCAGAAAATAACCTTAAATACTTCATTTTCAATCATCTATTTGTTTCTCGTTATAATACTGAGTAAGATATTGAAAAGGGAAGAAGTTCTGTTTTTATTGCATATATCAACGTTTCAGCCGGATTAGAACGGTTTTACGTGTACATCCTCCATCGGTAATATAAACAAAAAATCAGGAACATTTTAGTTAATTTTAATGAAAACACATTGATTTTTATCAATTGTATTGGAAGCAACATCTTTACACGTCTTTTCTAGGGGTCTAAAAAATACGAAACGTCGCTCTATGATTCGAAGTTAAAATCCTCAATTTTGGTATAATAATGATTTTTTTCACGTTTTTCATGTAGTTTGATATTACGTAAATATATTCATTTTTACCAATATTTCGATACAATTTTATGTAGTATCACTATATGTGATTTGGCCTTCAAATCTCAGATTTTCGCATAATATTGCATTTTAAGCAAGTTTTCTTGCATTTTGTTTCGTACTAAAAATAATCGAATTCAGCAATATTTTGACGTTTATCATCCCCTTTTCCTTTATGTGATATAAACAAAATATCATCGAATTAGGAAATATTTTGCTGTTTTTCCACGTTTGTGTGAATTTTCAGTTTATTGTTATTGATTCATTAAATATACGAGAAAAATTATGCAAACACATAATTGATCAGAAATTAACCTTAAATACTTCATTTTCAATCATCTATTTGTTTCTCGTTAAAATACTGAGTAAGATATTTAAAAGAGGAGAAGTTCTGTTTTTATTGCATATATCGAAGTTTCAGCCGGATTAGAGCGGTTTTACGTGTACATCTTCCATCGGTAATATAAACCGAAAATCAGGAACATTTTAGTTAATTTTAATGAAAACACATTGATTTTTATCATTTGTATTGGAAGCAACATCTTTATACGTCTCTTCTAGGGTCAAAAAAATACGAAACGTCGCTCTATGATTCGCAGGTAAAATCCTCAAATTTGGTATAATAATGACTTTTTTCACATTTTTCATGTAGTTTGATATTACATAAATATATTCATTATTACCAATATTTCGATACTATTTCATGTAGTATCACTATATGTGATTTGGCCTTCAAATCTCAGATTTTCGCATAATATTGCATTTTAAGCAAGTTTTCTTGCATTTTGTTTCGTACTAAAAATCATCGAATTCAGCAATATTTTGACGTTTATCATCCCCTTTTCCTTTATGTGATATAAACAAAATATCATCGAATTAGGAAATATTTTGCTGTTTTTCCACGTTTTTGTGAATTTTCAGTTTATTGCTATTAATTCATTATATATACGATGAAAATGATGCAAACACATAATTGATTATAAATTAACCTTATACACTTCATTTTCAATCAACTATTTGTTTCTCGTTAAAATACTGAGTGACATATTGGAAAGGGGAGAAGTTCTGTTTATATTGCATATATCGACGTTTCAGCCGGATTAGAGCGGTTTTACATGTACATCTTCTTTCGGTAATATAAACGAAAAATCAGGAACATTTTAGTTAATTCTAATGAAAACACATTGATTTTTATCATTTGTATTTGAAACAACATTGTCATATGTCTTTTCTTGGATCTAAATAATACGAAACCTCGCTCTATGATTTGAAGTTAAAATTCTCAAATATGGGAATATAGTGACTTTTTTCACGTTATTCATGAAGTGTGATTTTACGTATATATATTCGTTTTTACCAATATTTCGATACTACATGTTTTCTCACGATATGTGATTTGGCCTTCAAATCTCAGAATTTCGCAAATTGTGCATCTTTAAGCAAGTTTTCTTGCATTTTGCTTTGTACTAAAAATCATCGAATTTAGCAATATTTTGACCTTTATCATTCCCTTTTCCTTTATGTGATTTAAACAAAATATCATCGAATTAGGCCGTTTTCCACGTTTTTGTGAATTTTCAGTTTATTGTTATTGATTCATTAAATATACGAGAAAAATTATGCAAACACATAATTGAGCAGAAAGTAACCTTAAATACTTCATTTTCAATCATCTATTTGTTTCTCGTTATAATACTGAGTAAGATATTGAAAAGGGAAGAAGTTCTGTTTTTATTGCATATATCAACGTTTCAGCCGGATTAGAACGGTTTTACGTGTACATCCTCCATCGGTAATATAAACCAAAAATCAGGAACATTTTAGTTAATTTTAATGAAAACACATTGATTTTTATCAATTGTATTGGAAGCAACATCTTTACACGTCTTTTCTAGGGGTCTAAAAAATACGAAACGTCGCTCTATGATTCGAAGTTAAAATCCTCAATTTTGGTATAATAATGATTTTTTTCACGTTTTTCATGTAGTTTGATATTACGTAAATATATTCATTTTTACCAATATTTCGATACAATTTTATGTAGTATCACTATATGTGATTTGGCCTTCAAATCTCAGATTTTCGCATAATATTGCATTTTAAGCAAGTTTTCTTGCATTTTGTTTCGTACTAAAAATAATCGAATTCAGCAATATTTTGACGTTTATCATCCCCTTTTCCTTTATGATATAAACAAAATATCATCGAATTAGGAAATATTTTGCTGTTTTTCCACGTTTGTGTGAATTTTCAGTTTATTGTTATTGATTCATTAAATATACGAGAAAAATTATGCAAACACATAATTGATCAGAAATTAACCTTAAATACTTCATTTTCAATCATCTATTTGTTTCTCGTTAAAATACTGAGTAAGATATTTAAAAGAGGAGAAGTTCTGTTTTATTGCATATATCGACGTTTCAGCCGGATTAGAGCGGTTTTACGTGTACATCTTCCATCGGTAATATAAACCGAAAATCAGGAACATTTTAGTTAATTTTAATGAAAACACATTGATTTTTATCATTTGTATTGGAAGCAACATCTTTATACGTCTCTTCTAGGGTCTAAAAAATACGAAACGTCGCTCTATGATTCGAAGGTAAAATCCTCAAATTTGGTATAATAATGACTTTTTTCACATTTTTCATGTAGTTTGATATTACATAAATATATTCATTATTACCAATATTTCGATACTATTTCATGTAGTATCACTATATGTGATTTGGCCTTCAAATCTCAGATTTTCGCATAATATTGCATTTTAAGCAAGTTTTCTTGCATTTTGTTTCGTACTAAAAATCATCGAATTCAGCAATATTTTGACGTTTATCATCCCCTTTTCCTTTATGTGATATAAACAAAATATCATCGAATTAGGAAATATTTTGCTGTTTTTCCACGTTTTTGTGAATTTTCAGTTTATTGCTATTAATTCATTATATATACGATGAAAATGATGCAAACACATAATTGATTAGAAATTAACCTTATACACTTCATTTTCAATCAACTATTTGTTTCTCGTTAAAATACTGAGTGACATATTGGAAAGGGGAGACGTTCTGTTTATATTGCATATATCGACGTTTCAGCCGGATTAGAGCGGTTTTACATGTACATCTTCTTTCGGTAATATAAACGAAAAATCAGGAACATATTAGTTAATTCTAATGAAAACACATTGATTTTTATCATTTGTATTTGAAACAACATTGTCATATGTCTTTTCTTGGATCTAAATAATACGAAACCTCGCTCTATGATTTGAAGTTAAAATTCTCAAATATGGGAATATAGTGACTTTTTTCACGTTATTCATGAAGTGTGATTTTACGTATATATATTCGTTTTTACCAATATTTCGATACTACATGTTTTCTCACGATATGTGATTTGGCCTTCAAATCTCAGAATTTCGCAAATTGTGCATCTTTAAGCAAGTTTTCTTGCATTTTGCTTTGTACTAAAAATCATCGAATTTAGCAATATTTTGACCTTTATCATTCCCTTTTCCTTTATGTGATTTAAACAAAATATCATCGAATTAGGCCGTTTTCCACGTTTTTGTGAATTTTCAGTTTATTGTTATTGATTCATTAAATATACGAGAAAAATTATGCAAACACATAATTGAGCAGAAAGTAACCTTAAATACTTCATTTTCAATCATCTATTTGTTTCTCGTTATAATACTGAGTAAGATATTGAAAAGGGAAGAAGTTCTGTTTTTATTGCATATATCAACGTTTCAGCCGGATTAGAACGGTTTTACGTGTACATCCTCCATCGGTAATATAAACAAAAAATCAGGAACATTTTAGTTAATTTTAATGAAAACACATTGATTTTTATCAATTGTATTGGAAGCAACATCTTTACACGTCTTTTCTAGGGGTCTAAAAAATACGAAACGTCGCTCTATGATTCGAAGTTAAAATCCTCAATTTTGGTATAATAATGATTTTTTTCACGTTTTTCATGTAGTTTGATATTACGTAAATATATTCATTTTTACCAATATTTCGATACAATTTTATGTAGTATCACTATATGTGATTTGGCCTTCAAATCTCAGATTTTCGCATAATATTGCATTTTAAGCAAGTTTTCTTGCATTTTGTTTCGTACTAAAAATAATCGAATTCAGCAATATTTTGACGTTTATCATCCCCTTTTCCTTTATGTGATATAAACAAAATATCATCGAATTAGGAAATATTTTGCTGTTTTTCCACGTTTGTGTGAATTTTCAGTTTATTGTTATTGATTCATTAAATATACGAGAAAAATTATGCAAACACATAATTGATCAGAAATTAACCTTAAATACTTCATTTTCAATCATCTATTTGTTTCTCGTTAAAATACTGAGTAAGATATTTAAAAGAGGAGAAGTTCTGTTTTTATTGCATATATCGAAGTTTCAGCCGGATTAGAGCGGTTTTACTTGTACATCTTCCATCGGTAATATAAACCGAAAATCAGGAACATTTCAGTTAATTTTAATGAAAACACATTGATTTTTATCATTTGTATTGGAAGCAACATCTTTATACGTCTCTTCTAGGGTCTAAAAAATACGAAACGACGCTCTATGATTCGAAGGTAAAATCCTCAAATTTGGTATAATAATGACTTTTTTCACATTTTTCATGTAGTTTGATATTACATAAATATATTCATTATTACCAATATTTCGATACTATTTCATGTAGTATCACTATATGTGATTTGGCCTTCAAATCTCAGATTTTCGCATAATATTGCATTTTAAGCAAGTTTTCTTGCATTTTGTTTCGTACTAAAAATCATCGAATTCAGCAATATTTTGACGTTTATCATCCCCTTTTCCTTTATGTGATATAAACAAAATATCATCGAATTAGGAAATATTTTGCTGTTTTTCCACGTTTTTGTGAATTTTCAGTTTATTGCTATTAATTCATTATATATACGATGAAAATGATGCAAACACATAATTGATTAGAAATTAACCTTATACACTTCATTTTCAATCAACTATTTGTTTCTCATTAAAATACTGAGTGACATATTGGAAAGGGGAGAAGTTCTGTTTATATTGCATATATCGACGTTTCAGCCGGATTAGAGCGGTTTTACATGTACATCTTCTTTCGCTAATATAAACGAAAAATCAGGAACATATTAGTTAATTCTAATGAAAACACATTGATTTTTATCATTTGTATTTGAAACAACATTGTCATATGTCTTTTCTTGGATCTAAATAATACGAAACCTCGCTCTATGATTTGAAGTTAAAATTCTCAAATATGGGAATATAATGACTTTTTTCACGTTATTCATGAAGTGTGATTTTACGTATATATATTCGTTTTTACCAATATTTCGATACTACATGTTTTCTCACGATATGTGATTTGGCCTTCAAATCTCAGAATTTCGCAAATTGTGCATCTTTAAGCAAGTTTTCTTACATTTTGTTTTGTACTAAAAATCATCGAATTTAGCAATATTTTGACCTTTATTATTCCCTTTTCCTTTATGTGATTTAAACAAAATATCATCGAATTAGGCCGTTTTCCACGTTTTTGTGAATTTTCAGTTTATTGTTATTGATTCATTAAATATACGAGAAAAATTATGCAAACACATAATTGAGCAGAAAATAACCTTAAATACTTCATTTTCAATCATCTATTTGTTTCTCGTTATAATACTGAGTAAGATATTGAAAAGGGAAGAAGTTCTGTTTTTATTGCATATATCAACGTTTCAGCCGGATTAGAACGGTTTTACGTGTACATCCTCCATCGGTAATATAAACCAAAAATCAGGAACATTTTAGTTAATTTTAATGAAAACACATTGATTTTTATCAATTGTATTGGAAGCAACATCTTTACACGTCTTTTCTAGGGGTCTAAAAAATACGAAACGTCGCTCTATGATTCGAAGTTAAAATCCTCAATTTTGGTATAATAATGATTTTTTCACGTTTTTCATGTAGTTTGATATTACGTAAATATATTCATTTTTACCAATATTTCGATACAATTTTATGTAGTATCACTATATGTTATTTGGCCTTCAAATCTTAGATTTTCGCATAATATTGCATTTTAAGCAAGTTTTCTTGCATTTTGTTTCGTACTAAAAATAATCGAATTCAGCAATATTTTGACGTTTATCATCCACTTTTCCTTTATGATATAAACAAAATATCATCGAATTAGGAAATATTTTGCTGTTTTTCCACGTTTGTGTGAATTTTCAGTTTATTGTTATTGATTCATTAAATATACGAGAAAAATTATGCAAACACATAATTGATCAGAAATTAACCTTAAATACTTCATTTTCAATTATCTATTTGTTTCTCGTTAAAATACTGAGTAAGATATTTAAAAGAGGAGAAGTTCTGTTTTTATTGCATATATCGACGTTTCAGCCGGATTAGAGCGGTTTTACGTGTACATCTTCCATCGGTAATATAAACCGAAAATCAGGAACATTTTAGTTAATTTTAATGAAAACACATTGATTTTTATCATTTGTATTGGAAGCAACATCTTTATACGTCTCTTCTAGGGTCTAAAAAATACGAAACGTCGCTCTATGATTCGAAGGTAAAATCCTCAAATTTGGTATAATAATGACTTTTTTCACATTTTTCATGTAGTTTGATATTACATAAATATATTCATTATTACCAATATTTCGATACTATTTCATGTAGTATCACTATATGTGATTTGGCCTTCAAATCTCAGATTTTCGCATAATATTGCATTTTAAGCAAGTTTTCTTGCATTTTGTTTCGTACTAAAAATCATCGAATTCAGCAATATTTTGACGTTTATCATCCCCTTTTCCTTTATTTGATATAAACAAAATATCATCGAATTAGGAAATATTTTGCTGTTTTTCCACGTTTTTGTGAATTTTCAGTTTATTGCTATTAATTCATTATATATACGATGAAAATGATGCAAACACATAATTGATTAGAAATTAACCTTATACACTTCATTTTCAATCAACTATTTGTTTCTCGTTAAAATACTGAGTGACATATTGGAAAGGGGAGAAGTTCTGTTTATATTGCATATATCGACGTTTCAGCCGGATTAGAGCGGTTTTACATGTACATCTTCTTTCGGTAATATAAACGAAAAATCAGGAACATATTAGTTAATTCTAATGAAAACACATTGATTTTTATCATTTGTATTTGAAACAACATTGTCATATGTCTTTTCTTGGATCTAAATAATACGAAACCTCGCTCTATGATTTGAAGTTAAAATTCTCAAATATGGGAATATAGTGACTTTTTTCACGTTATTCATGAAGTGTGATTTTACGTATATATATTCGTTTTTACCAATATTTCGATACTACATGTTTTCTCACGATATGTGATTTGGCCTTCAAATCTCAGAATTTCGCAAATTGTGCATCTTTAAGCAAGTTTTCTTGCATTTTGCTTTGTACTAAAAATCATCGAATTTAGCAATATTTTGACCTTTATCATTCCCTTTTCCTTTATGTGATTTAAACAAAATATCATCGAATTAGGCCGTTTTCCACGTTTTTGTGAATTTTCAGTTTATTGTTATTGATTCATTAAATATACGAGAAAAATTATGCAAACACATAATTGAGCAGAAAGTAACCTTAAATACTTCATTTTCAATCATCTATTTGTTTCTCGTTATAATACTGAGTAAGATATTGAAAAGGGAAGAAGTTCTGTTTTTATTGCATATATCAACGTTTCAGCCGGATTAGAACGGTTTTACGTGTACATCCTCCATCGGTAATATAAACAAAAAATCAGGAACATTTTAGTTAATTTTAATGAAAACACATTGATTTTTATCAATTGTATTGGAAGCAACATCTTTACACGTCTTTTCTAGGGGTCTAAAAAATACGAAACGTCGCTCTATGATTCGAAGTTAAAATCCTCAATTTTGGTATAATAATGATTTTTTTCACGTTTTTCATGTAGTTTGATATTACGTAAATATATTCATTTTTACCAATATTTCGATACAATTTTATGTAGTATCACTATATGTGATTTGGCCTTCATATCTCAGATTTTCGCATAATATTGCATTTTAAGCAAGTTTTCTTGCATTTTGTTTCGTACTAAAAATAATCAAATTCAGCAATATTTTGACGTTTATCATCCCCTTTTCCTTTATGTGATATAAACAAAATATCATCGAATTAGGAAATATTTTGCTGTTTTTCCACGTTTTTGTGAATTTTCAGTTTATTGTTATTGATTCATTAAATATACGAGAAAAATTATGCAAACACATAATTGATCAAAAAATAACCTTAAATACTTCATTTTCAATCATCTATTTGTTTCTCGTTAAAATACTGAGTAAGATATTTAAAAGAGGAGAAGTTCTGTTTTTATTGCATATATCGACGTTTCAGCCGGATTAGAACGGTTTTACGTGTACATCTTCCATCGGTAATATAAACCGAAAATCAGGAACATTTTAGTTAATTTTAATGAAAACACATTGATTTTTATCATTTGTATTGGAAGCAACTTCTTTATACGTCTCTTCTAGGGGTCTAAAAAATACGAAACGTCGCTCTATGATTCGAAGTTAAAATCCTCAATTTTGGTATAATAATGATTTTTTTCACGTTTTTCATGTAGTTTGATATTACGTAAATATATTCATTTTTACCAATATTTCGATACAATTTTATGTAGTATCACTATATGTGATTTGGCCTTCAAATCTCAGATTTTCGCATAATATTGCATTTTAAGCAAGTTTTCTTGCATTTTGTTTCGTACTAAAAATAATCGAATTCAGCAATATTTTGACGTTTATCATCCCCTTTTCCTTTATGTGATATAAACAAAATATCATCGAATTAGGAAATATTTTGCTGTTTTTCCACGTTTGTGTGAATTTTCAGTTTATTGTTATTGATTCATTAAATATACGAGAAAAATTATGCAAACACATAATTGATCAGAAATTAACCTTAAATACTTCATTTTCAATCATCTATTTGTTTCTCGTTAAAATACTGAGTAAGATATTTAAAAGAGGAGAAGTTCTGTTTTTATTGCATATATCGAAGTTTCAGCCGGATTAGAGCGGTTTTACTTGTACATCTTCCATCGGTAATATAAACCGAAAATCAGGAACATTTCAGTTAATTTTAATGAAAACACATTGATTTTTATCATTTGTATTGGAAGCAACATCTTTATACGTCTCTTCTAGGGTCTAAAAAATACGAAACGACGCTCTATGATTCGAAGGTAAAATCCTCAAATTTGGTATAATAATGACTTTTTTCACATTTTTCATGTAGTTTGATATTACATAAATATATTCATTATTACCAATATTTCGATACTATTTCATGTAGTATCACTATATGTGATTTGGCCTTCAAATCTCAGATTTTCGCATAATATTGCATTTTAAGCAAGTTTTCTTGCATTTTGTTTCGTACTAAAAATCATCGAATTCAGCAATATTTTGACGTTTATCATCCCCTTTTCCTTTATGTGATATAAACAAAATATCATCGAATTAGGAAATATTTTGCTGTTTTTCCACGTTTTTGTGAATTTTCAGTTTATTGCTATTAATTCATTATATATACGATGAAAATGATGCAAACACATAATTGATTAGAAATTAACCTTATACACTTCATTTTCAATCAACTATTTGTTTCTCATTAAAATACTGAGTGACATATTGGAAAGGGGAGAAGTTCTGTTTATATTGCATATATCGACGTTTCAGCCGGATTAGAGCGGTTTTACATGTACATCTTCTTTCGGTAATATAAACGAAAAATCAGGAACATATTAGTTAATTCTAATGAAAACACATTGATTTTTATCATTTGTATTTGAAACAACATTGTCATATGTCTTTTCTTGGATCTAAATAATACGAAACCTCGCTCTATGATTTGAAGTTAAAATTCTCAAATATGGGAATATAATGACTTTTTTCACGTTATTCATGAAGTGTGATTTTACGTATATATATTCGTTTTTACCAATATTTCGATACTACATGTTTTCTCACGATATGTGATTTGGCCTTCAAATCTCAGAATTTCGCAAATTGTGCATCTTTAAGCAAGTTTTCTTACATTTTGTTTTGTACTAAAAATCATCGAATTTAGCAATATTTTGACCTTTATTATTCCCTTTTCCTTTATGTGATTTAAACAAAATATCATCGAATTAGGCCGTTTTCCACGTTTTTGTGAATTTTCAGTTTATTGTTATTGATTCATTAAATATACGAGAAAAATTATGCAAACACATAATTGAGCAGAAAGTAACCTTAAATACTTCATTTTCAATCATCTATTTGTTTCTCGTTATAATTACTGAGTAAGATATTGAAAAGGGAAGAAGTTCTGTTTTTATTGCATATATCAACGTTTCAGCCGGATTAGAACGGTTTTACGTGTACATCCTCCATCGGTAATATAAACAAAAAATCAGGAACATTTTAGTTAATTTTAATGAAAACACATTGATTTTTATCAATTGTATTGGAAGCAACATCTTTACACGTCTTTTCTAGGGGTCTAAAAAATACGAAACGTCGCTCTATGATTCGAAGTTAAAATCCTCAATTTTGGTATAATAATGATTTTTTTCACGTTTTTCATGTAGTTTGATATTACGTAAATATATTCATTTTTACCAATATTTCGATACAATTTTATGTAGTATCACTATATGTGATTTGGCCTTCAAATCTCAGATTTTCGCATAATATTGCATTTTAAGCAAGTTTTCTTGCATTTTGTTTCGTACTAAAAATAATCGAATTCAGCAATATTTTGACGTTTATCATCCCCTTTTCCTTTATGTGATATAAACAAAATATCATCGAATTAGGAAATATTTTGCTGTTTTTCCACGTTTGTGTGAATTTTCAGTTTATTGTTATTGATTCATTAAATATACGAGAAAAATTATGCAAACACATAATTGATCAGAAATTAACCTTAAATACTTCATTTTCAATCATCTATTTGTTTCTCGTTAAAATACTGAGTAAGATATTTAAAAGAGGAGAAGTTCTGTTTTTATTGCATATATCGAAGTTTCAGCCGGATTAGAGCGGTTTTACTTGTACATCTTCCATCGGTAATATAAACCGAAAATCAGGAACATTTCAGTTAATTTTAATGAAAACACATTGATTTTTATCATTTGTATTGGAAGCAACATCTTTATACGTCTCTTCTAGGGTCTAAAAAATACGAAACGACGCTCTATGATTCGAAGGTAAAATCCTCAAATTTGGTATAATAATGACTTTTTTCACATTTTTCATGTAGTTTGATATTACATAAATATATTCATTATTACCAATATTTCGATACTATTTCATGTAGTATCACTATATGTGATTTGGCCTTCAAATCTCAGATTTTCGCATAATATTGCATTTTAAGCAAGTTTTCTTGCATTTTGTTTCGTACTAAAAATCATCGAATTCAGCAATATTTTGACGTTTATCATCCCCTTTTCCTTTATGTGATATAAACAAAATATCATCGAATTAGGAAATATTTTGCTGTTTTTCCACGTTTTTGTGAATTTTCAGTTTATTGCTATTAATTCATTATATATACGATGAAAATGATGCAAACACATAATTGATTAGAAATTAACCTTATACACTTCATTTTCAATCAACTATTTGTTTCTCAGTTAAAATACTGAGTGACATATTGGAAAGGGGAGAAGTTCTGTTTATATTGCATATATCGACGTTTCAGCCGGATTAGAGCGGTTTTACATGTACATCTTCTTTCGGTAATATAAACGAAAAATCAGGAACATATTAGTTAATTCTAATGAAAACACATTGATTTTTATCATTTGTATTTGAAACAACATTGTCATATGTCTTTTCTTGGATCTAAATAATACGAAACCTCGCTCTATGATTTGAAGTTAAAATTCTCAAATATGGGAATATAATGACTTTTTTCACGTTATTCATGAAGTGTGATTTTACGTATATATATTCGTTTTTACCAATATTTCGATACTACATGTTTTCTCACGATATGTGATTTGGCCTTCAAATCTCAGAATTTCGCAAATTGTGCATCTTTAAGCAAGTTTTCTTACATTTTGTTTTGTACTAAAAATCATCGAATTTAGCAATATTTTGACCTTTATTATTCCCTTTTCCTTTATGTGATTTAAACAAAATATCATCGAATTAGGCCGTTTTCCACGTTTTTGTGAATTTTCAGTTTATTGTTATTGATTCATTAAATATACGAGAAAAATTATGCAAACACATAATTGAGCAGAAAAGTAACCTTAAATACTTCATTTTCAATCATCTATTTGTTTCTCGTTATAATACTGAGTAAGATATTGAAAAGGGAAGAAGTTCTGTTTTTATTGCATATATCAACGTTTCAGCCGGATTAGAACGGTTTTACGTGTACATCCTCCATCGGTAATATAAACCAAAAATCAGGAACATTTTAGTTAATTTTAATGAAAACACATTGATTTTTATCAATTGTATTGGAAGCAACATCTTTACACGTCTTTTCTAGGGGTCTAAAAAATACGAAACGTCGCTCTATGATTCGAAGTTAAAATCCTCAATTTTGGTATAATAATGATTTTTTTCACGTTTTTCATGTAGTTTGATATTACGTAAATATATTCATTTTTACCAATATTTCGATACAATTTTATGTAGTATCACTATATGTGATTTGGCCTTCAAATCTCAGATTTTCGCATAATATTGCATTTTAAGCAAGTTTTCTTGCATTTTGTTTCGTACTAAAAATAATCGAATTCAGCAATATTTTGACGTTTATCATCCCCTTTTCCTTTATGATATAAACAAAATATCATCGAATTAGGAAATATTTTGCTGTTTTTCCACGTTTGTGTGAATTTTCAGTTTATTGTTATTGATTCATTAAATATACGAGAAAAATTATGCAAACACATAATTGATCAGAAATTAACCTTAAATACTTCATTTTCAATCATCTATTTGTTTCTCGTTAAAATACTGAGTAAGATATTTAAAAGAGGAGAAGTTCTGTTTTATTGCATATATCGACGTTTCAGCCGGATTAGAGCGGTTTTACGTGTACATCTTCCATCGGTAATATAAACCGAAAATCAGGAACATTTTAGTTAATTTTAATGAAAACACATTGATTTTTATCATTTGTATTGGAAGCAACATCTTTATACGTCTCTTCTAGGGTCTAAAAAATACGAAACGTCGCTCTATGATTCGAAGGTAAAATCCTCAAATTTGGTATAATAATGACTTTTTTCACATTTTTCATGTAGTTTGATATTACATAAATATATTCATTATTACCAATATTTCGATACTATTTCATGTAGTATCACTATATGTGATTTGGCCTTCAAATCTCAGATTTTCGCATAATATTGCATTTTAAGCAAGTTTTCTTGCATTTTGTTTCGTACTAAAAATCATCGAATTCAGCAATATTTTGACGTTTATCATCCCCTTTTCCTTTATGTGATATAAACAAAATATCATCGAATTAGGAAATATTTTGCTGTTTTTCCACGTTTTTGTGAATTTTCAGTTTATTGCTATTAATTCATTATATATACGATGAAAATGATGCAAACACATAATTGATTAGAAATTAACCTTATACACTTCATTTTCAATCAACTATTTGTTTCTCGTTAAAATACTGAGTGACATATTGGAAAGGGGAGACGTTCTGTTTATATTGCATATATCGACGTTTCAGCCGGATTAGAGCGGTTTTACATGTACATCTTCTTTCGGTAATATAAACGAAAAATCAGGAACATATTAGTTAATTCTAATGAAAACACATTGATTTTTATCATTTGTATTTGAAACAACATTGTCATATGTCTTTTCTTGGATCTAAATAATACGAAACCTCGCTCTATGATTTGAAGTTAAAATTCTCAAATATGGGAATATAGTGACTTTTTTCACGTTATTCATGAAGTGTGATTTTACGTATATATATTCGTTTTTACCAATATTTCGATACTACATGTTTTCTCACGATATGTGATTTGGCCTTCAAATCTCAGAATTTCGCAAATTGTGCATCTTTAAGCAAGTTTTCTTGCATTTTGCTTTGTACTAAAAATCATCGAATTTAGCAATATTTTGACCTTTATCATTCCCTTTTCCTTTATGTGATTTAAACAAAATATCATCGAATTAGGCCGTTTTCCACGTTTTTGTGAATTTTCAGTTTATTGTTATTGATTCATTAAATATACGAGAAAAATTATGCAAACACATAATTGAGCAGAAAGTAACCTTAAATACTTCATTTTCAATCATCTATTTGTTTCTCGTTATAATACTGAGTAAGATATTGAAAAGGGAAGAAGTTCTGTTTTTATTGCATATATCAACGTTTCAGCCGGATTAGAACGGTTTTACGTGTACATCCTCCATCGGTAATATAAACAAAAAATCAGGAACATTTTAGTTAATTTTAATGAAAACACATTGATTTTTATCAATTGTATTGGAAGCAACATCTTTACACGTCTTTTCTAGGGGTCTAAAAAATACGAAACGTCGCTCTATGATTCGAAGTTAAAATCCTCAATTTTGGTATAATAATGATTTTTTTCACGTTTTTCATGTAGTTTGATATTACGTAAATATATTCATTTTTACCAATATTTCGATACAATTTTATGTAGTATCACTATATGTGATTTGGCCTTCAAATCTCAGATTTTCGCATAATATTGCATTTTAAGCAAGTTTTCTTGCATTTTGTTTCGTACTAAAAATAATCGAATTCAGCAATATTTTGACGTTTATCATCCCCTTTTCCTTTATGTGATATAAACAAAATATCATCGAATTAGGAAATATTTTGCTGTTTTTCCACGTTTGTGTGAATTTTCAGTTTATTGTTATTGATTCATTAAATATACGAGAAAAATTATGCAAACACATAATTGATCAGAAATTAACCTTAAATACTTCATTTTCAATCATCTATTTGTTTCTCGTTAAAATACTGAGTAAGATATTTAAAAGAGGAGAAGTTCTGTTTTTATTGCATATATCGAAGTTTCAGCCGGATTAGAGCGGTTTTACGTGTACATCTTCCATCGGTAATATAAACCGAAAATCAGGAACATTTCAGTTAATTTTAATGAAAACACATTGATTTTTATCATTTGTATTGGAAGCAACATCTTTATACGTCTCTTCTAGGGTCTAAAAAATACGAAACGACGCTCTATGATTCGAAGGTAAAATCCTCAAATTTGGTATAATAATGACTTTTTTCACATTTTTCATGTAGTTTGATATTACATAAATATATTCATTATTACCAATATTTCGATACTATTTCATGTAGTATCACTATATGTGATTTGGCCTTCAAATCTCAGATTTTCGCATAATATTGCATTTTAAGCAAGTTTTCTTGCATTTTGTTTCGTACTAAAAATCATCGAATTCAGCAATATTTTGACGTTTATCATCCCCTTTTCCTTTATGTGATATAAACAAAATATCATCGAATTAGGAAATATTTTGCTGTTTTTCCACGTTTTTGTGAATTTTCAGTTTATTGCTATTAATTCATTATATATACGATGAAAATGATGCAAACACATAATTGATTAGAAATTAACCTTATACACTTCATTTTCAATCAACTATTTGTTTCTCATTAAAATACTGAGTGACATATTGGAAAGGGGAGAAGTTCTGTTTATATTGCATATATCGACGTTTCAGCCGGATTAGAGCGGTTTTACATGTACATCTTCTTTCGGTAATATAAACGAAAAATCAGGAACATATTAGTTAATTCTAATGAAAACACATTGATTTTTATCATTTGTATTTGAAACAACATTGTCATATGTCTTTTCTTGGATCTAAATAATACGAAACCTCGCTCTATGATTTGAAGTTAAAATTCTCAAATATGGGAATATAAGTGACTTTTTTCACGTTATTCATGAAGTGTGATTTTACGTATATATATTCGTTTTTACCAATATTTCGATACTACATGTTTTCTCACGATATGTGATTTGGCCTTCAAATCTCAGAATTTCGCAAATTGTGCATCTTTAAGCAAGTTTTCTTACATTTTGTTTTGTACTAAAAATCATCGAATTTAGCAATATTTTGACCTTTATTATTCCCTTTTCCTTTATGTGATTTAAACAAAATATCATCGAATTAGGCCGTTTTCCACGTTTTTGTGAATTTTCAGTTTATTGTTATTGATTCATTAAATATACGAGAAAAATTATGCAAACACATAATTGAGCAGAAAATAACCTTAAATACTTCATTTTCAATCATCTATTTGTTTCTCGTTATAATACTGAGTAAGATATTGAAAAGGGAAGAAGTTCTGTTTTTATTGCATATATCAACGTTTCAGCCGGATTAGAACGGTTTTACGTGTACATCCTCCATCGGTAATATAAACCAAAAATCAGGAACATTTTAGTTAATTTTAATGAAAACACATTGATTTTTATCAATTGTATTGGAAGCAACATCTTTACACGTCTTTTCTAGGGGTCTAAAAAATACGAAACGTCGCTCTA
This sequence comes from Procambarus clarkii, assembly GCF_040958095.1. NCBI lineage: Eukaryota > Metazoa > Arthropoda > Malacostraca > Decapoda > Cambaridae > Procambarus > Procambarus clarkii. The sequence continues at coordinate 51,577,801 of NC_091161.1, forward strand.
TGATTCGAAGTTAAAATCCTCAATTTTGGTATAATAATGATTTTTTCACGTTTTTCATGTAGTTTGATATTACGTAAATATATTCATTTTTACCAATATTTCGATACAATTTTATGTAGTATCACTATATGTTATTTGGCCTTCAAATCTTAGATTTTCGCATAATATTGCATTTTAAGCAAGTTTTCTTGCATTTTGTTTCGTACTAAAAATAATCGAATTCAGCAATATTTTGACGTTTATCATCCACTTTTCCTTTATGATATAAACAAAATATCATCGAATTAGGAAATATTTTGCTGTTTTTCCACGTTTGTGTGAATTTTCAGTTTATTGTTATTGATTCATTAAATATACGAGAAAAATTATGCAAACACATAATTGATCAGAAATTAACCTTAAATACTTCATTTTCAATTATCTATTTGTTTCTCGTTAAAATACTGAGTAAGATATTTAAAAGAGGAGAAGTTCTGTTTTTATTGCATATATCGACGTTTCAGCCGGATTAGAGCGGTTTTACGTGTACATCTTCCATCGGTAATATAAACCGAAAATCAGGAACATTTTAGTTAATTTTAATGAAAACACATTGATTTTTATCATTTGTATTGGAAGCAACATCTTTATACGTCTCTTCTAGGGTCTAAAAAATACGAAACGTCGCTCTATGATTCGAAGGTAAAATCCTCAAATTTGGTATAATAATGACTTTTTTCACATTTTTCATGTAGTTTGATATTACATAAATATATTCATTATTACCAATATTTCGATACTATTTCATAGTAGTATCACTATATGTGATTTGGCCTTCAAATCTCAGATTTTCGCATAATATTGCATTTTAAGCAAGTTTTCTTGCATTTTGTTTCGTACTAAAAATCATCGAATTCAGCAATATTTTGACGTTTATCATCCCCTTTTCCTTTATTTGATATAAACAAAATATCATCGAATTAGGAAATATTTTGCTGTTTTTCCACGTTTTTGTGAATTTTCAGTTTATTGCTATTAATTCATTATATATACGATGAAAATGATGCAAACACATAATTGATTAGAAATTAACCTTATACACTTCATTTTCAATCAACTATTTGTTTCTCGTTAAAATACTGAGTGACATATTGGAAAGGGGAGAAGTTCTGTTTATATTGCATATATCGACGTTTCAGCCGGATTAGAGCGGTTTTACATGTACATCTTCTTTCGGTAATATAAACGAAAAATCAGGAACATATTAGTTAATTCTAATGAAAACACATTGATTTTTATCATTTGTATTTGAAACAACATTGTCATATGTCTTTTCTTGGATCTAAATAATACGAAACCTCGCTCTATGATTTGAAGTTAAAATTCTCAAATATGGGAATATAGTGACTTTTTTCACGTTATTCATGAAGTGTGATTTTACGTATATATATTCGTTTTTACCAATATTTCGATACTACATGTTTTCTCACGATATGTGATTTGGCCTTCAAATCTCAGATTTTCGCAAATTGTGCATCTTTAAGCAAGTTTTCTTGCATTTTGCTTTGTACTAAAAATCATCGAATTTAGCAATATTTTGACCTTTATCATTCCCTTTTCCTTTATGTGATTTAAACAAAATATCATCGAATTAGGCCGTTTTCAACGTTTTTGTGAATTTTCAGTTTATTGTTATTGATTCATTAAATATACGAGAAAAATTATGCAAACACATAATTGAGCAGAAAAGTAACCTTAAATACTTCATTTTCAATCATCTATTTGTTTCTCGTTATAATACTGAGTAAGATATTGAAAAGGGAAGAAGTTCTGTTTTTATTGCATATATCAACGTTTCAGCCGGATTAGAACGGTTTTACGTGTACATCCTCCATCGGTAATATAAACCAAAAATCAAGAACATTTTAGTTAATTTTAATGAAAACACATTGATTTTTATCAATTGTATTGGAAGCAACATCTTTACACGTCTTTTCTAGGGGTCTAAAAAATACGAAACGTCGCTCTATGATTCGAAGTTAAAATCCGTCAATTTTGGTATAATAATGATTTTTTTCACGTTTTTCATGTAGTTTGATATTACGTAAATATATTCATTTTTACCAATATTTCGATACAATTTTATGTAGTATTACTATATGTGATTTGGCCTTCATATCTCAGATTTTCGCATAATATTGCATTTTAAGCAAGTTTTCTTGCATTTTGTTTCGTACTAAAAATAATCAAATTCAGCAATATTTTGACGTTTATCATCCCCTTTTCCTTTATGTGATATAAACAAAATATCATCGAATTAGGAAATATTTTGCTGTTTTTCCACGTTTGTGTGAATTTTCAGTTTATTGTTATTGATTCATTAAATATACGAGAAAAATTATGCAAACACATAATTGATCAGAAAATTAACCTTAAATACTTCATTTTCAATCATCTATTTGTTTCTCGTTAAAATACTGAGTAAGATATTTAAAAGAGGAGAAGTTCTGTTTTTATTGCATATATCGACGTTTCAGCCGGATTAGAACGGTTTTACGTGTACATCTTCCATCGGTAATATAAACCGAAAATCAGGAACATTTTAGTTAATTTTAATGAAAACACATTGATTTTTATCATTTGTATTGGAAGCAACATTCTTTATACGTCTCTTCTAGGGGTCTAAAAAATACGAAACGTCGCTCTATGATTCGAAGTTAAAATCCTCAAATTTGGTATAATAATGACTTTTTTTCACATTTTTCATGTAGTTTGATATTACATAAATATATTCATTATTACCAATATTTCGATACTATTTCATGTAGTATCACTATATGTGATTTGGCCTTCAAATCTCAGATTTTCGCATAATATTGCATTTTAAGCAAGTTTTCTTGCATTTTGTTTCGTACTAAAAATCATCGAATTCAGCAATATTTTGACGTTTATCATCCCCTTTTCCTTTATGTGATATAAACAAAATATCATCGAATTAGGAAATATTTTGCTGTTTTTCCACGTTTTTGTGAATTTTCAGTTTATTGTTATTGATTCATTAAATATACGAGAAAAATTATGCAAACACATAATTGATCAGAAATTAACCTTAAATACTTCATTTTCAATCATCTATTTGTTTCTCGTTAAAATACTGAGTAAGATATTTAAAAGAGGAGAAGTTCTGTTTTTATTGCATATATCGAAGTTTCAGCCGGATTAGAGCGGTTTTACTTGTACATCTTCCATCGGTAATATAAACCGAAAATCAGGAACATTTCAGTTAATTTTAATGAAAACACATTGATTTTTATCATTTGTATTGGAAGCAACATCTTTATACGTCTCTTCTAGGGTCTAAAAAATACGAAACGACGCTCTATGATTCGAAGGTAAAATCCTCAAATTTGGTATAATAATGACTTTTTTCACATTTTTCATGTAGTTTGATATTACATAAATATATTCATTATTACCAATATTTCGATACTATTTCATGTAGTATCACTATATGTGATTTGGCCTTCAAATCTCAGATTTTCGCATAATATTGCATTTTAAGCAAGTTTTCTTGCATTTTGTTTCGTACTAAAAATCATCGAATTCAGCAATATTTTGACGTTTATCATCCCCTTTTCCTTTATGTGATATAAACAAAATATCATCGAATTAGGAAATATTTTGCTGTTTTTCCACGTTTTTGTGAATTTTCAGTTTATTGCTATTAATTCATTATATATACGATGAAAATGATGCAAACACATAATTGATTAGAAATTAACCTTATACACTTCATTTTCAATCAACTATTTGTTTCTCATTAAAATACTGAGTGACATATTGGAAAGGGGAGAAGTTCTGTTTATATTGCATATATCGACGTTTCAGCCGGATTAGAGCGGTTTTACATGTACATCTTCTTTCGGTAATATAAACGAAAAATCAGGAACATATTAGTTAATTCTAATGAAAACACATTGATTTTTATCATTTGTATTTGAAACAACATTGTCATATGTCTTTTCTTGGATCTAAATAATACGAAACCTCGCTCTATGATTTGAAGTTAAAATTCTCAAATATGGGAATATAATGACTTTTTTCACGTTATTCATGAAGTGTGATTTTACGTATATATATTCGTTTTTACCAATATTTCGATACTACATGTTTTCTCACGATATGTGATTTGGCCTTCAAATCTCAGAATTTCGCAAATTGTGCATCTTTAAGCAAGTTTTCTTACATTTTGTTTTGTACTAAAAATCATCGAATTTAGCAATATTTTGACCTTTATTATTCCCTTTTCCTTTATGTGATTTAAACAAAATATCATCGAATTAGGCCGTTTTCCACGTTTTTGTGAATTTTCAGTTTATTGTTATTGATTCATTAAATATACGAGAAAAATTATGCAAACACATAATTGAGCAGAAAGTAACCTTAAATACTTCATTTTCAATCATCTATTTGTTTCTCGTTATATTACTGAGTAAGATATTGAAAAGGGAAGAAGTTCTGTTTTTATTGCATATATCAACGTTTCAGCCGGATTAGAACGGTTTTACGTGTACATCCTCCATCGGTAATATAAACAAAAAATCAGGAACATTTTAGTTAATTTTAATGAAAACACATTGATTTTTATCAATTGTATTGGAAGCAACATCTTTACACGTCTTTTCTAGGGGTCTAAAAAATACGAAACGTCGCTCTATGATTCGAAGTTAAAATCCTCAATTTTGGTATAATAATGATTTTTTTCACGTTTTTCATGTAGTTTGATATTACGTAAATATATTCATTTTTACCAATATTTCGATACAATTTTATGTAGTATCACTATATGTGATTTGGCCTTCAAATCTCAGATTTTCGCATAATATTGCATTTTAAGCAAGTTTTCTTGCATTTTGTTTCGTACTAAAAATAATCGAATTCAGCAATATTTTGACGTTTATCATCCCCTTTTCCTTTATGTGATATAAACAAAATATCATCGAATTAGGAAATATTTTGCTGTTTTTCCACGTTTGTGTGAATTTTCAGTTTATTGTTATTGATTCATTAAATATACGAGAAAAATTATGCAAACACATAATTGATCAGAAATTAACCTTAAATACTTCATTTTCAATCATCTATTTGTTTCTCGTTAAAATACTGAGTAAGATATTTAAAAGAGGAGAAGTTCTGTTTTTATTGCATATATCGAAGTTTCAGCCGGATTAGAGCGGTTTTACTTGTACATCTTCCATCGGTAATATAAACCGAAAATCAGGAACATTTCAGTTAATTTTAATGAAAACACATTGATTTTTATCATTTGTATTGGAAGCAACATCTTTATACGTCTCTTCTAGGGTCTAAAAAATACGAAACGACGCTCTATGATTCGAAGGTAAAATCCTCAAATTTGGTATAATAATGACTTTTTTCACATTTTTCATGTAGTTTGATATTACATAAATATATTCATTATTACCAATATTTCGATACTATTTCATGTAGTATCACTATATGTGATTTGGCCTTCAAATCTCAGATTTTCGCATAATATTGCATTTTAAGCAAGTTTTCTTGCATTTTGTTTCGTACTAAAAATCATCGAATTCAGCAATATTTTGACGTTTATCATCCCCTTTTCCTTTATGTGATATAAACAAAATATCATCGAATTAGGAAATATTTTGCTGTTTTTCCACGTTTTTGTGAATTTTCAGTTTATTGCTATTAATTCATTATATATACGATGAAAATGATGCAAACACATAATTGATTAGAAATTAACCTTATACACTTCATTTTCAATCAACTATTTGTTTCTCATTAAAATACTGAGTGACATATTGGAAAGGGGAGAAGTTCTGTTTATATTGCATATATCGACGTTTCAGCCGGATTAGAGCGGTTTTACATGTACATCTTCTTTCGGTAATATAAACGAAAAATCAGGAACATATTAGTTAATTCTAATGAAAACACATTGATTTTTATCATTTGTATTTGAAACAACATTGTCATATGTCTTTTCTTGGATCTAAATAATACGAAACCTCGCTCTATGATTTGAAGTTAAAATTCTCAAATATGGGAATATAATGACTTTTTTCACGTTATTCATGAAGTGTGATTTTACGTATATATATTCGTTTTTACCAATATTTCGATACTACATGTTTTCTCACGATATGTGATTTGGCCTTCAAATCTCAGAATTTCGCAAATTGTGCATCTTTAAGCAAGTTTTCTTACATTTTGTTTTGTACTAAAAATCATCGAATTTAGCAATATTTTGACCTTTATTATTCCCTTTTCCTTTATGTGATTTAAACAAAATATCATCGAATTAGGCCGTTTTCCACGTTTTTGTGAATTTTCAGTTTATTGTTATTGATTCATTAAATATACGAGAAAAATTATGCAAACACATAATTGAGCAGAAAATAACCTTAAATACTTCATTTTCAATCATCTATTTGTTTCTCGTTATAATACTGAGTAAGATATTGAAAAGGGAAGAAGTTCTGTTTTTATTGCATATATCAACGTTTCAGCCGGATTAGAACGGTTTTACGTGTACATCCTCCATCGGTAATATAAACCAAAAATCAGGAACATTTTAGTTAATTTTAATGAAAACACATTGATTTTTATCAATTGTATTGGAAGCAACATCTTTACACGTCTTTTCTAGGGGTCTAAAAAATACGAAACGTCGCTCTATGATTCGAAGTTAAAATCCTCAATTTTGGTATAATAATGATTTTTTTCACGTTTTTCATGTAGTTTGATATTACGTAAATATATTCATTTTTACCAATATTTCGATACAATTTTATGTAGTATCACTATATGTGATTTGGCCTTCAAATCTCAGATTTTCGCATAATATTGCATTTTAAGCAAGTTTTCTTGCATTTTGTTTCGTACTAAAAATAATCGAATTCAGCAATATTTTGACGTTTATCATCCCCTTTTCCTTTATGATATAAACAAAATATCATCGAATTAGGAAATATTTTGCTGTTTTTCCACGTTTGTGTGAATTTTCAGTTTATTGTTATTGATTCATTAAATATACGAGAAAAATTATGCAAACACATAATTGATCAGAAATTAACCTTAAATACTTCATTTTCAATCATCTATTTGTTTCTCGTTAAAATACTGAGTAAGATATTTAAAAGAGGAGAAGTTCTGTTTTATTGCATATATCGACGTTTCAGCCGGATTAGAGCGGTTTTACGTGTACATCTTCCATCGGTAATATAAACCGAAAATCAGGAACATTTTAGTTAATTTTAATGAAAACACATTGATTTTTATCATTTGTATTGGAAGCAACATCTTTATACGTCTCTTCTAGGGTCTAAAAAATACGAAACGTCGCTCTATGATTCGAAGGTAAAATCCTCAAATTTGGTATAATAATGACTTTTTTCACATTTTTCATGTAGTTTGATATTACATAAATATATTCATTATTACCAATATTTCGATACTATTTCATGTAGTATCACTATATGTGATTTGGCCTTCAAATCTCAGATTTTCGCATAATATTGCATTTTAAGCAAGTTTTCTTGCATTTTGTTTCGTACTAAAAATCATCGAATTCAGCAATATTTTGACGTTTATCATCCCCTTTTCCTTTATGTGATATAAACAAAATATCATCGAATTAGGAAATATTTTGCTGTTTTTCCACGTTTTTGTGAATTTTCAGTTTATTGCTATTAATTCATTATATATACGATGAAAATGATGCAAACACATAATTGATTAGAAATTAACCTTATACACTTCATTTTCAATCAACTATTTGTTTCTCGTTAAAATACTGAGTGACATATTGGAAAGGGGAGACGTTCTGTTTATATTGCATATATCGACGTTTCAGCCGGATTAGAGCGGTTTTACATGTACATCTTCTTTCGGTAATATAAACGAAAAATCAGGAACATATTAGTTAATTCTAATGAAAACACATTGATTTTTATCATTTGTATTTGAAACAACATTGTCATATGTCTTTTCTTGGATCTAAATAATACGAAACCTCGCTCTATGATTTGAAGTTAAAATTCTCAATATGGGAATATAGTGACTTTTTTCACGTTATTCATGAAGTGTGATTTTACGTATATATATTCGTTTTTACCAATATTTCGATACTACATGTTTTCTCACGATATGTGATTTGGCCTTCAAATCTCAGAATTTCGCAAATTGTGCATCTTTAAGCAAGTTTTCTTGCATTTTGCTTTGTACTAAAAATCATCGAATTTAGCAATATTTTGACCTTTATCATTCCCTTTTCCTTTATGTGATTTAAACAAAATATCATCGAATTAGGCCGTTTTCCACGTTTTTGTGAATTTTCAGTTTATTGTTATTGATTCATTAAATATACGAGAAAAATTATGCAAACACATAATTGAGCAGAAAGTAACCTTAAATACTTCATTTTCAATCATCTATTTGTTTCTCGTTATAATACTGAGTAAGATATTGAAAAGGGAAGAAGTTCTGTTTTTATTGCATATATCAACGTTTCAGCCGGATTAGAACGGTTTTACGTGTACATCCTCCATCGGTAATATAAACAAAAAATCAGGAACATTTTAGTTAATTTTAATGAAAACACATTGATTTTTATCAATTGTATTGGAAGCAACATCTTTACACGTCTTTTCTAGGGGTCTAAAAAAATACGAAACGTCGCTCTATGATTCGAAGTTAAAATCCTCAATTTTGGTATAATAATGATTTTTTTCACGTTTTTCATGTAGTTTGATATTACGTAAATATATTCATTTTTACCAATATTTCGATACAATTTTATGTAGTATCACTATATGTGATTTGGCCTTCAAATCTCAGATTTTCGCATAATATTGCATTTTAAGCAAGTTTTCTTGCATTTTGTTTCGTACTAAAAATAATCGAATTCAGCAATATTTTGACGTTTATCATCCCCTTTTCCTTTATGTGATATAAACAAAATATCATCGAATTAGGAAATATTTTGCTGTTTTTCCACGTTTGTGTGAATTTTCAGTTTATTGTTATTGATTCATTAAATATACGAGAAAAAATTATGCAAACACATAATTGATCAGAAATTAACCTTAAATACTTCATTTTCAATCATCTATTTGTTTCTCGTTAAAATACTGAGTAAGATATTTAAAAGAGGAGAAGTTCTGTTTTTATTGCATATATCGAAGTTTCAGCCGGATTAGAGCGGTTTTACTTGTACATCTTCCATCGGTAATATAAACCGAAAATCAGGAACATTTCAGTTAATTTTAATGAAAACACATTGATTTTTATCATTTGTATTGGAAGCAACATCTTTATACGTCTCTTCTAGGGTCTAAAAAATACGAAACGACGCTCTATGATTCGAAGGTAAAATCCTCAAATTTGGTATAATAATGACTTTTTTCACATTTTTCATGTAGTTTGATATTACATAAATATATTCATTATTACCAATATTTCGATACTATTTCATGTAGTATCACTATATGTGATTTGGCCTTCAAATCTCAGATTTTCGCATAATATTGCATTTTAAGCAAGTTTTCTTGCATTTTGTTTCGTACTAAAAATCATCGAATTCAGCAATATTTTGACGTTTATCATCCCCTTTTCCTTTATGTGATATAAACAAAATATCATCGAATTAGGAAATATTTTGCTGTTTTTCCACGTTTTTGTGAATTTTCAGTTTATTGCTATTAATTCATTATATATACGATGAAAATGATGCAAACACATAATTGATTAGAAATTAACCTTATACACTTCATTTTCAATCAACTATTTGTTTCTCATTAAAATACTGAGTGACATATTGGAAAGGGGAGAAGTTCTGTTTATATTGCATATATCGACGTTTCAGCCGGATTAGAGCGGTTTTACATGTACATCTTCTTTCGGTAATATAAACGAAAAATCAGGAACATATTAGTTAATTCTAATGAAAACACATTGATTTTTATCATTTGTATTTGAAACAACATTGTCATATGTCTTTTCTTGGATCTAAATAATACGAAACCTCGCTCTATGATTTGAAGTTAAAATTCTCAAATATGGGAATATAATGACTTTTTTCACGTTATTCATGAAGTGTGATTTTACGTATATATATTCGTTTTTACCAATATTTCGATACTACATGTTTTCTCACGATATGTGATTTGGCCTTCAAATCTCAGAATTTCGCAAATTGTGCATCTTTAAGCAAGTTTTCTTACATTTTGTTTTGTACTAAAAATCATCGAATTTAGCAATATTTTGACCTTTATTATTCCCTTTTCCTTTATGTGATTTAAACAAAATATCATCGAATTAGGCCGTTTTCCACGTTTTTGTGAATTTTCAGTTTATTGTTATTGATTCATTAAATATACGAGAAAAATTATGCAAACACATAATTGAGCAGAAAAGTAACCTTAAATACTTCATTTTCAATCATCTATTTGTTTCTCGTTATATTACTGAGTAAGATATTGAAAAGGGAAGAAGTTCTGTTTTTATTGCATATATCAACGTTTCAGCCGGATTAGAACGGTTTTACGTGTACATCCTCCATCGGTAATATAAACCAAAAAATCAGGAACATTTTAGTTAATTTTAATGAAAACACATTGATTTTTATCAATTGTATTGGAAGCAACATCTTTACACGTCTTTTCTAGGGGTCTAAAAAATACGAAACGTCGCTCTATGATTCGAAGTTAAAATCCTCAATTTTGGTATAATAATGATTTTTTTCACGTTTTTCATGTAGTTTGATATTACGTAAATATATTCATTTTTACCAATATTTCGATACAATTTTATGTAGTATCACTATATGTGATTTGGCCTTCAAATCTCAGATTTTCGCATAATATTGCATTTTAAGCAAGTTTTCTTGCATTTTGTTTCGTACTAAAAATAATCGAATTCAGCAATATTTTGACGTTTATCATCCCCTTTTCCTTTATGTGATATAAACAAAATATCATCGAATTAGGAAATATTTTGCTGTTTTTCCACGTTTGTGTGAATTTTCAGTTTATTGTTATTGATTCATTAAATATACGAGAAAAATTATGCAAACACATAATTGATCAGAAATTAACCTTAATACTTCATTTTCAATCATCTATTTGTTTCTCGTTAAAATACTGAGTAAGATATTTAAAAGAGGAGAAGTTCTGTTTTTATTGCATATATCGAAGTTTCAGCCGGATTAGAGCGGTTTTACTTGTACATCTTCCATCGGTAATATAAACCGAAAATCAGGAACATTTCAGTTAATTTAATGAAAACACATTGATTTTTATCATTTGTATTGGAAGCAACATCTTTATACGTCTCTTCTAGGGTCTAAAAAATACGAAACGACGCTCTATGATTCGAAGGTAAAATCCTCAAATTTGGTATAATAATGACTTTTTTCACATTTTTCATGTAGTTTGATATTACATAAATATATTCATTATTACCAATATTTCGATACTATTTCATGTAGTATCACTATATGTGATTTGGCCTTCAAATCTCAGATTTCGCATAATATTGCATTTTAAGCAAGTTTTCTTGCATTTTGTTTCGTACTAAAAATCATCGAATTCAGCAATATTTTGACGTTTATCATCCCTTTTCCTTTATGTGATATAAACAAAATATCATCGAATTAGGAAATATTTTGCTGTTTTTCCACGTTTTTGTGAATTTTCAGTTTATTGCTATTAATTCATTATATATACGATGAAAATGATGCAAACACATAATTGATTAGAAATTAACCTTATACACTTCATTTTCAATCAACTATTTGTTTCTCATTAAAATACTGAGTGACATATTGGAAAGGGGAGAAGTTCTGTTTATATTGCATATATCGACGTTTCAGCCGGATTAGAGCGGTTTTACATGTACATCTTCTTTCGGTAATATAAACGAAAAATCAGGAACATATTAGTTAATTCTAATGAAAACACATTGATTTTTATCATTTGTATTTGAAACAACATTGTCATATGTCTTTTCTTGGATCTAAATAATACGAAACCTCGCTTCTATGATTTGAAGTTAAAATTCTCAAATATGGGAATATAATGACTTTTTTCACGTTATTCATGAAGTGTGATTTTACGTATATATATTCGTTTTTACCAATATTTCGATACTACATGTTTTCTCACGATATGTGATTTGGCCTTCAAATCTCAGATTTTCGCAAATTGTGCATCTTTAAGCAAGTTTTCTTACATTTTGTTTTGTACTAAAAATCATCGAATTTAGCAATATTTTGACCTTTATTATTCCCTTTTCCTTTATGTGATATAAACAAAATATCATCGAATTAGGCCGTTTTCCACGTTTTTGTGAATTTTCAGTTTATTGTTATTGATTCATTAATATACGAGAAAAATTATGCAAACACATAATTGAGCAGAAAATAACCTTAAATACTTCATTTTCAATCATCTATTTGTTTCTCGTTATAATACTGAGTAAGATATTGAAAAGGGAAGAAGTTCTGTTTTATTGCATATATCAACGTTTCAGCCGGATTAGAACGGTTTTACGTGTACATCCTCCATCGGTAATATAAACCAAAAATCAGGAACATTTTAGTTAATTTTAATGAAAACACATTGATTTTTATCAATTGTATTGGAAGCAACATCTTTACACGTCTTTTCTAGGGGTCTAAAAATACGAAACGTCGCTCTATGATTTGAAGTTAAAATCCTCAATTTGGTATAATAAGTGATTTTTTCACGTTTTTCATGTAGTTTGATATTACGTAAATATATTCATTTTTACCAATATTTCGATACTAATTTTATGTAGTATCACTATATGTGATTTGGCCTTCAAATCTCAGATTTTCGCATAATATTGCATTTTAAGCAAGTTTTCTTGCATTTTGTTTTCGTACTAAAAATAATCGAATTCAGCAATATTTTGACGTTTATCATTCCCTTTTCCTTTATGTGATATAAACAAAATATCATCGAATTAGGAAAATATTTGCTGTTTTCCACGTTTTTGTGAATTTTCAGTTTATTGTTATTGATTCATTAAATATACGAGAAAAATTATGCAAACACATAATTGATCAGAAAATAACCTTAAATACTTCATTTTCAATCATCTATTTGTTTCTCGTTATAATACTGAGTAAGATATTTAAAAGAGGAGAAGTTCTGTTTTTATTGCATATATCGACGTTTCAGCCGGATTAGAACGGTTTTACGTGTACATCTTCCATCGGTAATATAAACCGAAAATCAGGAACATTTTAGTTAATTTTAATGAAAACACAATTGATTTTTATCAATTTGTATTGGAAGCAACATCTTTATACGTCTCTTCTAGGGGTCTAAAAATACGAAACGTCGCTCTATGATTCGAAGTTAAAAATCCTCAAATTTGGTATAATAATGACTTTTTTTCACATTTTTCATGTAGTTTGATATTACATAAATATATTCATTTTTACCAATATTTCGATACTATTTCATGTAGTATCACTATATGTGATTTGGCCTTCAAATCTCAGATTTTTCGCATAATATTGCATTTTAAGCAAGTTTTCTTGCATTTTGTTTCGTACTAAAAATAATCGAATTCAGCAATATTTTGACGTTTATCATCCCCTTTTCCTTTATGTTGATATAAACAAAATATCATCGAATTAGGAAATATTTTGCTGTTTTTCCACGTTTTTGTGAATTTTCAGTTTATTGCTATTAATTCATTATATATACGATGAAAATGATGCAAACACATAATTGATTAGAAATTAACCTTATACACTTCATTTTCAATCAACTATTTGTTTCTCGTTAAAATACTGAGTGACATATTGGAAAGGGGGAGAAGTTCTGTTTATATTGCATATATCGACGTTTCAGCCGGATTAGAGCGGTTTTACATGTACAATCTTCTTTCGGTAATATAAACGAAAAATCAGGAACATATTAGTTAATTCTAATGAAAACACATTGATTTTTATCATTTGTATTTGAAACAACATTGTCATATGTCTTTTCTTGGATCTAAATAATACGAAACCTCGCTCTATGATTTGAAGTTAAAATTCTCAAATATGGGAATATAGTGACTTTTTTCACGTTATTCATGAAGTGTGATTTTACGTATATATATTCGTTTTTACCAATATTTCGATACTACATGTTTTCTCACGATATGTGATTTGGCCTTCAAATCTCAGAATTTCGCAAATTGTGCATCTTTAAGCAAGTTTTCTTGCATTTTGCTTTGTACTAAAAATCATCGAATTTAGCAATATTTTGACCTTTATCATTCCCTTTCCTTTATGTGATTTAAACAAAATATCATCGAATTAGGCCGTTTTCCACGTTTTTGTGAATTTTCAGTTTATTGTTATTGATTCATTAAATATACGAGAAAAAATTATGCAAACACATAATTGAGCAGAAAGTAACCTTAAATACTTCATTTTCAATCATCTATTTGTTTCTCGTTATAATACTGAGTAAGATATTGAAAAGGGAAGAAGTTCTGTTTTTATTGCATATATCAACGTTTCAGCCGGATTAGAACGGTTTTTACGTGTACATCCTCCATCGGTAATATAAACAAAAAATCAGGAACATTTTAGTTAATTTTAATGAAAACACATTGATTTTTATCAATTGTATTGGAAGCAACATCTTTACACGTCTTTTCTAGGGGTCTAAAAATACGAAACGTCGCTCTATGATTCGAAGTTAAAATCCTCAATTTTGGTATAATAATGATTTTTTTCACGTTTTTCATGTAGTTTGATATTACGTAAATATATTCATTTTTACCAATATTTCGATACAATTTTATGTAGTATCACTATATGTGATTTGGCCTTCAATCTCAGATTTTCGCATAATATTGCATTTTAAGCAAGTTTTCTTGCATTTTGTTTCGTACTAAAAATAATCGAATTCAGCAATATTTTGACGTTTATCATCCCTTTTCCTTATGTGATATAAACAAAATATCATCGAATTAGGAAATATTTTGCTGTTTTTCCACGTTTGTGTGAATTTTCAGTTTATTGTTATTGATTCATTAAATATACGAGAAAAATTATGCAAACACATAATTGATCAGAAAATTAACCTTAAATACTTCATTTTCAATCATCTATTTGTTTCTCGTTAAATACTGAGTAAGATATTTAAAAGAGAGAAGTTCTGTTTTTATTGCATATATCGACGTTTCAGCCGGATTAGAGCGGTTTTACTTGTACATCTTCCATCGGTAATATAAACCGAAAATCAGGAACATTTTAGTTAATTTTAATGAAAACACATTGATTTTTATCATTTGTATTGGAAGCAACATCTTTATACGTCTCTTCTACGGTCTAAAAAATACGAAACGTCGCTCTATGATTCGAAGGTAAAATCCTCAAATTTGGTATAATAATGACTTTTTTCACATTTTTCATGTAGTTTGATATTACATAAATATATTCATTATTACCAATATTTCGATACTATTTCATGTAGTATCACTATATGTGATTTGGCCTTCAAATCTCAGATTTTCGCAAAATATTGCATTTTAAGCAAGTTTTCTGGCATTTTGTTTCGTACTAAAAATCATCGAATTCAGCAATATTTTGACGTTTATCATCCCCTTTTCCTTTATGTGATATAAACAAAATATCATCGAATTAGGAAATATTTTGCTGTTTTTCCACGTTTTTGTGAATTTTCAGTTTATTGCTATTAATTCATTATATATACGATGAAAATGATGCAAACACATAATTGATTAGAAATTAACCTTATACACTTCATTTTCAATCAACTATTTGTTTCTGGTTAAAATACTGAGTGACATATTTGAAAGGGGAGAAGCTCTGTTTATATTGCATATATCGACGTTTCAGCCGGATTAGAGCGGTTTTACATGTACATCTTCTTTCGGTAATATAAACGAAAAATCAGGAACATATTAGTTAATTCTAATGAAAACACATTGATTTTTATCATTTGTATTTGAAACAACATTGTCATATGTCTTTTCTTGGATCTAAATAATACGAAACCTCGCTCTATGATTTGAAGTTAAAATTCTCAAATATGGGAATATAGTGACTTTTTTCACGTTATTCATGAAGTGTGATTTTACGTATATATATTCGTTTTTACCAATATTTCGATACTACATGTTTACTCACGATATGTGATTTGGCCTTCAAATCTCAGAATTTCGCAAATTGTGCATCTTTAAGCAAGTTTTCTTGCATTTTGTTTTGTACTAAAAATCATCGAATTTAGCAATATTTTGACCTTTATCATTCCCTTTTCCTTTATGTGATTTAAACAAAATATCATCGAATTAGGCCGTTTTCCACGTTTTTGTGAATTTTCAGTTTATTGTTATTGATTCATTAAATATACGAGAAAAATTATGCAAACACATAATTGAGCAGAAAATAACCTTAAATACTTCATTTTCAATCATCTATTTGTTTCTCGTTATAATACTGAGTAAGATATTGAAAAGGGAAGAAGTTCTGTTTTTATTGCATATATCAACGTTTCAGCCGGATTAGAACGGTTTTACGTGTACATCCTCCATCGGTAATATAAACCAAAAATCAGGAACATTTTTGTTAATTTTAATGAAAACACATTGATTTTTATCAATTGTATTGGAAGCAACATCTTTACACGTCTTTTCTAGGGGTCTAAAAAATACGAAACGTCGCTCTATGATTCGAAGTTAAAATCCTCAATTTTGGTATAATAATGATTTTTTCACGTTTTTCATGTAGTTTGATATTACGTAAATATATTCATTTTTACCAATATTTCGATACAATTTTATGTAGTATCACTATATGTGATTTGGCCTTCAAATCTCAGATTTTCGCATAATATTGCATTTTAAGCAAGTTTTCTTGCATTTTGTTTCGTACTAAAAATAATCGAATTCAGCAATATTTTGACGTTTATCATCCCCTTTTCCTTTATGTGATATAAACAAAATATCATCGAATTAGGAAATATTTTGCTGTTTTTTTACGTTTGTGTGAATTTTCAGTTTATTGTTATTGATTCATTAAATATACGAGAAAAATTATGCAAACACATAATTGATCAGAAATTAACCTTAAATACTTCATTTTTAATCATCTATTTGTTTCTCGTTAAAATACTGAGTAAGATATTTAAAAGAGGAGAAGTTCTGTTTTTATTGCATATATCGACGTTTCAGCCGGATTAGATAGGTTTTACGTGTACATCTTCCATCGGTAATATAAACCGAAAATCAGGAACATTTTAGTTAATTTTAATGAAAACACATTGATTTTTATCATTTGTATTGGAAGCAACTTCTTTATACGTCTCTTCTAGGGTCTAAAAAATACGAAACGTCGCTCTATGATTCGAAGTTAAAATCCTCAAATTTGGTATAATAATGACTTTTTTCACATTTTTCATGTAGTTTGATATTACATAAATATATTCATTTTTACCAATATTTCGATACTATTTCATGTAGTATCACTATATGTGATTTGGCCTTCAAATCTCAGATTTTCGCATAATATTGCATTTTAAGCAAGTTTTCTTGCATTTTGTTTCGTACTAAAAATCATCGAATTCAGCAATATTTTGACGTTTATCATCCCCTTTTCCTTTATGTGATATAAACAAAATATCATCGAATTAGGAAATATTTTGCTGTTTTTCCACGTTTTTGTGAATTTTCAGTTTATTGCTATTAATTCATTATATATACGATGAAAATGATGCAAACACATAATTGATTATAAATTAACCTTATACACTTCATTTTCAATCAACTATTTGTTTCTCGTTAAAATACTGAGTGACATATTGGAAAGGGGAGAAGTTCTGTTTATATTGCATTTATCGACGTTTCAGCCGGATTAGAGCGGTTTTACATGTACATCTTCTTTCGCTAATATAAACGAAAAATCAGGAACATTTTAGTTAATTCTAATGAAAACACATTGATTTTTATCATTTGTATTTGAAACAACATTGTCATATGTCTTTTCTTGGATCTAAATAATACGAAACCTCGCTCTATGATATGAAGTTAAAATCCTCAAATATGAAAATATAGTGACATTTTTCACGTTATTCATGAAGTGTGATTTTACGTATATATATTCGTTTTTACCAATATTTCGATACTACATGTTTTCTCACGATATGTGATTTGGCCTTCAAATCTCAGAATTTCGCAAATTTTGCATCTTTAAGCAAGTTATCTTGCATTTTGTTTTGTACTAAAAATCATCGAATTTAGCAATATTTTGACCTTCATCATCCCCTTTTCCTTTATGTGATTTAAACAAAATATCATCGAATTAGGCCGTTTTCCACGTTTTTGTGAATTTTCAGTTTATTGTTATTGATTCTTTAAATATACGAGAAAAATTGTGCAAACACATAATTGATCAGAAAATAACCTTAAATACTTCATTTGCAATCATCTATTTGTTTCTCGTTAAAATACTGAGTAAGATATTTAAAAGGGGAGAAGTTCTGTTTTTATTGCATATATCGACGTTTCAGCCGGATTAGAACGGTTTTACGTGTACATCTTCCATCGGTAATATAAACCGAAAATCAGGAACATTTTAGTTAATTTTAATGAAAACACATTGATTTTTATCATTTGTATTGGAAGCAACATCTTTATATGTTTTTTCTAGGGTCTAAAAAATACGAAACGTCGCTCTATGATTCGAAGTTAAAACCCTCAAATTTGGTATAATAATGACTTTTTTCACGTTTTCATATTGTTTGATATTACGTAAATATATTCATTTTTACCAATATTTCGATACTATTTCATGTAGTATCACTATATGTGATTTGGCCTTCAAATCTCAGATTTTCGCATAATATTGCATTTTAAGCAAGTTTTCTTGCATTTCGTTTCGTACTAAAAATCATCGAATTCAGCAATATTTTGACGTTGATCATCCCCTTTTCCTTTATGGGATATAAACAAAATATCTTCGAATTAGGAAATATTTTGCTGTTTTTCCACGTTTTTGTGAATTTTCAGTTTATTGCTATTAATTCATTATATATACGATGAATCACTAGTATCACTATATGTGATTTGGCCTTCAAATCTCAGATTTTCGCATAATATTGCATTTTAAGCAAGTTTTCTAGCATTTTGTTTCGTACTAAAAATCATCGAATTTAGCAATGTTTTAACGTTGATCATCCCCTTTTCCTTTATGTGATATAAACAAAATATCATCGAATTAGGAAATATTTTGCTGTTTTTCCACGTTTTTGTGAATTTTCAATTTATTGCTATTAATTCATTATATATACGATGAAAATGATGCAAACACATAATTGATTAGAATTTAACCTTAAACACTTCATTTTCAATCAACTATTTGTTTCTCGTTAAAATACTGAGTGGCAATAAGAAATAGGAAATTTCAATTTCAAATTTTCCAATAGGAAAGGGGAGAATTTCTGTTTTTATTGCATATATCTACGTTTCAGCCGGATTAGAACGGTTTTACGTGTACATCTTCCATTGGTAATATAACAGAAAATCAGGAACATTTTAGTTAATTCTAATGAAAAACATTGATTTTTATCATTTGTATTTGAAACAACATTGTCATATGTCTTTTCTTGGATCTAAATAATACGAAACCTCGCTCTATGATTTGAAGTTAAAATTCTCAAAAATGGGAATATAGTGACTTTTTTCACGTTATTCATGAAGTGTGATTTTACGTATATATATATTCGTTTTTACCAATATTTCGATACTACATGTTTTCTCACGATATGTGATTTGGCCTTCAAATCTCAGAATTTCGCAAATTGTGCATCTTTAAGCAAGTTTTCTTGCATTTTGTTTTGTACTAAAAATCATCGAATTTAGCAATATTTTGACCTTTATCATTCCCTTTTCCTTTATGTGATTTAAACAAAATATCATCGAATTAGGTTCCTTTTCCACGTTTTTGTGAATTTTCAGTTTATTGTTATTGATTCATTAAATATACGAGAAAAATTATGCAAACACATAATTGAGCAGAAAATAACCTTAAATACTTCATTTTCAATCATCTATTTGTTTCTCGTTATAATACTGAGTAAGATATTGAAAAGGGAAGAAGTTCTGTTTTTATTGCATATATCAACGTTTCAGCCGGATTAGAACGGTTTTACGTGTACATCCTCCATCGGTAATATAAACCAAAAATCAGGAACATTTTAGTTAATTTTAATGAAAACACATTGATTTTTATCAATTGTATTGGAAGCAACATCTTTACACGTCTTTTCTAGGGGTCTAAAAAATACGAAACGTCGCTCTATGATTTGGAGTTAAAATCCTCAATTTTGGTATAATAATGATTTTTTTCACGTTTTTCATGTAGTTTGATATTACGTAAATATATTCATTTTTACCAATATTTCGATACAATTTTATGTAGTATTACTATATTTGATTTGGCCTTCATATCTCAGATTTTCGCATAATATTGCATTTTAAGCAAGTTTTCTTGCATTTTGTTTCGTACTAAAAATAATCAAATTCAGCAATATTTTGACGTTTATCATCCCCTTTTCCTTTATGTGATATAAACAAAATATCATCGAATTAGGAAATATTTTGCTGTTTTTCCACGTTTTTGTGAATTTTCAGTTTATTGTTATTGATTCATTAAATATACGAGAAAAATTATGCAAACACATAATTGATCAAAAAATAACCTTAAATACTTCATTTTCAATCATCTATTTGTTTCTCGTTAAAATACTGAGTAAGATATTTAAAAGAGGAGAAGTTCTGTTTTTATTGCATATATCGACGTTTCAGCCGGATTAGAACGGTTTTACGTGTACATCTTCCATCGGTAATATAAACCGAAAATCAGGAACATTTTAGTTAATTTTAATGAAAACACATTGATTTTTATCATTTGTATTGGAAGCAACTTCTTTATACGTCTCTTCTAGGGTCTAAAAAATACGAAACGTCGCTCTATGATTCGAAGTTAAAATCCTCAAATTTGGTATAATAATGACTTTTTTCATGTAGTTTGATATTACATAAATATATTCATTTTTACCAATATTTCGATACTATTTCATGTAGTATCACTATATGTGATTTGGCCTTCAAATCTCAGATTTTCGCATAATATTGCATTTTAAGCAAGTTTTCTTGCATTTTGTTTCGTACTAAAAATCATCGAATTCAGCAATATTTTGACGTTTATCATCCCCTTTTCCTTTATGTGATATAAACAAAATATCATCGAATTAGGAAATATTTTGCTGTTTTTCCACGTTTTTGTGAATTTTCAGTTTATTGCTATTAATTCATTATATATACGATGAAAATGATGCAAACACATAATTGATTATAAATTAACCTTATACACTTCATTTTCAATCAACTATTTGTTTCTCGTTAAAATACTGAGTGACATATTGGAAAGGGGAGAAGTTCTGTTTATATTGCATATATCGACGTTTCAGCCGGATTAGAGCGGTTTTACATGTACATCTTCTTTCGCTAATATAAACGAAAAATCAGGAACATTTTAGTTAATTCTAATGAAAACACATTGATTTTTATCATTTGTATTTGAAACAACATTGTCATATGTCTTTTCTTGGATCTAAATAATACGAAACCTCGCTCTATGATATGAAGTTAAAATCCTCAAATATGAAAATATAGTGACATTTTTCACGTTATTCATGAAGTGTGATTTTACGTATATATATTCGTTTTTACCAATATTTCGATACTACATGTTTTCTCACGATATGTGATTTGGCCTTCAAATCTCAGAATTTCGCAAATTTTGCATCTTTAAGCAAGTTATCTTGCATTTTGTTTTGTACTAAAAATCATCGAATTTAGCAATATTTTGACCTTCATCATCCCCTTTTCCTTTATGTGATTTAAACAAAATATCGAATTAGGCCGTTTTCCACGTTTTTGTGAATTTTCAGTTTATTGTTATTGATTCATTAAATATACGAGAAAAATTGTGCAAACACATAATTGATCAGAAAATAACCTTAAATACTTCATTTGCAATCATCTATTTGTTTCTCGTTAAAATACTGAGTAAGATATTTAAAAGGGGAGAAGTTCTGTTTTTATTGCATATATCGACGTTTCAGCCGGATTAGAACGGTTTTACGTGTACATCTTCCATCGGTAATATAAACCGAAAATCAGGAACATTTTAGTTAATTTTAATGAAAACACATTGATTTTTATCATTTGTATTGGAAGCAACATCTTTATATGTTTTTTCTAGGGTCTAAAAAATACGAAACGTCGCTCTATGATTCGAAGTTAAAACCCTCAAATTTGGTATAATAATGACTTTTTTCACGTTTTTCATATTGTTTGATATTACGTAAATATATTCATTTTTACCAATATTTCGATACTATTTCATGTAGTATCACTATATGTGATTTGGCCTTCAAATCTCAGATTTTCGCATAATATTGCATTTTAAGCAAGTTTTCTTGCATTTCGTTTCGTACTAAAAATCATCGAATTCAGCAATATTTTGACGTTGATCATCCCCTTTTCCTTTATGGGATATAAACAAAATATCTTCGAATTAGGAAATATTTTGCTGTTTTTCCACGTTTTTGTGAATTTTCAGTTTATTGCTATTAATTCATTATATATACGATGAATCACTAGTATCACTATATGTGATTTGGCCTTCAAATCTCAGATTTTCGCATAATATTGCATTTTAAGCAAGTTTTCTAGCATTTTGTTTCGTACTAAAAATCATCGAATTTAGCAATGTTTTAACGTTGATCATCCCCTTTTCCTTTATGTGATATAAACAAAATATCATCGAATTAGGAAATATTTTGCTGTTTTTCCACGTTTTTGTGAATTTTCAATTTATTGCTATAATTTCATTATATATACGATGAAAATGATGCAAACACATAATTGATTAGAATTTAACCTTAAACACTTCATTTTCAATCAACTATTTGTTTCTCGTTAAAATACTGAGTGGCAATAAGAAATAGGAAATTTCAATTTCAAATTTTCCAATAGGAAAGGGGAGAATTTCTGTTTTTATTGCATATATCGACGTTTCAGCCGGATTAGAACGGTTTTACGTGTACATCTTCCATCGGTAATATAAACAGAAAATCAGGAACATTTTAGTTAATTCTAATGAAAACACATTGATTTTTATCATTTGTATTTGAAACAACATTGTCATATGTCTTTTCTTGGATCTAAATAATACGAAACCTCGCTCTATGATATGAAGTTAAAATCCTCAAATATGAAAATATAGTGACATTTTTCACGTTATTCATGAAGTGTGATTTTACGTATATATATTCGTTTTTACCAATATTTCGATACTACATGTTTTCTCACGATATGTGATTTGGCCTTCAAATCTCAGAATTTCGCAAATTTTGCATCTTTAAGCAAGTTATCTTGCATTTTGTTTTGTACTAAAAATCATCGAATTTAGCAATATTTTGACCTTCATCATCCCCTTTTCCTTTATGTGATTTAAACAAAATATCATCGAATTAGGCCGTTTTCCACGTTTTTGTGAATTTTCAGTTTATTGTTATTGATTCATTAAATATACGAGAAAAATTGTGCAAACACATAATTGATCAGAAAATAACCTTAAATACTTCATTTGCAATCATCTATTTGTTTCTCGTTAAAATACTGAGTAAGATATTTAAAAGGGGAGAAGTTCTGTTTTTATTGCATATATCGACGTTTCAGCCGGATTAGAACGGTTTTACGTGTACATCTTCCATCGGTAATATAAACCGAAAATCAGGAACATTTTAGTTAATTTTAATGAAAACACATTGATTTTTATCATTTGTATTGGAAGCAACATCTTTATATGTTTTTTCTAGGGTCTAAAAAATACGAAACGTCGCTCTATGATTCGAAGTTAAAACCCTCAAATTTGGTATAATAATGACTTTTTTCACGTTTTTCATATTGTTTGATATTACGTAAATATATTCATTTTTACCAATATTTCGATACTATTTCATGTAGTATCACTATATGTGATTTGGCCTTCAAATCTCAGATTTTCGCATAATATTGCATTTTAAGCAAGTTTTCTTGCATTTCGTTTCGTACTAAAAATCATCGAATTCAGCAATATTTTGACGTTGATCATCCCCTTTTCCTTTATGGGATATAAACAAAATATCTTCGAATTAGGAAATATTTTGCTGTTTTTCCACGTTTTTGTGAATTTTCAGTTTATTGCTATTAATTCATTATATATACGATGAATCACTAGTATCACTATATGTGATTTGGCCTTCAAATCTCAGATTTTCGCATAATATTGCATTTTAAGGAAGTTTTCTAGCATTTTGTTTCGTACTAAAAATCATCGAATTTAGCAATGTTTTAACGTTGATCATCCCCTTTTCCTTTATGTGATATAAACAAAATATCATCGAATTAGGAAATATTTTGCTGTTTTTCCACGTTTTTGTGAATTTTCAATTTATTGCTATAATTTCATTATATATACGATGAAAATGATGCAAACACATAATTGATTAGAATTTAACCTTAAACACTTCATTTTCAATCAACTATTTGTTTCTCGTTAAAATACTGAGTGGCAATAAGAAATAGGAAATTTCAATTTCAAATTTTCCAATAGGAAAGGGGAGAATTTCTGTTTTTATTGCATATATCGACGTTTCAGCCGGATTAGAACGGTTTTACGTGTACATCTTCCATCGGTAATATAAACAGAAAATCAGGAACATTTTAGTTAATTCTAATGAAAACACATTGATTTTTATCATTTGTATTTGAAACAACATTGTCATATGTCTTTTCTTGGATCTAAATAATACGAAACCTCGCTCTATGATATGAAGTTAAAATCCTCAAATATGAAAATATAGTGACATTTTTCACGTTATTCATGAAGTGTGATTTTACGTATATATATTCGTTTTTACCAATATTTCGATACTACATGTTTTCTCACGATATGTGATTTGGCCTTCAAATCTCAGAATTTCGCAAATTTTGCATCTTTAAGCAAGTTATCTTGCATTTTGTTTTGTACTAAAAATCATCGAATTTAGCAATATTTTGACCTTCATCATCCCCTTTTCCTTTATGTGATTTAAACAAAATATCATCGAATTAGGCCGTTTTCCACGTTTTTGTGAATTTTCAGTTTATTGTTATTGATTCATTAAATATACGAGAAAAATTGTGCAAACACATAATTGATCAGAAAATAACCTTAAATACTTCATTTGCAATCATCTATTTGTTTCTCGTTAAAATACTGAGTAAGATATTTAAAAGGGGAGAAGTTCTGTTTTTATTGCATATATCGACGTTTCAGCCGGATTAGAACGGTTTTACGTGTACATCTTCCATCGGTAATATAAACCGAAAATCAGGAACATTTTAGTTAATTTTAATGAAAACACATTGATTTTTATCATTTGTATTGGAAGCAACATCTTTATATGTTTTTTCTAGGGTCTAAAAAATACGAAACGTCGCTCTATGATTCGAAGTTAAAACCCTCAAATTTGGTATAATAATGACTTTTTTCACGTTTTTCATATTGTTTGATATTACGTAAATATATTCATTTTTACCAATATTTCGATACTATTTCATGTAGTATCACTATATGTGATTTGGCCTTCAAATCTCAGATTTTCGCATAATATTGCATTTTAAGCAAGTTTTCTTGCATTTCGTTTCGTACTAAAAATCATCGAATTCAGCAATATTTTGACGTTGATCATCCCTTTTCCTTTATGGGATATAAACAAAATATCTTCGAATTAGGAAATATTTTGCTGTTTTTCCACGTTTTTGTGAATTTTCAGTTTATTGCTATTAATTCATTATATATACGATGAATCACTAGTATCACTATATGTGATTTGGCCTTCAAATCTCAGATTTTCGCATAATATTGCATTTTAAGGAAGTTTTCTAGCATTTTGTTTCGTACTAAAAATCATCGAATTTAGCAATGTTTTAACGTTGATCATCCCCTTTTCCTTTATGTGATATAAACAAAATATCATCGAATTAGGAAATATTTTGCTGTTTTTCCACGTTTTTGTGAATTTTCAATTTATTGCTATAATTTCATTATATATACGATGAAAATGATGCAAACACATAATTGATTAGAATTTAACCTTAAACACTTCATTTTCAATCAACTATTTGTTTCTCGTTAAAATACTGAGTGGCAATAAGAAATAGGAAATTTCAATTTCAAATTTTCCAATAGGAAAGGGGAGAATTTCTGTTTTTATTGCATATATCGACGTTTCAGCCGGATTAGAACGGTTTTACGTGTACATCTTCCATCGGTAATATAAACAGAAAATCAGGAACATTTTAGTTAATTCTAATGAAAACACATTGATTTTTATCATTTGTATTTGAAACAACATTGTCATATGTCTTTTCTTGGATCTAAATAATACGAAACCTCGCTCTATGATATGAAGTTAAAATCCTCAAATATGAAAATATAGTGACATTTTTCACGTTATTCATGAAGTGTGATTTTACGTATATATATTCGTTTTTACCAATATTTCGATACTACATGTTTTCTCACGATATGTGATTTGGCCTTCAAATCTCAGAATTTCGCAAATTTTGCATCTTTAAGCAAGTTATCTTGCATTTTGTTTTGTACTAAAAATCATCGAATTTAGCAATATTTTGACCTTCATCATCCCCTTTTCCTTTATGTGATTTAAACAAAATATCATCGAATTAGGCCGTTTTCCACGTTTTTGTGAATTTTCAGTTTATTGTTATTGATTCATTAAATATACGAGAAAAATTGTGCAAACACATAATTGATCAGAAAATAACCTTAAATACTTCATTTGCAATCATCTATTTGTTTCTCGTTAAAATACTGAGTAAGATATTTAAAAGGGGAGAAGTTCTGTTTTTATTGCATATATCGACGTTTCAGCCGGATTAGAACGGTTTTACGTGTACATCTTCCATCGGTAATATAAACCGAAAATCAGGAACATTTTAGTTAATTTTAATGAAAACACATTGATTTTTATCATTTGTATTGGAAGCAACATCTTTATATGTTTTTTCTAGGGTCTAAAAAATACGAAACGTCGCTCTATGATTCGAAGTTAAAACCCTCAAATTTGGTATAATAATGACTTTTTTCACGTTTTTCATATTGTTTGATATTACGTAAATATATTCATTTTTACCAATATTTCGATACTATTTCAAGTAGTATCACTATATGTGATTTGGCCTTCAAATCTCAGATTTTCGCATAATATTGCATTTTAAGCAAGTTTTCTTGCATTTCGTTTCGTTCTAAAAATCATCGAATTCAGCAATATTTTGACGTTGATCATCCCCTTTTCCTTTATGGGATATAAACAAAATATCTTCGAATTAGGAAATATTTTGCTGTTTTTCCACGTTTTTGTGAATTTTCAGTTTATTGCTATTAATTCATTATATATACGATGAATCACTAGTATCACTATATGTGATTTGGCCTTCAAATCTCAGATTTTCGCATAATATTGCATTTTAAGGAAGTTTTCTAGCATTTTGTTTCGTACTAAAAATCATCGAATTTAGCAATGTTTTAACGTTGATCATCCCCTTTTCCTTTATGTGATATAAACAAAATATCATCGAATTAGGAAATATTTTGCTGTTTTTCCACGTTTTTGTGAATTTTCAATTTATTGCTATAATTTCATTATATATACGATGAAAATGATGCAAACACATAATTGATTAGAATTTAACCTTAAACACTTCATTTTCAATCAACTATTTGTTTCTCGTTAAAATACTGAGTGGCAATAAGAAATAGGAAATTTCAATTTCAAATTTTCCAATAGGAAAGGGGAGAATTTCTGTTTTTATTGCATATATCGACGTTTCAGCCGGATTAGAACGGTTTTACGTGTACATCTTCCATCGGTAATATAAACAGAAAATCAGGAACATTTTAGTTAATTCTAATGAAAACACATTGATTTTTATCATTTGTATTTGAAACAACATTGTCATATGTCTTTTCTTGGATCTAAATAATACGAAACCTCGCTCTATGATATGAAGTTAAAATCCTCAAATATGAAAATATAGTGACATTTTTCACGTTATTCATGAAGTGTGATTTTACGTATATATATTCGTTTTTACCAATATTTCGATACTACATGTTTTCTCACGATATGTGATTTGGCCTTCAAATCTCAGAATTTCGCAAATTTTGCATCTTTAAGCAAGTTATCTTGCATTTTGTTTTGTACTAAAAATCATCGAATTTAGCAATATTTTGACCTTCATCATCCCCTTTTCCTTTATGTGATTTAAACAAAATATCATCGAATTAGGCCGTTTTCCACGTTTTTGTGAATTTTCAGTTATTGTTATTGATTCATTAAATATACGAGAAAAATTGTGCAAACACATAATTGATCAGAAAATAACCTTAAATACTTCATTTGCAATCATCTATTTGTTTCTCGTTAAAATACTGAGTAAGATATTTAAAAGGGGAGAAGTTCTGTTTTTATTGCATATATCGACGTTTCAGCCGGATTAGAACGGTTTTACGTGTACATCTTCCATCGGTAATATAAACCGAAAATCAGGAACATTTTAGTTAATTTTAATGAAAACACATTGATTTTTATCATTTGTATTGGAAGCAACATCTTTATATGTTTTTTCTAGGGTCTAAAAAATACAAAACGTCGCTCTATGATTCGAAGTTAAAACCCTCAAATTTGGTATAATAATGACTTTTTTCACGTTTTTCATATTGTTTGATATTACGTAAATATATTCATTTTTACCAATATTTCGATACTATTTCATGTAGTATCACTATATGTGATTTGGCCTTCAAATCTCAGATTTTCGCATAATATTGCATTTTAAGCAAGTTTTCTTGCATTTCGTTTCGTACTAAAAATCATCGAATTCAGCAATATTTTGAAGTTGATCATCCCCTTTTCCTTTATGGGATATATACAAAATATCTTCGAATTAGGAAATATTTTGCTGTTTTTCCACGTTTTTGTGAATTTTCAGTT
Organism: Procambarus clarkii; assembly: GCF_040958095.1. NCBI lineage: Eukaryota > Metazoa > Arthropoda > Malacostraca > Decapoda > Cambaridae > Procambarus > Procambarus clarkii. The sequence continues at coordinate 51,606,990 of NC_091161.1, forward strand.
TATTGCTATTAATTCATTATATATACGATGAATCACTAGTATCACTATATGTGATTTGGCCTTCAAATCTCAGATTTTCGCATAATATTGCATTTTAAGCAAGTTTTCTAGCATTTTGTTTCGTACTAAAAATCATCGAATTTAGCAATGTTTTAACGTTGATCATCCCCTTTTCCTTTATGTGATATAAACAAAATATCATCGAATTAGGAAATATTTTGCTGTTTTTCCACGTTTTTGTGAATTTTCAATTTATTGCTATTAATTCATTATATATACGATGAAAATGATGCAAACACATAATTGATTAGAATTTAACCTTAAACACTTCATTTTCAATCAACTATTTGTTTCTCGTTAAAATACTGAGTGGCAATAAGAAATAGGAAATTTCAATTTCAAATTTTCCAATAGGAAAGGGGAGAATTTCTGTTTTTATTGCATATATCGACGTTTCAGCCGGATTAGAACGGTTTTACGTGTACATCTTCCATCGGTAATATAAACAGAAAATCAGGAACATTTTAGTTAATTCTAATGAAAACACATTGATTTTTATCATTTGTATTTGAAACAACATTGTCATATGTCTTTTCTTAGATCTAAATAATACGAAACCTCGCTCTATGATATGAAGTTAAAATCCTCAAATATGGTAATGTAGTGACATTTATCACGTTATTCCTGAAGTGTGATTTTACGTATATATATATTCGTTTTTACCAATATTTCGATACTACATGTTTTCTCACGATATGTGATTTGGCCTTCAAATCTCAGAATTTCGCAAATTTTGCATCTTTAAGCAAGTTATCTTGCATTTTGTTTTGTACTAAAAATCATCGAATTTAGCAATATTTTGACCTTCATCATCCCCTTTTCCTTTATGTGATTTAAACAAAATATCATCGAATTAGGCCGTTTTCCACGTTTTTGTGAATTTTCAGTTTATTGTTATTGATTCATTAAATATACGAGAAAAATTGTGCAAACACATAATTGATCAGAAAATAACCTTAAATACTTCATTTGCAATCATCTATTTGTTTCTCGTTAAAATACTGAGTAAGATATTTAAAAGGGGAGAAGTTCTGTTTTTATTGCATATATCGACGTTTCAGCCGGATTAGAACGGTTTTACGTGTACATCTTCCATCGGTAATATAAACCGAAAATCAGGAACATTTTAGTTAATTTTAATGAAAACACATTGATTTTTATCATTTGTATTGGAAGCAACATCTTTATATGTTTTTTCTAGGGTCTAAAAAATATGAAACGTCGCTCTATGATTCGAAGTTAAAACCCTCAAATTTGGTATAATAATGACTTTTTTCACGTTTTTCATATTGTTTGATATTACGTAAATATATTCATTTTTACCAATATTTCGATACTATTTCAAGTAGTATCACTATATGTGATTTGGCCTTCAAATCTCAGATTTTCGCATAATATTGCATTTTAAGCAAGTTTTCTTGCATTTCGTTTCGTTCTAAAAATCATCGAATTCAGCAATATTTTGACGTTGATCATCCCCTTTTCCTTTATGGGATATAAACAAAATATCTTCGAATTAGGAAATATTTTGCTGTTTTTCCACGTTTTTGTGAATTTTCAGTTTATTGCTATTAATTCATTATATATACGATGAATCACTAGTATCACTATATGTGATTTGGCCTTCAAATCTCAGATTTTCGCATAATATTGCATTTTAAGGAAGTTTTCTAGCATTTTGTTTCGTACTAAAAATCATCGAATTTAGCAATGTTTTAACGTTGATCATCCCCTTTTCCTTTATGTGATATAAACAAAATATCATCGAATTAGGAAATATTTTGCTGTTTTTCCACGTTTTTGTGAATTTTCAATTTATTGCTATAATTTCATTATATATACGATGAAAATGATGCAAACACATAATTGATTAGAATTTAACCTTAAACACTTCATTTTCAATCAACTATTTGTTTCTCGTTAAAATACTGAGTGGCAATAAGAAATAGGAAATTTCAATTTCAAATTTTCCAATAGGAAAGGGGAGAATTTCTGTTTTTATTGCATATATCGACGTTTCAGCCGGATTAGAACGGTTTTACGTGTACATCTTCCATCGGTAATATAAACAGAAAATCAGGAACATTTTAGTTAATTCTAATGAAAACACATTGATTTTTATCATTTGTATTTGAAACAACATTGTCATATGTCTTTTCTTGGATCTAAATAATACGAAACCTCGCTCTATGATATGAAGTTAAAATCCTCAAATATGAAAATATAGTGACATTTTTCACGTTATTCATGAAGTGTGATTTTACGTATATATATTCGTTTTTACCAATATTTCGATACTACATGTTTTCTCACGATATGTGATTTGGCCTTCAAATCTCAGAATTTCGCAAATTTTGCATCTTTAAGCAAGTTATCTTGCATTTTGTTTTGTACTAAAAATCATCGAATTTAGCAATATTTTGACCTTCATCATCCCCTTTTCCTTTATGTGATTTAAACAAAATATCATCGAATTAGGCCGTTTTCCACGTTTTTGTGAATTTTCAGTTTATTGTTATTGATTCATTAAATATACGAGAAAAATTGTGCAAACACATAATTGATCAGAAAATAACCTTAAATACTTCATTTGCAATCATCTATTTGTTTCTCGTTAAAATACTGAGTAAGATATTTAAAAGGGGAGAAGTTCTGTTTTTATTGCATATATCGACGTTTCAGCCGGATTAGAACGGTTTTACGTGTACATCTTCCATCGGTAATATAAACCGAAAATCAGGAACATTTTAGTTAATTTTAATGAAAACACATTGATTTTTATCATTTGTATTGGAAGCAACATCTTTATATGTTTTTTCTAGGGTCTAAAAAATACGAAACGTCGCTCTATGATTCGAAGTTAAAACCCTCAAATTTGGTATAATAATGACTTTTTTCACGTTTTTCATATTGTTTGATATTACGTAAATATATTCATTTTTACCAATATTTCGATACTATTTCAAGTAGTATCACTATATGTGATTTGGCCTTCAAATCTCAGATTTTCGCATAATATTGCATTTTAAGCAAGTTTTCTTGCATTTCGTTTCGTTCTAAAAATCATCGAATTCAGCAATATTTTGACGTTGATCATCCCCTTTTCCTTTATGGGATATAAACAAAATATCTTCGAATTAGGAAATATTTTGCTGTTTTTCCACGTTTTTGTGAATTTTCAGTTTATTGCTATTAATTCATTATATATACGATGAATCACTAGTATCACTATATGTGATTTGGCCTTCAAATCTCAGATTTTCGCATAATATTGCATTTTAAGGAAGTTTTCTAGCATTTTGTTTCGTACTAAAAATCATCGAATTTAGCAATGTTTTAACGTTGATCATCCCCTTTTCCTTTATGTGATATAAACAAAATATCATCGAATTAGGAAATATTTTGCTGTTTTTCCACGTTTTTGTGAATTTTCAATTTATTGCTATAATTTCATTATATATACGATGAAAATGATGCAAACACATAATTGATTAGAATTTAACCTTAAACACTTCATTTTCAATCAACTATTTGTTTCTCGTTAAAATACTGAGTGGCAATAAGAAATAGGAAATTTCAATTTCAAATTTTCCAATAGGAAAGGGGAGAATTTCTGTTTTTATTGCATATATCGACGTTTCAGCCGGATTAGAACGGTTTTACGTGTACATCTTCCATCGGTAATATAAACAGAAAATCAGGAACATTTTAGTTAATTCTAATGAAAACACATTGATTTTTATCATTTGTATTTGAAACAACATTGTCATATGTCTTTTCTTGGATCTAAATAATACGAAACCTCGCTCTATGATATGAAGTTAAAATCCTCAAATATGAAAATATAGTGACATTTTTCACGTTATTCATGAAGTGTGATTTTACGTATATATATTCGTTTTTACCAATATTTCGATACTACATGTTTTCTCACGATATGTGATTTGGCCTTCAAATCTCAGAATTTCGCAAATTTTGCATCTTTAAGCAAGTTATCTTGCATTTTGTTTTGTACTAAAAATCATCGAATTTAGCAATATTTTGACCTTCATCATCCCCTTTTCCTTTATGTGATTTAAACAAAATATCATCGAATTAGGCCGTTTTCCACGTTTTTGTGAATTTTCAGTTTATTGTTATTGATTCATTAAATATACGAGAAAAATTGTGCAAACACATAATTGATCAGAAAATAACCTTAAATACTTCATTTGCAATCATCTATTTGTTTCTCGTTAAAATACTGAGTAAGATATTTAAAAGGGGAGAAGTTCTGTTTTTATTGCATATATCGACGTTTCAGCCGGATTAGAACGGTTTTACGTGTACATCTTCCATCGGTAATATAAACCGAAAATCAGGAACATTTTAGTTAATTTTAATGAAAACACATTGATTTTTATCATTTGTATTGGAAGCAACATCTTTATATGTTTTTTCTAGGGTCTAAAAAATACAAAACGTCGCTCTATGATTCGAAGTTAAAACCCTCAAATTTGGTATAATAATGACTTTTTTCACGTTTTTCATATTGTTTGATATTACGTAAATATATTCATTTTTACCAATATTTCGATACTATTTCATGTAGTATCACTATATGTGATTTGGCCTTCAAATCTCAGATTTTCGCATAATATTGCATTTTAAGCAAGTTTTCTTGCATTTCGTTTCGTACTAAAAATCATCGAATTCAGCAATATTTTGAAGTTGATCATCCCCTTTTCCTTTATGGGATATAAACAAAATATCTTCGAATTAGGAAATATTTTGCTGTTTTTCCACGTTTTTGTGAATTTTCAGTTTATTGCTATTAATTCATTATATATACGATGAATCACTAGTATCACTATATGTGATTTGGCCTTCAAATCTCAGATTTTCGCATAATATTGCATTTTAAGCAAGTTTTCTAGCATTTTGTTTCGTACTAAAAATCATCGAATTTAGCAATGTTTTAACGTTGATCATCCCCTTTTCCTTTATGTGATATAAACAAAATATCATCGAATTAGGAAATATTTTGCTGTTTTTCCACGTTTTTGTGAATTTTCAATTTATTGCTATTAATTCATTATATATACGATGAAAATGATGCAAACACATAATTGATTAGAATTTAACCTTAAACACTTCATTTTCAATCAACTATTTGTTTCTCGTTAAAATACTGAGTGGCAATAAGAAATAGGAAATTTCAATTTCAAATTTTCCAATAGGAAAGGGGAGAATTTCTGTTTTTATTGCATATATCGACGTTTCAGCCGGATTAGAACGGTTTTACGTGTACATCTTCCATCGGTAATATAAACAGAAAATCAGGAACATTTTAGTTAATTCTAATGAAAACACATTGATTTTTATCATTTGTATTTGAAACAACATTGTCATATGTCTTTTCTTAGATCTAAATAATACGAAACCTCGCTCTATGATATGAAGTTAAAATCCTCAAATATGGTAATGTAGTGACATTTTTCACGTTATTCATGAAGTGCGATTTTACGTATATATATTCGTTTTTACCAATATTTCGATACTACATGTTTTCTCACGATATGTGATTTGGCCTTCAAATCTCAGGATTTCGCAAATTTTGCATCTTTAAGCAAGTTTTCTTGCATTTTGTTTTGTACTAAAAATCATCGAATTTAGCAATATTTTGACCTTTATCATTCCTTTTTCCTTTATGTGATTTAAACAAAATATCATCGAATTAGGCCGTTTTCCACGTTATTGTGAATTTTCAGTTTATTGTTATTGATTCATTAGATATACGAGAAAAATTATGCAAACACATAATTGATCAGAAAATAACCTTAAATACTTCATTTTCAATCATCTATTTGTTTCTCGTTATAATACTGAGTAAGATATTGAAAAGGGAAGAAGTTCTGTTTTTATTGCATATATCGACGTTTCAGCCGGATTAGAACGGTTTTACGTGTACATCCTCCATCGGTAATATAAACCAAAAATCAGGAACATTTTAGTTAATTTTAATGAAAACACATTGATTTTTATCAATTGTATTGGAAGCAACATCTTTACACGTCTTTTCTAGGGGTCTAAAAAATACGAAACGTCGCTCTATGATTTGGAGTTAAAATCCTCAATTTTGGTATAATAATGATTTTTTTCACGTTTTTCATGTAGTTTGATATTACGTAAATATATTCATTTTTACCAATATTTCGATACAATTTTATGTAGTATTACTATATTTGATTTGGCCTTCATATCTCAGATTTTCGCATAATATTGCATTTTAAGCAAGTTTTCTTGCATTTTGTTTCGTACTAAAAATAATCAAATTCAGCAATATTTTGACGTTTATCATCCCCTTTTCCTTTATGTGATATAAACAAAATATCATCGAATTAGGAAATATTTTGCTGTTTTTCCACGTTTTTGTGAATTTTCAGTTTATTGTTATTGATTCATTAAATATACGAGAAAAATTATGCAAACACATAATTGATCAAAAAATAACCTTAAATACTTCATTTTCAATCATCTATTTGTTTCTATTTAAAATACTGAGTAAGATATTTAAAAGAGGAGAAGTTCTGTTTTTATTGCATATATCGACGTTTCAGCCGGATTAGAACGGTTTTACGTGTACATCTTCCATCGGTAATATAAACCGAAAATCAGGAACATTTTAGTTAATTTTAATGAAAACACATTGATTTTTATCATTTGTATTGGAAGCAACTTCTTTATACGTCTCTTCTAGGGTCTAAAAAATACGAAACGTCGCTCTATGATTCGAAGTTAAAATCCTCAAATTTGGTATAATAATGACTTTTTTCACATTTTTCATGTAGTTTGATATTACATAAATATATTCATTTTTACCAATATTTCGATACTATTTCATGTAGTATCACTATATGTGATTTGGCCTTCAAATCTCAGATTTTCGCATAATATTGCATTTTAAGCAAGTTTTCTTGCATTTTGTTTCGTACTAAAAATCATCGAATTCAGCAATATTTTGACGTTTATCATCCCCTTTTCCTTTATGTGATATAAACAAAATATCATCGAATTAGGAAATATTTTGCTGTTTTTCCACGTTTTTGTGAATTTTCAGTTTATTGCTATTAATTCATTATATATACGATGAAAATGATGCAAACACATAATTGATTATAAATTAACCGTATACACTTCATTTTCAATCAACTATTTGTTTCTCGTTAAAATACTGAGTGACATATTGGAAAGGGGAGAAGTTCTGTTTATATTGCATTTATCGACGTTTCAGCCGGATTAGAGCGGTTTTACATGTACATCTTCTTTCGCTAATATAAACGAAAAATCTGGAACATTTTAGTTAATTCTAATGAAAACACATTGATTTTTATCATTTGTATTTGAAACAACATTGTCATATGTCTTTTCTTGGATCTAAATAATACGAAACCTCGCTCTATGATATGAAGTTAAAATCCTCAAATATGAAAATATAGTGACATTTTTCACGTTATTCATGAAGTGTGATTTTACGTATATATATTCGTTTTTACCAATATTTCGATACTACATGTTTTCTCACGATATGTGATTTGGCCTTCAAATCTCAGAATTTCGCAAATTTTGCATCTTTAAGCAAGTTATCTTGCATTTTGTTTTGTACTAAAAATCATCGAATTTAGCAATATTTTGACCTTCATCATCCCCTTTTCCTTTATGTGATTTAAACAAAATATCATCGAATTAGGCCGTTTTCCACGTTTTTGTGAATTTTCAGTTTATTGTTATTGATTCATTAAATATACGAGAAAAATTGTGCAAACACATAATTGATCAGAAAATAACCTTAAATACTTCATTTGCAATCATCTATTTGTTTCTCGTTAAAATACTGAGTAAGATATTTAAAAGGGGAGAAGTTCTGTTTTTATTGCATATATCGACGTTTCAGCCGGATTAGAACGGTTTTACGTGTACATCTTCCATCGGTAATATAAACCGAAAATCAGGAACATTTTAGTTAATTTTAATGAAAACACATTGATTTTTATCATTTGTATTGGAAGCAACATCTTTATATGTTTTTTCTAGGGTCTAAAAAATACGAAACGTCGCTCTATGATTCGAAGTTAAAACCCTCAAATTTGGTATAATAATGACTTTTTTCACGTTTTTCATATTGTTTGATATTACGTAAATATATTCATTTTTACCAATATTTCGATACTATTTCATGTAGTATCACTATATGTGATTTGGCCTTCAAATCTCAGATTTTCGCATAATATTGCATTTTAAGCAAGTTTTCTTGCATTTCGTTTCGTACTAAAAATCATCGAATTCAGCAATATTTTGACGTTGATCATCCCCTTTTCCTTTATGGGATATAAACAAAATATCTTCGAATTAGGAAATATTTTGCTGTTTTTCCACGTTTTTGTGAATTTTCAGTTTATTGCTATTAATTCATTATATATACGATGAATCACTAGTATCACTATATGTGATTTGGCCTTCAAATCTCAGATTTTCGCATAATATTGCATTTTAAGCAAGTTTTCTAGCATTTTGTTTCGTACTAAAAATCATCGAATTTAGCAATGTTTTAACGTTGATCATCCCCTTTTCCTTTATGTGATATAAACAAAATATCATCGAATTAGGAAATATTTTGCTGTTTTTCCACGTTTTTGTGAATTTTCAATTTATTGCTATTAATTCATTATATATACGATGAAAATGATGCAAACACATAATTGATTAGAATTTAACCTTAAACACTTCATTTTCAATCAACTATTTGTTTCTCGTTAAAATACTGAGTGGCAATAAGAAATAGGAAATTTCAATTTCAAATTTTCCAATAGGAAAGGGGAGAATTTCTGTTTTTATTGCATATATCTACGTTTCAGCCGGATTAGAACGGTTTTACGTGTACATCTTCCATTGGTAATATAAACAGAAAATCAGGAACATTTTAGTTAATTCTAATGAAAAACATTGATTTTTATCATTTGTATTTGAAACAACATTGTCATATGTCTTTTCTTGGATCTAAATAATACGAAACCTCGCTCTATGATTTGAAGTTAAAATTCTCAAAAATGGGAATATAGTGACTTTTTTCACGTTATTCATGAAGTGTGATTTTACGTATATATATATTCGTTTTTACCAATATTTCGATACTACATGTTTTCTCACGATATGTGATTTGGCCTTCAAATCTCAGAATTTCGCAAATTGTGCATCTTTAAGCAAGTTTTCTTGCATTTTGTTTTGTACTAAAAATCATCGAATTTAGCAATATTTTGACCTTTATCATTCCCTTTTCCTTTATGTGATTTAAACAAAATATCATCGAATTAGGCCCTTTTCCACGTTTTTGTGAATTTTCAGTTTATTGTTATTGATTCATTAAATATACGAGAAAAATTATGCAAACACATAATTGAGCAGAAAATAACCTTAAATACTTCATTTTCAATCATCTATTTGTTTCTCGTTATAATACTGAGTAAGATATTGAAAAGGGAAGAAGTTCTGTTTTTATTGCATATATCAACGTTTCAGCCGGATTAGAACGGTTTTACGTGTACATCCTCCATCGGTAATATAAACCAAAAATCAGGAACATTTTAGTTAATTTTAATGAAAACACATTGATTTTTATCAATTGTATTGGAAGCAACATCTTTACACGTCTTTTCTAGGGGTCTAAAAAATACGAAACGTCGCTCTATGATTTGGAGTTAAAATCCTCAATTTTGGTATAATAATGATTTTCTTCACGTTTTTCATGTAGTTTGATATTACGTAAATATATTCATTTTTACCAATATTTCGATACAATTTTATGTAGTATTACTATATTTGATTTGGCCTTCATATCTCAGATTTTCGCATAATATTGCATTTTAAGCAAGTTTTCTTGCATTTTGTTTCGTACTAAAAATAATCAAATTCAGCAATATTTTGACGTTTATCATCCCCTTTTCCTTTATGTGATATAAACAAAATATGATCGAATTAGGAAATATTTTGCTGTTTTTCCACGTTTTTGTGAATTTTCAGTTTATTGTTATTGATTCATTAAATATACGAGAAAAATTATGCAAACACATAATTGATCAAAAAATAACCTTAAATACTTCATTTTCAATCATCTATTTGTTTCTCGTTAAAATACGGAGTAAGATATTTAAAAGAGGAGAAGTTCTGTTTTTATTGCATATATCGACGTTTCAGCCGGATTAGAACGGTTTTACGTGTACATCTTCCATCGGTAATATAAACCGAAAATCAGGAACATTTTAGTTAATTTTAATGAAAACACATTGATTTTTATCATTTGTATTGGAAGCAACTTCTTTATACGTCTCTTCTAGGGTCTAAAAAATACGCAACGTCGCTCTATGATTCGAAGTTAAAATCCTCAAATTTGGTATAATAATGACTTTTTTCACATTTTTCATGTAGTTTGATATTACATAAATATATTCATTTTTACCAATATTTCGATACTATTTCATGTAGTATCACTATATGTGATTTGGCCTTCAAATCTCAGATTTTCGCATAATATTGCATTTTAAGCAAGTTTTCTTGCATTTTGTTTCGTACTAAAAATCATCGAATTCAGCAATATTTTGACGTTTATCATCCCCTTTTCCTTTATGTGATATAAACAAAATATCATCGAATTAGGAAATATTTTGCTGTTTTTCCACGTTTTTGTGAATTTTCAGTTTATTGCTATTAATTCATTATATATACGATGAAAATGATGCAAACACATAATTGATTATAAATTAACCTTATACACTTCATTTTCAATCAACTATTTGTTTCTCGTTAAAATACTGAGTGACATATTGGAAAGGGGAGAAGTTCTGTTTATATTGCATATATCGACGTTTCAGCCGGATTAGAGCGGTTTTACATGTACATCTTCTTTCGCTAATATAAACGAAAAATCAGGAACATTTTAGTTAATTCTAATGAAAACACATTGATTTTTATCATTTGTATTTGAAACAACATTGTCATATGTCTTTTCTTGGATCTAAATAATACGAAACCTCGCTCTATGATATGAAGTTAAAATCCTCAAATATGAAAATATAGTGACATTTTTCACGTTATTCATGAAGTGTGATTTTACGTATATATATTCGTTTTTACCAATATTTCGATACTACATGTTTTCTCACGATATGTGATTTGGCCTTCAAATCTCAGAATTTCGCAAATTTTGCATCTTTAAGCAAGTTATCTTGCATTTTGTTTTGTACTAAAAATCATCGAATTTAGCAATATTTTGACCTTCATCATCCCCTTTTCCTTTATGTGATTTAAACAAAATATCATCGAATTAGGCCGTTTTCCACGTTTTTGTGAATTTTCAGTTTATTGTTATTGATTCATTAAATATACGAGAAAAATTGTGCAAACACATAATTGATCAGAAAATAACCTTAAATACTTCATTTGCAATCATCTATTTGTTTCTCGTTAAAATACTGAGTAAGATATTTAAAAGGGGAGAAGTTCTGTTTTTATTGCATATATCGACGTTTCAGCCGGATTAGAACGGTTTTACGTGTACATCTTCCATCGGTAATATAAACCGAAAATCAGGAACATTTTAGTTAATTTTAATGAAAACACATTGATTTTTATCATTTGTATTGGAAGCAACATCTTTATATGTTTTTTCTAGGGTCTAAAAAATACGAAACGTCGCTCTATGATTCGAAGTTAAAACCCTCAAATTTGGTATAATAATGACTTTTTTCACGTTTTTCATATTGTTTGATATTACGTAAATATATTCATTTTTACCAATATTTCGATACTATTTCATGTAGTATCACTATATGTGATTTGGCCTTCAAATCTCAGATTTTCGCATAATATTGCATTTTAAGCAAGTTTTCTTGCATTTCGTTTCGTACTAAAAATCATCGAATTCAGCAATATTTTGACGTTGATCATCCCCTTTTCCTTTATGGGATATAAACAAAATATCTTCGAATTAGGAAATATTTTGCTGTTTTTCCACGTTTTTGTGAATTTTCAGTTTATTGCTATTAATTCATTATATATACGATGAATCACTAGTATCACTATATGTGATTTGGCCTTCAAATCTCAGATTTTCGCATAATATTGCATTTTAAGGAAGTTTTCTAGCATTTTGTTTCGTACTAAAAATCATCGAATTTAGCAATATTTTGACGTTTATCATCCCCTTTTCCTTTATGTGATATAAACAAAATATCATCGAATTAGGAAATATTTTGCTGTTTTTCCACGTTTTTGTGAATTTTCAATTTATTGCTATAATTTCATTATATATACGATGAAAATGATGCAAACACATAATTGATTAGAATTTAACCTTAAACACTTCATTTTCAATCAACTATTTGTTTCTCGTTAAAATACTGAGTGGCAATAAGAAATAGGAAATTTCAATTTCAAATTTTCCAATAGGAAAGGGGAGAATTTCTGTTTTTATTGCATATATCGACGTTTCAGCCGGATTAGAACGGTTTTACGTGTACATCTTCCATCGGTAATATAAACAGAAAATCAGGAACATTTTAGTTAATTTTAATGAAAACACATTGATTTTTATCATTTGTATTGGAAGCAACTTCTTTATACGTCTCTTCTAGGGTCTAAAAAATACGAAACGTCGCTCTATGATTCGAAGTTAAAATCCTCAAATTTGGTATAATAATGACTTTTTTTACATTTTTCATGTAGTTTGATATTACATAAATATATTCATTTTTACCAATATTTCGATACTATTTCATGTAGTATCACTATATGTGATTTGGCCTTCAAATCTCAGATTTTCGCATAATATTGCATTTTAAGCAAGTTTTCTTGCATTTTGTTTCGTACTAAAAATCATCGAATTCAGCAATATTTTGACGTTTATCATCCCCTTTTCCTTTAGGTGATATAAACAAAATATCATCGAATTAAGAAATATTTTGCTGTTTTTCCACGTTTTTGTGAATTTTCAGTTTATTGCTATTAATTCATTATATATACGATGAAAATGATGCAAACACATAATTGATTAGAAATTAACCTTATACACTTCATTTTCAATCAACTATTTGTTTCTCGTTAAAATACTGAGTGACATATTGGAAATGGGAGAAGTTCTGTTTAGATTGCATATATCGTCGTTTCAGCCGGATTAGAGCGGTTTTACATGTACATCTTCTTTCGGTAATATAAACGAAAAATCAGGAATATTTTAGTTAATTCTAATGAAAACACATTGATTTTTATCATTTGTATTTGAAACAACATTGTCATATGTCTTTTCTAGGATCTAAATAATACGAAACCTCGCTCTATGATATGAAGTTAAAATCCTCAAATATGAAAATGTAGTGACATTTTTCACGTTATTCATGAAGTGTGATTTTACGTATATATATTCGTTTTTACCAATATTTCGATACTACATGTTTTCTCACGATATGTGATTTGGCCTTCAAATCTCAGAATTTCGCAAATTTTGCATCTTTAAGCAAGTTATCTTGCATTTTGTTTTGTACTAAAAATCATCGAATTTAGCAATATTTTGACCTTCATCATCCCCTTTTCCTTTATGTGATTTAAACAAAATATCATCGAATTAGGCCGTTTTCCACGTTTTTGTGAATTTTTATTTTATTGTTATTGATTCATTAAATATACGAGAAAAATTGTGCAAACACATAATTGATCAGAAAATAACCTTAAATACTTCATTTGCAATCATCTATTTGCTTCTCGTTAAAATACTGAGTAAGATATTTAAAAGGGGAGAAGTTCTGTTTTTATTGCATATATCGACGATTCAGCCGGATTAGAACGGTTTTACGTGTACATCTTCCATCGGTAATATAAACCGAAAATCAGGAACATTTTAGTTAATTTTAATGAAAACACATTGATTTTTATCATTTGTATTGGAAGCAACATCTTTATACGTTTTTTCTAGGGTCTAAAAAATACGAAACGTCGCTCTATGATTCGAAGTTAAAACCATCAAATTTGGTATAATAATGACTTTTTTCAAGTTTTTCATATAGTTTGATATTACGTAAATATATTCATTTTTACCAATATTTCGATACTATTTCATGTAGTATCACTATAAGTGATTTGGCCTTCAAATCTCAGATTTTCGCATAATATTGCATTATAAGCAAGTTTTCTTGCATTTTGTTTCGTACTAAAAATCATCGAATTCAGCAATATTTTGACGTTTATCATCCCCTTTTCCTTTATGTGATATAAACAAAATATCATCGAATTAGGAAATATTTTGCTGTTTTTCCACGTTTTTGTGAATTTTCAGTTAATTGCTATTAATTCATTATATATACGATGAAAATGATGCAAACACATAATTGATTAGAAATTAACCTTAAACACTTCATTTTCAATCAACTATTTGTTTCTCGTTAAAATACTGAGTGACATATTTGAAAGGGGAAAAGTTCTGTTTATATTGCATATATCGACGTTTCAGCCGGATTAGAGCGGTTTTACATGTACATCTTCTTTCAGTAATATAAACGAAAAATCAGGAACATTTTAGTTAATTCTAATGAAAACACATTGATTTTTATCATTTGAATTTGAAACAACATTGTCATATGTCTTTTCTTGGATCTAAATAATACGAAACCTCGCTCTATGATATGAAGTTAAAATCCTCAAATATGAAAATGTAGTGATATTTTTCACGTTATTCATGAAGTGTGATTTTACGTATATATATTCGTTTTTACCAATATTTCGATACTACATGTTTTCTCACGATATGTGATTTAGCCTTCAAATCTCAGAATTTCGCAAATTTTGCATCTTTAAGCAAGTTTTCTTGCATTTTATTTTGTACTAAAAATCATCGAATTCAGCAATATTTTGACCTTCATCATCCCCTTTTCCTTTATGTGATTTAAAAAAAATATCATCGAATTAGGCCGTTTTCCACGTTTTTGTGAATTTTCAGTTTATTGTTATTGATTCATTAAATATTCGAGAAAAATTGTGCAAACACATAATTGATCAGAAAAAAACTTAAATACTTCATTTTCAATCACCTATTTGTTTCTCGTTAAAATACTGAGTAAGATATTTAAAAGGGGAGAAGTTCTGTTTTTATTGCATATATCGACGTTTCAGCCGGATTAGAACGGTTTTACGTGTACATCTTCCATCGGTAATATAAACCGAAAATCAGAAACATTTTAGTTAATTTTAATGAAAACACATTGATTTTTATCATTTGTATTGGAAGCAACATCTTTATACGTTTTTTCTAGGGTCTAAAAAATACGAAACGTGGCTCTATGATTCGAAGTTAAAACCCTCAAATTTGGTATAATAATGACTTTTTTCACGTTTTTCATATAGTTTGATATTACGTAAATATATTCATTTTTACTAGTATTTCGATACTATTTCATGTAGTATCACTATATGTGACTTGGCCTTCAAATCTCAGATTTTCGCATAAAATTGCATTTTAAGCAAGTTTTCTTGCATTGCGTTTCGTACTAAAAATCATCGAATTCAGCAATATTTTGACGTTGATCATCCCCTTTTCCTTTATGGGATATAAACAAAATATCAGCGAATTAGGAAATATTTTGCTGTTTTTCCACGTTTTTGTGAATTTTCAGTTTATTGCTATTAATTCATTATATATACGATGAAAATGATGCAAACACATAATTGATTAGAAAATAACCTTAAACACTTCATTTTCAATCAACTATTTGTTTCTCGTTAAAATACTGAGTGACATATTGGAAAGAGGAGAAGTTCTGTTTTTATTGCATATATCGACGTTTCAGCCGGATTAGAGCGGTTTTACGTGTACATCTTCCATCGGTAATATAAACGGAAAATCAGGAACATTTTAGTTAATTCTAATGAAAACACATTGATTTTTATCATTTGTATTTGAAACAACATTATCATATGTCTTTTCTTAGATCTAAATAATACGAAACCTCGCTCTATGATATGAAGTTAAAATCCTCAAATATGGTAATGTAGTGACATTTTTCACGTTATTCATGAAGTGTGATTTTACGTATATATATATTCGTTTTTACCAATATTTCGAAACTACATGTTTTCTCACGATATGTGATTTGGCCTTCAAATCTCAGAATTTCGCAAATTTTGCATCTTTAAGCAAGTTTTCTTGCATTTTGTTTTGTACTAAAAATCATCGAATTTAGCAATATTTTGACCTTTATCATTCCCTTTTCCTTTATGTGATTTAAACAAAATATCATCGAATTAGGCCGTTTTCCACGTTATTGTGAATTTTCAGTTTATTGATATTGATTCATTAGATATACGAGAAAAATTATGCAAACACATAATTGATCAGAAAATAACCTTAAATACTTCATTTTCAATCATCTATTTGTTTCTCGTTATAATACTGAGTAAGATATTGAAAAGGGAAGAAGTTCTGTTTTTATTGCATATATCGACGTTTCAGCCGGATTAGAACGGTTTTACGTGTACATCCTCCATCGGTAATATAAACCAAAAATCAGGGACATTTTAGTTAATTTTAATGAAAACACATTGATTTTTATCAATTGTATTGGAAGCAACATCTTTACACGTCTTTTCTAGGGGTCTAAAAAATACGAAACGTCGCTCTATGATTCGAAGTTAAAATCCTCAATTTTGGTATAATAATGATTTTTTTCACGTTTTTCATGAAGTTTGATATTACGTAAATATATTCATTTTTACCAATATTTCGATACAATTTCATGTAGTATCACTATATGTGATTTGGCCTTCATATCTCAGATTTTCGCATAATATTGCATTTTAAGCAAGTTTTCTTGCATTTTGTTTCGTACTAAAAATAATCGAATTCAGGAATATTTTGACGTTTATCATCCCCTTTTCCTTTATGTGATATAAACAAAATATCATCGAATTAGGAAATATTTTGCTGTTTTTCCACGTTTTTGTGAATTTTCAGTTTATTGTTATTGATTCATTAGATATACGAGAAAAATTATGCAAACATATAATTGATCAGAAAATAACCTTAAATACTTCATTTTCAATCATCTATTTGTTTCTCGTTATAATACTGAGTAAGATATTGAAAAGGGAAGAAGTTCTGTTTTTATTGCATATATCGACGTTTCAGCCAGATTAGAACGGTTTTACGTGTACATCCTCCATCGGTAATATAAACCAAAAATCAGGAACATTTTAGTTAATTTTAATGAAAACACATTGATTTTTATCAATTGTATTGGAAGCAACATCTTTACACGTCTTTTCTAGGGGTCTAAAAAATACGAAACGTCGCTCTATGATTCGAAGTTAAAATCCTCAATTTTGGTTTAATAATGATTTTTTTCACGTTTTTCATGAAGTTTGATATAACGTAAATATATTCATTTTTACCAATATTTCGATACAATTTCATGTAGTATCACTATATGTGATTTGGCCTTCATATCTCAGATTTTCGCATAATATTGCATTTTAAGCAAGTTTTCTTGCATTTTGTTTCGTACTAAAAATAATCGAATTCAGGAATATTTTGACGTTGATCATCCCCTTTTCCTTTATGTGATTTAAAAAATATATCATCGAATTAGGCCGTTTTCCACGTTTTTGTGAATTTTCAGTTTATTGTTATTGATTCATTAAATATTCGAGAAAAATTGTGCAAACACATAATTGATCAGAAAAAACCTTAAATACTTCATTTTCAATCATCTATTTGTTTCTCGTTAAAATACTGAGTAAGATATTTAAAAGGGGAGAAGTTCTGTTTTTATTGCATATATCGACGTTTCAGCCGGATTAGAACGGTTTTACGTGTACATCTTCCATCGGTAATATAAACCGAAAATCAGGAACATTTTAGTTAATTTTAATGAAAACACATTGATTTTTATCATTTGTATTGGAAGCAACATCTTTATACGTTTTTTCTAGGGTCTAAAAAATACGAAACGTCGCTCTATGATTCGAAGTTAAAACCCTCAAATTTGGTATAATAATGACTTTTTTCACGTTTTTCATATAGTTTGATATTACGTAAATATATTCATTTTTACCAATATTTCGATACTATTTCATGTAGTATCACTATATGTGATTTGGCCTTCAAATCTCAGATTTTCGCATAATATTGCATTTTAAGCATGTTTTCTTGCATTGCGTTTCGTACTAAAAATAATCGAATTCAGCAATATTTTGACGTTGATCATCCCCTTTTCCTTTATGGGATATAAACAAAATATCATCGAATTAGGAAATATTTTGCTGTTTTTCCACGTTTTTGTGAATTTTCAGTTTATTGCTATTAATTCATTATATATACGATGAAAATGATGCAAACACATAATTGATTAGAAAATAACCTTAAACACTTCATTTTCAATCAACTATTTGTTTCTCGTTAAAATACTGAGTGACATATTGGAAAGAGGAGAAGTTCTGTTTTTATTGCATATATCGACGTTTCAGCCGGATTAGAGCGGTTTAAATGTACATCTTCCATCGGTAATATAAACGGAAAATCAGGAACATTTTAGTTAATTCTAATGAAAACACATTGATTTTTATCATTTGTATTTGAAACAACATTATCATATGTCTTTTCTTAGATCTAAATAATACGAAACCACGCTCTATGATATGAAATTAAAATCCACAAATATGAAAATGTAGTGATATTTTTCACGTTATTCATGAAGTGTGATTTTACGTATATATATTCGTTTTTACCAATATTTCGATACTACATGTTTTCTCACGATATGTGATTTAGCCTTCAAATCTCAGAATTTCGCAAATTTTGCATCTTTAAGCAAGTTTTCTTGCATTTTATTTTGTACTAAAAATCATCGAATTTAGCAATATTTTGACCTTCATCATCCCCTTTTCCTTTATGTGATTTAAAAAATATATCATCGAATTAGGCCGTTTTCCACGTTTTTGTGAATTTTCAGTTTATTGTTATTGATTCATTAAATATTCGAGAAAAATTGTGCAAACACATAATTGATCAGAAAAAACCTTAAATACTTCATTTTCAATCATCTATTTGTTTCTCGTTAAAATACTGAGTAAGATATTTAAAAGGGGAGAAGTTCTGTTTTTATTGCATATATCGACGTTTCAGCCGGATTAGAACGGTTTTACGTGTACATCTTCCATCGGTAATATAAACCGAAAATCAGGAACATTTTAGTTAATTTTAATGAAAACACATTGATAATTATCATTTGTATTGGAAGCAACATCTTTATACGTTTTTTCTAGGGTCTAAAAAATACGAAACGTCGCTCTATGATTCGAAGTTAAAACCCTCAAATTTGGTATAATAATGACTTTTTTCACGTTTTTCATATAGTTTGATATTACGTAAATATATTCATTTTTACCAATATTTCGATACTATTTCATGTAGTATCACTATATGTGATTTGGCCTTCAAATCTCAGATTTTCGCATAATATTGCATTTTAAGCAAGTTTTCTTGCATTTTGTTTCGTACTAAAAATAATCGAATTCAGCAATATTTTGACGTTTATCATCCCCTTTTCCTTTATGTGATATAAACAAAATATCATCGAATTAGGAAATATTTTGCTTTTTTTCCACGTTTTTGTGAATTTTCAGTTTATTGTTATTGATTCATTAAATATACGAGAAAAATTATGCAAACATATAATTGATCAGAAAATAACCTTAAATACTTAATTTTCAATCATCTATTTGCATCTCGTTAAAATACTGAGTAAGATATTTAAAGGGGAGAAGTTCTGTTTTTATTGCATATATCGACGTTTCAGGCAGATTAGAACGGTTTTACGTGTACATCTTCCATCGGTAATATAAACCGAAAATCAGGAACATTTTAGTTAATTTTAATGAAAACACATTGATTTTTATCATTTGTATTGAAAGCATCATCTTTATACGTCTTTTCTAGGGTCTAAAAAATACGAAACGTCGCTCTATGATTCGAAGTTAAAACCCTCAAATTTGGTATAATAATGATTTTTTTCACGTTTTTCATGTAGTTTGATATTACGTAAATATATTCATTTTTACCAATATTTCGATACTATTTCATGTAGTATCACTATATGTGATTTGGCCTTCAAATCTCAGATTTTCGCATAATATTGCATTTTAAGCAAGTTTTCTTGCATTTTGTTTCGTACTAAAAATAATCGAATTCAGCAATATTTTGACGTTTATCATCCCCTTTTCCTTTATGTGATATAAACAAAATATCATCGAATTAGGAAATATTTTGCTTTTTTTCCACGTTTTTGTGAATTTTCAGTTTATTGTTATTGATTCATTAAATATACGAGAAAAATTATGCAAACATATAATTGATCAGAAAATAACCTTAAATACTTCATTTTCAATCATCTATTTGTATCTCGTTAAAATACTGAGTAAGATATTTAAAGGGGAGAAGTTCTGTTTTTATTGCATATATCGACGTTTCAGCCAGATTAGAACGGTTTTACGTGTACATCTTCCATCGGTAATATAAACCGAAAATCAGGAACATTTTAGTTAATTTTAATGAAAACACATTGATTTTTATCATTTGTATTGAAAGCATCATCTTTATACGTCTTTTCTAGGGTCTAAAAAATACGAAACGTCGCTCTATGATTCGAAGTTAAAACCCTCAAATTTGGTATAATAATGATTTTTTTCACGTTTTTCATGTAGTTTGATATTACGTAAATATATTCATTTTTACCAATATTTCGATACTATTTCATGTAGTATCACTATATGTGATTTGGCCTTCAAATCTCAGATTTTCGCATAATATTGCATTTTAAGCAAGTTTTCTTGCATTGCGTTTCGTTCTAAAAATCATCGAATTCAGCAATATTTTGACGTTTATCATCCCATTTTCCTTTATGTGATATAAACAAAATATCATCGAATTAAGAAATATTTTGCTGTTTTTCCATGTTTTTGTGAATTTTCAGTTTATTGCTATTAATTCATTATATATACGATGAAAATGATGCAAACACATAATTGATTAGAAATTAACCTTAAACACTTCATTTTCAATCAACTATTTGTTTCTCGTTAAAATACTGAGTGACATATTGGAAAGGGGAGAAGTTCTGTTTATATTGCATATATCGACGTTTCCGCCGGATTAGAGCGGTTTTACATGTACATCTTCCATCGGTAATATAAACGGAAAATCAGGAACATTTTAGTTAATTCTAATGAAAAACATTGATTTTTATCATTTGTATTTGAAACAACATTGTCATATGTCTTTTCTTGGATCTAAATAATACGAAACCTCGCTCTATGATTTGAAGTTAAAATCCTCAAATATGGGAATATAGTGACTTTTTTCACGTTATTCTCGAAGTGTGATTTTACGTATATATATTCGTTTTTACCAATATTTCGATACTACATGTTTTCTCACGATATGTGATTTGGCCTTCAAATCTCAGAATTTCGCAAATTTTGCATCTTTATGCAAGTTTTCTTGCATTTTGTTTTGTACTAAAAATCATCGAATTTAGCAATATTTTGACCTTTATCATTCCCTTTTCCTTTATGTGATTTAAACAAAATATCATCGAATTAGGCCGTTTTCCACGTTTTAGTGAATTTTCAGTTTATTGTTATTGATTCATTAAATATACGAGAAAAATTATGCAAACACATAATTGAGCAGAAAATAACCTTAAATACTTCATTTTCAATCATCTATTTGTTTCTCGTTATAATACTGAGTAAGATATTGAAAAGGGAAGAAGTTCTGTTTTTATTGCATATATCAACGTTTCAGCCGGATTAGAACGGTTTTACGTGTACATCCTCCATCGATAATATATAAACCAAAAATCAGGAACATTTTAGTTAATTTTAATGAAAACACATTGATTTTTATCAATTGTATTGGAAGCAACATCTTTTCACGTCTTTTCTAGGGGTCTAAAAAATACGAAACGTCGCTCTATGACTCGAAGTTAAAATCCTCAATTTTGGTATAATAATGATTTTTTTCACGTTTTTCATGTAGTTTGATTTTACGTAAATATATTCATTTTTACCAATATTTCGATACTATTTCATTTAGTATCACTATATGTGATTTGGCCTTCAAATCTCAGAATTTTGCAAATTTTGCATCTTTAAGCAAGTATTCTTGCATTTTGTTTTGTACTAAAAATCATCGAATTTAGCAATATTTTGACCTTCATCATCCCCTTCTTCGTTTATGCGATTGGAACAAAATATCATCGAATTAGGCCGTTTTCCACGTTTTTGTGAATTTTCAGTTTATTGTTATTGATACATTAAATATACGAGAAAAATTATGCAAACACATAATTGATCAGAAAATAACCTTAAATACTTCATTTTCAATCATCTATTTGTTTCTCGTTAAAATACTGAGTAAGATATTCAAAAGGGGAGAAGTTCTGTTTTTATTGCATATATCAACGTTTCAGCCGGATTAGAACGGTTTTACGTGTACATTTTCCATCGGTAATATAAACCAAAAATCAGGAACATTTTAGTTAATTTTAATGAAAACACATTGATTTTTATCATTTGTATTGGAAGCAACATCTTTATACGTCTTTTCTAGGGTCTAAAAAATACGAAACGTCGTTCTATGATTCGAAGGTTAAATCCTCAAATTTGGTATAATAATGACTTTTTTCACGTTTTTCATGTAGTTTGATATTACGTAAATATATTAATTTTTACCAATATTTCGATACTATTTCATTTAGTATCACTATATGTGATTTGGCCTTCAAATCTCATATTTTCGCATAATATTGCATTTTAAGCAAGTTTTCTTGCATTTTGTTTCGTACTAAAAATCATCGAATTCAGCAATATTTTGACGTTTATCGTCCCCTTTTCCTTTATGTGATATAAACAAAATATCATCGAATTAGGAAATATTTTGCTGTTTTTCCACGTTTTTGTGAATTTTCAGTTTATTGTTATTGATTCATTAAATATACGAGAAAAAATTATGCAAACATATAATTGATCAGAAAATAACCTTAAATACTTCATTTTCAATCATCTATTTGTTTCTCGTTAAAATACTAAGTAAGATTTTTTAAATGGGAGAAGTTCTGTTTTTATTGCATATAGCGACGTTTCAGCCAGATTAGAACGGTTTTACGTGTACATCTTCCATCGGTAATATAAACCGAAAATCAGGAACATTTTAGTTAATTTTAATGAAAACACATCGAATTAGGAAATATTTTGCTGTTTTTCCACGTTTTTGTCAATTTTCAGTTTATTGCTATTAATTCATTATATATACGGTGAATCACTGGTATCACTATATGTGATTTGGCCTTCAAATCTCAGATTTTCGCATAATATTGCATTTTAAGCAAGTTTTCTTGCATTTTGTTTCGTACTAAAAATCTTCGAATTTAGCAATATTTTAACGTTGATCATCCCCTTTTTCTTTATGTGATATAAACAAAATATCATCGAATTAGGAAATATTTTGCTGTTTTTCCACGTTTTTGTGAATTTTCAGTTTATTGTTATTAATTCATTATATATACGATGAAAATGTTGCAAACACATAATTGATTAGAAATTAACCTTAAACACTTCATTTTCAATCAACTATTTGTTTCTCGTTAAAATACTGAGTGGCAATAAGAAATAGGAAATTTGAATTTCAAATTTTCCTATAGGAAAGGTGAGAATTTCTGTTTTTATTGCATATATCGACGTTTCAGCCGGATTAGAACGGTTTTACGTGTACATCTTCCATCGGTAATATAAACGGAAAATCAGGAACATTTTAGTTAATTCTAATGAAAAACATTGATTTTCATCATTTGTATTTGAAACAACATTGTCATATGTCTTTTCTTGGATCTAAATAATACGAAACCTCGCTCTATGATTTGAAGTTAAAATCCTCAAATATGGGAATATAGTGACTTTTTCACGTTATTCATGAAGTGTGATTTTACGTATATATATTCGTTTTTACCAATATTTCGATACTACATGTTTTCTCACGATATGTGATTTGGCCTTCATATCTCAGAATTTCGCAAATTTTGCATCTTTAAGCAAGTATTCTTGCATTTTGTTTTGTACTAAAAATCATCGAATTTAGCAATATTTTGACCTTCATCATCCCCTTCTTCGTTTATGTGATTGGAACAAAATATCATCGAATTAGTCCGTTTTCCACGTTTTTGTGAATTTTCAGTTTATTGTTATTGATACATTAAATATACGAGAAAAATTATGCAAAAACATAATTGATCAGAAAATAACCTTAAATACTTCATTTTCAATCATCTATTTGTTTCTCGTTAAAATACTGAGTAAGATATTTAAAAGGGGAGAAGTTCTGTTTTTATTGCATATATCGACGTTTCAGCCAGATTAGAACGGTTTTACGTGTACATCTTCCATCGGTAATATAAACCGAAAATCAGGAACATTTTAGTTAATTTTAATGAAAACACATTGATTTTTATCATTTGTATTGGAAGCAACATCTTTATACGTCTCTTCTAGGGTCTAAAAAATACGAAACGTCGCTCTATGATTCGAAGTTAAAATCCTCAAATTTGGTATAATAATGACTTTTTTCACATTTTTCATGTAGTTTGATATTACATAAATATATTCATTTTTACCAATATTTCGATACTATTTCATGTAGTATCACAATATGTGATTTGGCCTTCAAATCTCAGATTTTCGCATAATATTGCATTTTAAGCAAGTTTTCTTGCATTTTGTTTCGTACTAAAAATCATCGAATTCAGCAATATTTTGACGTTTATCATCCCTTTTTCCTTTATGTGATATAAACAAAATATCATCGAATTAGGAAATATTTTGCTGTTTTTCCACGTTTTTGTGAATTTTCAGTTTATTGCTATTAATTCATTATATATACGATGAAAATGATGCAAACACATAATTGATTAGAAATTAACCTTATACACTTCATTTTCAATCAACTATTTAATTCTCGTTAAAATACTGAGTGACATATTGGAAAGGGGAGAAGTTCTGTTTATATTGCATATATCGACGTTTCAGCCGGATTAGAGCGGTTTTACATGTACATCTTCTTTCGGTAATATAAACGAAAAATCAGGAACATTTTAGTTAATTCTAATGAAAACACATTGATTTTTATCATTTGTATTTGAAACAACATTGTCATATGTCTTTTCTTGGATCTAAATAATACGAAACCTCGGTCTATGATATGAAGTTAAAATCCTCAAATACGAAAATGTAGTGACATTTTTCACGTTATTCATGAAGTGTGATTTTACGTATATATATTCGTTTTTACCAATATTTCGATACTTCATGTTTTCTCACGATATGTGATTTGGCCTTCAAATCTCAATATTTCGCAAATTTTGCATCTTTAAGCAAGTTTTCTTGCATTTTGTTTTGTACTAAAAATCATCGAATTTAGCAATATTTTGACCTTCATCATCCCCTTTTCCTCTATGTGATTTAAACAAAATATCATCGAATTAGGCCGTTTTCCACGTTTTTGTGAATTTTCAGTTTATTGTTATTGATTCATTAAATATACGAGAAAAATTGTGCAAACACATAATTGATCAGAAAATAACCTTAAATACTTCATTTGCAATCATCTATTTGTTTCTCGTTAAAATACTGAGTAAGATATTTAAAAGGGGAGAAGTTCTGTTTTTATTGCATATATCGACGTTTCAGCCGGATTAGAACGGTTTTACGTGTACATCTTCCATCGGCAATATAAACCGAAAATCAGGAACATTTTAGTTAATTTTAATGAAAACACATTGATTTTTATCATTTGTATTGGAAGCAACATCTTTATACGTCTTTTCTAGGGTCTAAAAAATACGAAACGTCGCTCTATGATTCGAAGATAAAATCCTCAAATTTGGTATAATAATGACTTTTTTCACGTTTTTCATGTAGTTTGATATTACGTAAATATATTCATTTTTACCAATATTTCGATACTATTTCATGTAGTATCACTATATGTGATTTGGCCTTCAAATCTCAGATTTTCGCATAATATTGCAATTTAAGCAAGTTTTCTTGCATTTTGTTTCGTACTAAAAATCATCGAATTCAGCAATATTTTGACGTTGATCATCCCCTTTTCCTTCATAAACAAAATATCATCGAATTAGGAAATATTTTGCGGTTTTTCCACGTTTTGTGAATTTTCAGTTTATTGCTATTAATTCATTATATATACGATGAAAATGATGCAAACACATAATTGATTAGAAATTAACCTTAAACGCTTCATTTTCAATCAACTATTTGTTTCTCGTTAAAATACTGAGTGACATATTGGAAAGAGGAAAAGTTCTGTTTTTATTGCATATATCGACGTTTCAGGCGGATTAGAGCGGTTTCACGTGTACATCTTCCATCGGTAATATAAACGGAAAATCAGGAACATTTTAGTTAATTCTAATGAAAACACATTGATTTTTATCATTTGTATTGGAAGCAACATCTTTTGAAACAACATTGTCATATGTCTTTTCTTAGATCTAAATAATACGAAACCTCGCTCTATGATATGAAGTTAAAATCCTCAAATATGGTAATGTAGTGACATTTATCACGTTATTCCTGAAGTGTGATTTTACGTATATATATATTCGTTTTTACCAATATTTCGATACTACATGTTTTCTCACGATATGTGATTTGGCCTTCAAATCTCAGAATTTCGCAAATTTTGCATCTTTAAGCAAGTTTTCTTGCATTTTGTTTCGTACTATAAATCATCGAATTCAGCAATATTTTGACGATGATCATCCCCTTTTCCTTCATGAGATATAAACAAAATATCATCGAATTAGGAAATATTTTGCTGTTTTTCCACGTTTTTGTGAATTTTCAGTTTATTGCTATTAATTCATTATATATACGATGAAAATGATGCAAACACATAATTGATTAGAAAATAACCTTAAACACTTCATTTTCAATCAACTATTTGTTTCTCTTTAAAATACTGAGTGACATATTGGAAAGGGGAGAATTTCTGTTTTTATTGCATATATCGACGCTTCAGCCGGATTAGAACGGTTTTACGTGTACATCTTCCATCGGTAATATAAACGGAAAATCAGGAACATTTTAGTTAATTCTAATGAAAACACATTGATTTTTATCATTTGTATTTAAAACAACATTGTCATGTCTTTTCTTAGATCTAAATAATATGAAACCTCGCTCTATGATATGAAGTTAAAATCCTCAAATATGGTAATGTAGTGACATTTATCACGTTATTCATGAAGTGTGATTTTACGTATATATATTCGTTTTTACCAATATTTCGATACTACATGTTTTCTCACGATATGTGATTTGGCCTTCTAATCTCAGAATGTCGCAAATTTTGCATCTTTAAGCAAGTTTTCTTGCATTTTGTTTTGTACTAAAAATCATCGAATTTAGCAATATTTTGACCTTTATCATTCCCTTTTCCTTTATGTCATTTAAACAAAATATCATCGAGTTAGGCCGTTTTCCACGTTATTGTGAATTTTTAGTTTATTGTTATTGATTCATTAGATATACGAGAAAAATTATGCAAACACATAATTGATCAGAAAATAACCTTAAATACTTCATTTTCAATCATCTGTTTGTTTCTCGTTATAATACTGAGTAAGATATTGAAAAGGGAAGAAGTTCTGTTTTTATTGCATATATCGACGTTTCAGCCGGATTAGAACGGTTTTACGTGTACATCCTCCATCGGTAATATAAACAAAAAATCAGGAACATTTTAGTTAATTTTAATGAAAACACATTGATTTCTATCAATTGTATTGGAAGCACCATCTTTACACGTCTTTTCTAGGGGTCTAAAAAATACTAAACGTCGCTCTATGATTCGAAGTTAAAATCCTCAATTTTGGTATAATAATGATTTTTTTCACGTTTTTCATGAAGTTTGATATTACGTAAATATATTCATTTTTACCAATATTTCGATACAATTTCATGTAGTATCACTATATGTGATTTGGCCTTCAAATCTCAGATTCTCGCATAATATTGCATTTTAAGCAAGTTTTCTTGCAGTTTGTTTCGTACTAAAAATAATCGAATTCAGCAATATTTTGACGTTTATCATCCCCTTTTCCTTTATGTGATATAAACAAAATATCATCGAATTAGGAAATATTTTGCTTTTTTTCCACGTTTTTGTGAATTTTCAGTTTATTGTTATTGATTCATTAAATATACGAGAAAAATAATGCAAACATATAATTGATCAGAAAATAACCTTAAATACTTCATTTTCAATCATCTATTTGTTTCTCGTTAAAATACTGAGTAAGATATTTAAAGGGGAGAAGTTCTGTTTTTATTGCATATATCGACGGTTCAGCCAGATTAGAACGGTTTTACGTGTACATCTTCCATCGGTAATATAAACCGAAAATCAGGAACATTTTAGTTAATTTTAATGAAAACATATTGATTTTTATCATTTGTATTTGAAACAACATTGTCATATGTCTTTTCTTAGATCTAAATAATACGAAACCTCGCTCTATGATATGAAGTTAAAATCCTCATATATGGTAATGTAGTGACATTTATCACGTTATTCATGAAGTGTGATTTTACGTATATATATTCGTTTTTACCAATATTTCGATACTACATGTTTTCTCACGATATGTGATTTGGCCTTCAAATCTCAGAATTTCGCAAATTTTGCATCTTTAAGCAAGTTTTCTTGCATTTTGTTTTGTACTAAAAATCATCGAATTTAGCAATACTTTGACCTTTATCATTCCCTTTTCCTTTATGTCATTTAAACAAAATATCATCGAGTTAGGCAGTTTTCCACGTTATTGTGAATTTTCAGTTTATTGTTATTGATTCATTTTATCATTTGTATTGGAAGCAACATCCTTATACGTCTTTTCTAGGGTCTAAAAAATACGAAACGTCGCTCTTTGATTCGAAGTTAAAATCCTCAAATTTGGTATAATAATTACTTTTTTCACGTTTTTCATGTAGTTTGATATTACGTAAATATATTCATTTTTACCAATATTTCGATACTATTTCATGTAGTATCACTATATGTGATTTGGCCTTCAAATCTCAGATTTTCGCATAATATTGCATTTTAAGCAAGTTTTCTTGCATTTTGTTTCGTACTAAAAATCATCGAATTCAGCAATATTTTGACGTTGATCATCCCCTTTTCCTTCATAAACAAAATATCGAATTAGGAAATATTTTGCGGTTTTTCCACGTTTTTGTGAATTTTCAGTTTATTGCTATTAATTCATTATATATACGATGAAAATGATGCAAACACATAATTGATTAGAAAATAACCTTAAACACTTCATTTTCCATCAACTATTTGTTTCTCTTTAAAATACTGAGTGACATATTGGAAAGGGGAGAATTTCTGTTTTTATTGCATATATGATTCAGATTCAGATTCAGATTCAGATGTTTATTCAGGTAAGGTATATACATACAAGTGATGTTACATTAATGGATTGATATATAGATAGAGCTAGTACATACAATGCCTAAAGCCACTATTACGCAATGCGTTTCGGGCAACGCTATATCGACGCTTCAGCCGAATTAGAACGGTTTTACGTGTACATCTTCCATCGGTAATATAAACGGAAAATCAGGAACATTTTAGTTAATTCTAATGAAAACACATTGATTTTTATCATTTGTATTTAAAACAACATTGTCATGTCTTTTCTTAGATCTAAATAATACGAAACCTCGCTCTATGATATGAAGTTAAAATCCTCAAATATGGTAATGTAGTGACATTTATCACGTTATTCATGAAGTGTGATTTTACGTATATATATTCGTTTTTACCAATATTTCGATACTACATGTTTTCTCACGATATGTGATTTGGCCTTCAAATCTCAGAATTTCGCAAATTTTGCATCTTTAAGCAAGTTTTCTTGCATTTTGTTTTG
This sequence comes from Procambarus clarkii, assembly GCF_040958095.1. Lineage (NCBI taxonomy): Eukaryota > Metazoa > Arthropoda > Malacostraca > Decapoda > Cambaridae > Procambarus > Procambarus clarkii. The sequence continues at coordinate 51,637,139 of NC_091161.1, forward strand.
TACTAAAAATCATCGAATTTAGCAATATTTTGACCTTTATCATTCCCTTTTCCTTTGTCATTTAAACAAAATATCATCGAGTTAGGCCTTTTTCCACGTTATTGTGAATTTTTAGTTTATTGTTATTGATTCATTAGATATACGAGAAAAATTATGCAAACACATAATTGATCAGAAAATAACCTTAAATACTTCATTTTCAATCATCTATTTGTTTCTCGTTATAATACTGAGTAAGATATTGAAAAGGGAAGAAGTTCTGTTTTTATTGCATATATCGACGTTTCAGCCGGATTAGAACGGTTTTACGTGTACATCCTCCATCGGTAATATAAACAAAAAAATCAGGAACATTTTAGTTAATTTTAATGAAAACACAATGATTTTTATCATTTGTATTGGAAACAACATCTTTTTACGTCTTTTCTAGGGTCTAAAAAATACGAAACGTCGCTCTATGATTCGAAGTTAAAATCCTCAAATTTGGTATAATAATGATTTTTTTAACGTTTTTCATGAAGTTTGATATTACGTAAATATATTCATTTTTACCAATATTTCGATACAATTTCATGTTGTATCACTATATGTGATTTGGCCTTCAAATCTCAGATTTTCGCATAATATTGCATTTTAAGCAAGTTTTCTTGCATTTTGTTTCGTACTAAAAATAATCGAATTCTGCAACATTTTGACGTTGATCATCCCCTTTTCGTTTATGTGATATAAACAAAATATCATCGAATTAGGAAATATTTTGCTGTTTTTCCACGTTTTTGTGAATTTTCAGTTTATTGCTATTGATTCATTATATATACGAGAAAAATTATGCAAACATATAATTGATTAGAAATTAACCTTAAACACTTCATTTTCAATCAACTATTTGTTTCTCGTTAAAATACTGAGTGACATATTGGAAAGGGGAGAAGTTCTGTTTTTATTGCATATATCGACGTTTCAGCCGGATTAGAGCGGTTTTACGTGTACATCTTCCATCGGTAATATAAACGGAAAATCAGGAACATTTTAGTTAATTCTAATGAAAACACATTGATTTTTATCATTTGTATTTGAAACAACATTGTCATATGTCTTTTCTTAGATCTAAATAATACGAAACCTCGCTCTATGATATGAAGTTAAAATCCTCAAATATGGTAATGTAGTGACATTTTTCACGTTATTCATGAAGTGTGATTTTACGTATATATATTCGTTTTTGCCAATATTTCGATACTACATGTTTTCTCACGATATGTGATTTGGCCTTCAAATCTCAGAATTTCGCAAATTTTGCATCTTTAAGCAAGTTTTCTTGCATTTTGCTTTGCACTAAAAATCATCGAATTTAGCAATATTTTGAACTTTATCATTCCCTTTTCCTTTATGTGATTTAAACAAAATATCATCGAATTAGGCTGTTTTCCACGTTATTGTGAATTTTCAGTTAATTGTTATTGATTCATTAGATATACGAGAAAAATTATGCAAACACATAATTTTTAGTTATTGATTCATTAGATATACGAGAAAAATTATGCAAACACATAATTGATCAGAAAATAACCTTAAATACTTCATTTTCAATCATCTATTTGTTTCTAGTTATAATACTGAGTAAGATATTGAAAAGGGAAGAAGTTCTGTTTTTATTGCATATATCGACGTTTCAGCCGGATTAGAACGGTTTTACGTGTACATCCTCCATCGGTAATATAAACAAAAAATCAGGAACATTTTAGTTAATTTTAATGAAAACACATTGATTTTTATCAATTGTATTGGAAGCAACATCTTTACACGTCTTTTCTAGGGGTCTAAAAAATACGAAACGTCGCTCTATGACTCGAAGTTAAAATCCTCAATTTTGGTATAATAATTATTTTTTTAACGTTTTTCATGAAGTTTGATATTACGTAAATATATTCATTTTTACCAATATTTCGATACAATTTCATGTAGTATCACTATATGTGATTTGGCTTTCAAATCTCAGATTTTCGCATAATATTGCATTTTAAGCAAGTTTTCTTGCATTTTGTTTCGTACTAAAAATAATCGAATTCTGCAACATTTTGACGTTGATCATCCCCTTTTCGTTTATGTGATATAAACAAAATATCATCGAATTAGGAAATATTTTGCTGTTTTTCCACGTTTTTGTGAATTTTCAGTTTATTGCTATTGATTCATTATATATACGAGAAAAATTATGCAAACATATAATTGATTAGAAATTAACCTTAAACACTTCATTTTCAATCAACTATTTGTTTCTCGTTAAAATACTGAGTGACATATTGGAAAGGGGAGAAGTTCTGTTTTTATTGCATATATCGACGTTTCAGCTGGATTAGAGCTGTTTTACGTGTACATCTTCCATCGGTAATATAAACGGAAAATCAGGAACATTTTAGTTAATTCTAATGAAAACACATTGATTTTTATCATTTGTATTTGAAACAACATTGTCATATGTCTTTTCTTAGATCTAAATAATACGAAACCTCGCTCTATGATATGAAGTTAAAATCCTCAAATATGGTAATGTAGTGACATTTTTCACGTTATTCATGAAGTGTGATTTTACGTATATATATCCGTTTTTACCAATATTTCGATACTACATGTTTTCTCACGATATGTGATTTGGCCTTCAAATCTCAGAATTTCCGCAAATTTTGCATCTTTAAGCAAGTTTTCTTGCATTTTGTTTTGTACTAAAAATCATCGAATTTAGCAATATTTTGACCTTTATCATTCCCTTTTCCTTTATGTGATATAAACAAAATATCATCGAATTAGGCCGTTTTCCACGTTATTGTGAATTTTCAGTTTATTGTTATTGATTCATTAGATATACAAGAAAAATTATGCAAACACATAATTGATCAGAGAATAACCTTAAATACTTCATTTTCAATCATCTATTTGTTTCTCGTTATAATACTGAGTAAGATATTGAAAAGGGAAGAAGTTCTGTTTTTATTGCATATATCGACGTTTCAGCCGGATTAGAACGGTTTTACGTGTACATCCTCCATCGGTAATATAAACCAAAAATCAGGAACATTTTAGTTAATTTTAATGAAAACATTGATTTTTATCAATTGTATTGGAAGCAACATCTTTACACGTCTTTTTTAGGGGTTTAAAAAATACGAAACGTCGCTCTATGATTCGAAGTTAAAATCCTCAATTTTGGTATAATAATGATTTTTTTTCACGTTTTTCATGAAGTTTGATATTACGTAAATATATTCATTTTACCAATATTTCGATACAATTACATGTAGTATCACTATTTGTGATTTGGCCTTCAAATCTCAGATTTTCGCATAATATTGCATTTTAAGCAAGTTTTCTAGCATTTTGTTTCGTACTAAAAAAACTGAATTCAGCAATATTTTGACGTTTATCATCCCCTTTTCCTTTATGTGATATAAACAAAATATCATCGAATTAAGAAATATTTTGCTGTTTTTCCACGTTTTTGTGAATTTTCAGTTTATTGTTATTGATTCAATAAATATACGAGAAAAATTATGCAAACATATAATTGATCAGAAAATAACCTTAAATACTTCATTTTCAATCATCTATTTGTTTCTCGTTAAAATACTGAGTAAGATATTTAAAAGGGGAGAAGTTCTGTTTTTATTGCATATATCGACGTTTAAGCCAGATTAGAACGGTTTTACGTGTACATCTTCCATCGGTAATATAAACCGAAAATCAGGAACATTTTAGTTAATTTTAATGAAAACACATTGATTTTTATCACTTGTATTGGAAGCAACATCTTTATACGTCTTTTCTGGGTCTAAAAAATACGAAACGTCGCTCTATGATTCGAAGTTAAAATCCTCAAATTTGGTATTATAATGAATTTTTTCACGTTTTTCATGTAGTTTGATATTACGTAAATATATTCATTTTTACCAATATTTCGATACTATTTCATGTAGTATCACTATATGTGATTTGGCCTTCAAATCTAAGATTTTCGCATAATATTGCTATTTTAAGCAAGTTTTCTTGCATTTTGTTTCGTACTAGAAATCATCAAATTCAGCAACATTTTGACGTTGATCATCCCCTTTTCCTTTATGTGATATAAACAAAATATCATCGAATTAGGAAATATTTTGCTGTTTTTCCACGTTTTTGTGAATTTTCAGTTCATTGCTATTAATTCATTATATATACGATGAAAATGATGCAAACACATAATTGATTAGAAATTAACCTTAAACACTTCATTTTCAATCAACTATTTGTTTCTCGTTAAAATACTGAGTGACATATTGGAAAGGGGAGAAGTTCTGTTTTTATTGCATATATCGACGTTTCAGCCGGATTAGAGCGGTTTTACGTGTACATCTTCCATCGGTAATATAAACGGAAAATCAGGAACATTTTAGTTAATTCTAATGAAAACACATTGATTTTTATCATTTGTATTTGAAACAACATTGTCATATGTCTTTTCTTAGATCTAAATAATACGAAACCTCGCTCTATGATATGAAGTTAAAATCCTCAAATATGGTAATGTAGTGACATTTTTCACGTTATTCATGAAGTGTGATTTTACGTATATATATTCGTTTTTACCAATATTTCGATACTACATGTTTTCTCACGATATGTGATTTGGCCTTCAAATCTCAGAATTTCGCAAATTTGGCATCTTTAAGCAAGTTTTCTTGCATTTTGTATTGTACTAAAAATCATCGAATTTAGCAATATTTTGACCTTTATCATTCCCTTTTCCTTTATGTGATATAAACAAAATATCATCGAATTAGGCCGTTTTCCACGTTATTGTGAATTTTCAGTTGATTGTTATTGATTCATTAGATATACGAGAAAAATTATGCAAACACATAAATTTAGTTATTGATTCATTAGATATACGAGAAAAATTATGCAAACACATAATTGATCAGAAAATAACCTTAAATACTTCATTTTCAATCATCTATTTGTTTCTCGTTGTAATACTGAGTAAGATATTGAAAAGGGAAGAAGTTCTGTTTTTATTGCATATATCGACGTTTCAGCCGGATTAGAACGGTTTTACGTGTACATCCTCCATCGGTAATATAACCCAAAAATCAGGAACATTTTAGTTAATTTTAATGAAAACACATTGATTTTTATCAATTATATTGGCAGCAACATCTTAACACGTCTTTTCTAAGGGTCTAAAAAATACGAAACGTCGCTCTATGATTCGAAGTTAAAATTCTCAATTTTGGTATAATAATGATTTTTTTCACGTTTTTCATGAAGTTTGATATTACGTAAATATATTCATTTTTACCAATATTTCGATACAATTTCATGTAGTATCACTATATGTGATTTGCCCTTCAAATCTCAGATTTTCGCATAATATTGCAATTTAAGCAAGTTTTCTTGCATTTTGTTTCGTACTAAAAATAATCGAATTCAGGAATATTTTGACGTTTATCATCCCCTTTTCCTTTATGTGATATAAACAAAATATCATCGAATTAGGAAATATTTTGCTGTTTTTCCACGTTTTTGTGAATTTTCAGTTTATTGTTATTGATTCATTAAATATACGAGAAAAATTATGCAAACATATAATTGATCAGAAAATAACCTTAAATACTTCATTTTCAATCATCTATTTGTTTCTTGTTAAAATACTGAGTAAGATATTCAAAAGGGGAGAAGTTCTGTTTTTATTGCATATATCGACGTTTCAGCCAGATTAGAACGGTTTTACGTGTACATCTTCCATCGGTAATATAAACAGAAAATCAGGAACATTTTATTTAATTTTAATGAAAACACAATGATTTTTATCATTTGTATTGGAAGCAACATCTTTTTACGTCTTTTCTAGGGTCTAAAAAATACGAAACGTCGCTCTATGATTCGAAGTTAAAATCCTCAAATTTGGTATAATAATGACTTTTTTCACGTTTTTCATGTAGTTTGATATTACGTAAATATATTCCCTTTTTACCAATATTTCGATACTATTTCATGTAGTATCACTATATGTGATTTGGCCTTCAAATCTCAGATTTTCGCATAATATTGCATTTTAAGCAAGTTTTCTTGCATTTTGTTTCGTACTAAAAATCATCGAATTCAGCAACATTTTGACGTTGATCATCCCCTTTTCCTTTATGTGATATAAACAAAATATCATCGAATTAGGAAATATTTTGCTGTTTTTCCACGTTTTTGTGAATTTTCAGTTTATTGCTATTAATTCATTATATATACGATGAAAATGATGCAAACACATAATTGATTAGAAATTAACCTTAAACACTTCATTTTCAATCAACTATTTGTTTCTCGTTAAAATACTGAGTGACATATTGGAAAGGGGAGAAGTTCTGTTTTTATTGCATATATCGACGTTTCAGCCGGATTAGAGCGGTTTTACGTGTACATCTTCCATCAGTAATATAAACGGAAAATCAGGAACATTTTAGTTAATTCTAATGAAAACACATTGATTTTTATCATTTGTATTTGAAACAACATTGTTATATGTCTTTTCTTGGATCTAAATAATACGAAACCTCGCTCTATGATATGAAGTTAAAATCCTCAAATATGAAAATGTAGTGACATTTTTCACGTTATTCATGAAGTGTGATTTTACGTATATATATTCGTTTTTACCAATATTTCGATACTACATGTTTTCTCACGATATGTGATTTGGCCTTCAAATCTCAGAATTTCGCAAAATTTGCATCTTTAAGCAAGTTTTCTTGCATTTTGTTTTGTACTAAAAATCATCGAATTTAGCAATATTTTGACCTTCATCATCCCCTTTTCCTTTATGTGATTTAAACAAAATATCATCGAATTAGGCCGTTTTCCACGTTATTGTGAATTTTCAGTTGATTGTTATTGATTCATTAGATATACGAGAAAAATTATGCAAACACATAATTTTTAGTTATTGATTCATTAGATATACGAGAAAAATTATGCAAACACATAATTGATCAGAAAATAACCTTAAATACTTCATTTTCAATCATCTATTTGTTTCTAGTTATAATACTGAGTAAGATATTGAAAAGGGAAGAAGTTCTGTTTTTATTGCATATATCGACGTTTCAGCCGGATTAGAACGGTTTTACGTGTACATCCTCCATCGGTAATATAAACCAAAAATCAGGAACATTTTAGTTAATTTTAATGAAAACACATTGATTTTTATCAATTGTATTGGAAGCAACATCTTTACACGTCTTTTCTAGGGGTCTAAAAAATACGAAACGTCGCTCTATGATTCGAAGTTAAAATCCTCAATTTTGGTATAATAATGTTTTTTTTAACGTTTTTCATGAAGTTTGATATTACGTAAATATATTCATTTTTACCAATATTTCGATACAATTTCATGTAGTATCACTATATGTGATTTGCCCTTCAAATCTCAGATTTTCGCATAATATTGCAATTTAAGCAAGTTTTCTTGCATTTTGTTTCGTACTAAAAATAATCGAATTCAGGAATATTTTGACGTTTATCACCCACTTTTCCTTTATGTGATATAAACAAAATATCATCGAATTAGGAAATATTTTGCTGTTTTTCCACGTTTTTGTGAATTTTCAGTTTATTGTTATTGATTCATTAAATATACGAGAAAAATTATGCAAACATATAATTGATCAGAAAATAACCTTAAATACTTCATTTTCAATCATCTATTTGTTTCTTGTTAAAATACTGAGTAAGATATTCAAAAGGGGAGAAGTTCTGTTTTTATTGCATATATCGACGTTTCAGCCAGATTAGAACGGTTTTACGTGTACATCTTCCATCGGTAATATAAACAGAAAATCAGGAACATTTTATTTAATTTTAATGAAAACACAATGATTTTTATCATTTGTATTGGAAGCAACATCTTTTTACGTCTTTTCTAGGGTCTAAAAAATACGAAACGTCGCTCTATGATTCGAAGTTAAAATCCTCAAATTTGGTATAATAATGACTTTTTTCACGTTTTTCATGTTGTTTGATATTACGTAAATATATTCCTTTTTTACCAATATTTCGATACTATTTCATGTAGTATCACTATATGTGATTTGGCCTTCAAATCTCAGATTTTCGCATAATTTTGCATTTTAAGCAAGTTTTCTTGCATTTTGTTTCGTACTAAAAATCATCGAATTCAGCAACATTTTGACGTTGATCATCCCCTTTTCCTTTATGTGATATAAACAAAATATCATCGAATTAGGAAATATTTTGCTGTTTTTCCACGTTTTTGTGAATTTTCAGTTTATTGCTATTAATTCATTATATATACGATGAAAATGATGCAAACACATAATTGATTAGAAATTAACCTTAAACACTTCATTTTCAATCAACTATTTGTTTCTCGTTAAAATACTGAGTGACATATTGGAAAGGGGAGAAGTTCTGTTTTTATTGCATATATCGACGTTTCAGCCGGATTAGAGCGGTTTTACGTGTACATCTTCCATCAGTAATATAAACGGAAAATCAGGAACATTTTAGTTAATTCTAATGAAAACACATTGATTTTTATCATTTGTATTTGAAACAACATTGTTATATGTCTTTTCTTGGATCTAAATAATACGAAACCTCGCTCTATGATATGAAGTTAAAATCCTCAAATATGAAAATGTAGTGACATTTTTCACGTTATTCATGAAGTGTGATTTTACGTATATATATTCGTTTTTACCAATATTTCGATACTACATGTTTTCTCACGATATGTGATTTGGCCTTCAAATCTCAGAATTTCGCAAAATTTGCATCTTTAAGCAAGTTTTCTTGCATTTTGTTTTGTACTAAAAATCATCGAATTTAGCAATATTTTGACCTTCATCATCCCCTTTTCCTTTATGTGATTTAAACAAAATATCATCGAATTAGGCCGTTTTCCACGTTATTGTGAATTTTCAGTTGATTGTTATTGATTCATTAGATATACGAGAAAAATTATGCAAACACATAATTTTTAGTTATTGATTCATTAGATATACGAGAAAAATTATGCAAACACATAATTGATCAGAAAATAACCTTAAATACTTCATTTTCAATCATCTATTTGTTTCTAGTTATAATACTGAGTAAGATATTGAAAAGGGAAGAAGTTCTGTTTTTATTGCATATATCGACGTTTCAGCCGGATTAGAACGGTTTTACGTGTACATCCTCCATCGGTAATATAAACCAAAAATCAGGAACATTTTAGTTAATTTTAATGAAAACACATTGATTTTTATCAATTGTATTGGAAGCAACATCTTTACACGTCTTTTCTAGGGGTCTAAAAAATACGAAACGTCGCTCTATGATTCGAAGTTAAAATCCTCAATTTTGGTATAATAATGTTTTTTTTAACGTTTTTCATGAAGTTTGATATTACGTAAATATATTCATTTTTACCAATATTTCGATACAATTTCATGTAGTATCACTATATGTGATTTGGCCTTCAAATCTCAGATTTTCGCATAATATTGCATTTTAAGCAAGTTTTCTTGCATTTTGTTTCGTACTAAAAATAATGGAATTCTGCAACATTTTGACGTTGATCATCCCCTTTTCGTTTATGTGATATAAACAAAATATCATCGAATTAGGAAATATTTTGCTGTTTTTCCACGTTTTTGTGAATTTTCAGTTTATTGCTATTGATTCATTATATATACGAGAAAAATTATGCAAACATATAATTGATTAGAAATTAACCTTAAACACTTCATTTTCAATCAACTATTTGTTTCTCGTTAAAATACTGAGTGACATATTGGAAAGGGGAGAAGTTCTGTTTTTATTGCATATATCGACGTTTCAGCCGGATTAGAGCGGTTTTACGTGTACATCTTCCATCGGTAATATAAACGGAAAATCAGGAACATTTTAGTTAATTCTAATGAAAACACATTGATTTTTATCATTTGTATTTGAAACAACATTGTCATATGTCTTTTCTTAGATCTAAATAATACGAAACCTCGCTCTATGATATGAAGGTAAAATCCTCAAATATGGTAATGTAGTGACATTTTTCACGTTATTCATGAAGTGTGATTTTACGTATATATATTCGTTTTTACCAATATTTCGATACTACATGTTTTCTCACGATATGTGATTTGGCCTTCAAATCTCAGAATTTCGCAAATTTTGCATCTTTAAGCAAGTTTTCTTGCATTTTGTTTTGTACTAAAAATCATCGAATTTAGCAATATTTTGACCTTTATCATTCCCTTTTCCTTTATGTGATTTAAACAAAATATCATCGAATTAGCCCGTTTTCCACGTTATTGTGAATTTTCAGTTTATTGTTATTGATTCATTAGATATACGAGAAAAATTATGCAAACACATAATTGATCAGAAAATAACCTTAAATACTTCATTTTCAATCATCTATTTGTTTCTCGTTATAATACTGAGTAAGATATTGAAAAGGGAAGAAGTTCTGTTTTTATTGCATATATCGACGTTTCAGCCGGATTAGAACGGTTTTACGTGTACATCCTCCATCGGTAATATAAACCAAAAATCAGAAACATTTTAGTTAATTTTAATGAAAACACATTGATTTTTATCAATTGTATTGGAAGCAACATCTTTACACGTCTTTTCTAGGGGTTTAAAAAATACGAAACGTCGCTCTATGATTCGAAGTTAAAATCTTCAATTTTGGTATAATAATGATTTTTTTCACGTTTTTCATGAAGTTTGATATTACGTAAATATACTCATTTTACCAATATTTCGATACAATTACATGTAGTATCACTATTTGTGATTTGGCCTTCAAATCTCAGATTTTCGCATAATATTGCATTTTAAGCAAGTTTTCTTGCATTTTGTTTCGTACTAAAAAAATCGAATTCAGCAATATTTTGACGTTTATCATCCCCTTTTCCTTTATGTGATATAAACAAAATATCATCGAATTAAGAAATATTTTGCTGTTTTTCCACGTTTTTGTGAATTTTCAGTTTATTGTTATTGATTCAATAAATATACGAGAAAAATTATGCAAACATATAATTGATCAGAAAATAACCTTAAATACTTCATTTTCAATCATCTATTTGTTTCTCGTTAAAATACTGAGTAAGATATTTAAAAGGGGAGAAGTTCTGTTTTTATTGCATATATCGACGTTTCAGCCAGATTAGAACGGTTTTACGTGTACATCTTCCATCGGTAATATAAACTGAAAATCAGGAACATTTTAGTTAATTTTAATGAAAACACATTGATTTTTATCATTTGTATTGGAAGCAACATCTTTATACGTCTTTTCTGTGTCTAAAAAATACGAAACGTCGCTCTATGATTCGAAGTTAAAATCCTCAAATTTGGTATAATAATGACTTTTTTCACGTTTTTCATGTAGTTTGATATTACGTAAATATATTCATTTTTACCAATATTTCGATACTATTTCATGTAGTATCACTATATGTGATTTGGCCTTCAAATCTCAGATTTTCGCATAATATTGCATTTTAAGCAAGTTTTCTTGCATTTTGTTTCGTACTAAAAATCATCAAATTCAGCAACATTTTGACGTTGATCATCTCCTTTTCCTTTATGTGATATAAACAAAATATCATCGAATTAGGAAATATTTTGCTGTTTTTCCACGTTTTTGTGAATTTTCAGTTCATTGCTATTAATTCATTATATATACGATGAAAATGATGCAAACACATAATTGATTAGAAATTAACCTTAAACACTTCATTTTCAATCAACTATTTGTTTCTCGTTAAAATACTGAGTGACATATTTAAAAGGGGAGAAGTTCTGTTTTTATTGCATATATCGACGTTTCAGCCAGATTAGAACGGTTTTACGTGTACATCTTCCATCGGTAATATAAACGGAAAATCAGGAACATTTTAGTTAATTCTAATGAAAACACATTGATTTTTATCACTTGTATTTGAAACAACATTGTCATATGTCTTTTCTTAGATCTAAATAATACGGAACATCGCTCTATGATATGAAGTTAAAATCCTCAAATATGGTAATGTAGTGACATTTTTCACGTTATTCATGAAGTGTGATTTTACGTATATATATTCGTTTTTACCAATATTTCGATACTACATGTTTTCTCACGATATGTGATTTGGCCTTCAAATCTCAGAATTTCGCAAATTTTGCATCTTTAAGCAAGTTTTCTTGCATTTTGTTTTGTACTAAAAATCATCGAATTTAGCAATATTTTGACCTTTATCATTCCCTTTTCCTTTATGTGATTTAAACAAAATATCATCGAATTAGGCCGTTTTCCACGTTATTGTGAATTTTCAGTTGATTGTTATTGATTCATTAGATATACGAGAAAAATTATGCAAACACATAATTTTTAGTTATTGATTCATTAGATATACGAGAAAAATTATGCAAACACATAATTGATCAGAAAATAACCTTAAATACTTCATTTTCAATCATCTATTTGTTTCTCGTTATAATACTGAGTAATATATTGAAAAGGGAAGAAGTTCTGTTTTTATTGCATATATCGACGTTTCAGCCGGATTAGAACGGTTTTACGTGTACATCTTCCATCGGTAATATAAACCGAAAATCAGGAACATTTTAGTTAATTTTAATGAAAACACATTGATTTTTATCATTTGTATTGGAAGCAACATCTTTATACGTCTTTTCTAGGGTTTAAAAAATACGAAACGTCGCTCTATGATTCGAAGTTAAAATCCTCAAATTTGGTATAATAATGACTTTTTTCACGTTTTTCATGTAGTTTGATATTACGTAAATATATTCATTTTTACCAATATTTCGATACTATTTCATATAGTGTCACTATATGTGATTTGGCCTTCAAATCTCAGATTTTCGCATAATATTGCATTTTAAGCTAGTTTTCTTGCATTTTGTTTCGTACTAAAAATCATCGAATTCAGCAACATTTTGACGTTGATCATCCCCTTTTCCTTTATGTGATATAAACAAAATATCATCGAATTAGGAAATATTTTGCTGTTTTTCCACGTTTTTGTGAATTTTCAGTTTATTGCTATTAATTCATTATATATACGATGAAAATGATGCAAACACATAATTGATTAGAAATTAACCTTAAACACTTCATTTTCAATCAACTATTTGTTTCTCGTTAAAATACTGAGTGACATATTGGAAAGGGGAGAAGTTCTGTTTTTATTGCATATATCGACGTTTCAGCCGGATTAGAGTGGTTTTACGTGTACATCTTCCATCGGTTATATAAACGGAAAATCAGGAACATTTTAGTTATTTCTAATGAAAACACATTGATTTTTATCATTTGTATTTGAAACAACATTGTCATATGTCTTTTGTTAGATCTAAATAATACGAAACCTCGCTCTATGATATGAAGTTAAAATCCTCAAATATGGTAATGTAGTGACATTTATCACGTTATTCATGAAGTGTGATTTTACGTATATATATTCGTTTTTACCAATATTTCGATACTACATGTTTTCTCACGATATGTGATTTGGCCTTCAAATCTCAGAATTTCGCAAATTTTGCATCTTTAAGCAAGTTTTCTTGCATTTTGTTTTGTACTAAAAATCATCGAATTGAGCAATATTTTGACCTTTATCATTCCCTTCTCCTTTATGTGATTTAAACAAAATATCATCGAGTTAGGCTGTTTTCCACGTTATTGTGAATTTTCAGTTTATTGTTATTGATTCATTACGAGAAAAATTATGCAAACACATAATTGATCAGAAAATAACCTTAAATGCTTCATTTTCAATCATCTATTTGTTTCTCGTTATAATACTGAGTAAGATATTGAAAAGGGAAGAAGTTCTGTTTTTATTGCATATATCGACGTTTCAGCCGGATTAGAACGGTTTTACGTGTACATCCTCCATCGGTAATATAAACCAAAAATCAGGAACATTTTAGTTAATTTTAATGAAAACACATTGATTTTTATCAATTGTATTGGAAGCAACATCAACACGTCTTTTCTAGGGGTCTAAAAAATACGAAACGTCGCTCTATGATTCGAAGTTAAAATCCTCAATTTTGGTACAATAATGATTTTTTTCACGTTTTTCATGAAGTTTGATATTACGTAAATATATTCATTTTTACCAATATTTCGATACAATTTCATGTAGTATCACTATATGTGATTTGGCCTTCAAATCTCAGATTTTCGCATAATATTGCATTTTAAGCAAGTTTTCTTGCATTTCGTTTCGTACTAAAAATAATCGAATTCAGCAATATTTTGACGTTTATCATCCCCTTTTCCTTTATGTGATATAAACAAAATATCATCGAATTAGGAAATATTTTGCTTTTTTTCCACGTTTTTGTTAATTTTCAGTTTATTATTATTGATTCATTAACTATACGAGAAAAATTATGCAAACATATAATTGATCAGATAATAACCTTAAATACTTCATTTTCAATCATCTATTTGTTTCTCGTTAAAATACTGAGTAAGATATTTAAAAGGGGAGAAGTTCTGTTTTTATTGCATATATCGACGTTTCAGCCAGATTAGAACGGTTTTACGTGTACATCTTCCATCGGTAATATAAACCGAAAATCAGGAACATTTTAGTTAATTTTAATGAAAACACATTGATTTTTATCATTTGTATTGGAAGCAACATCTTTATACGTCTTTTCTAGGGTCTAAAAAATACGAATATGGAGGGAGAAATCGTCAGGAGTAGAATCCAGATGGTGGAAATTATAGTATTTAGCCCATGTAGCGGGATCAAGCAAGGCGTGGTATGTATTAGTGTGGGAATGTATGGTGCGAGTGCAGCCGTGGCGGGGACGGCGTTGAGAACCTCCAGAGAGGTGTTAAAAGGCGCAGTAGTAACAATAAGAGATGGAGCCGTGACAGGGGACGAGGTAGTAACCACTGGTGGGTGTGTTACTCGACCCTACCACAGAGGAAGGAGGGAGGGGAGCGGGTGGGCAGTAGTCCGGTCTGGGCCCAATGTAGGGGGGCCTACAGAGCTCGGTCTTCCATCACAGTCCGACTCAGGAGCCTGGTCGCCCACCCCATGAGCCTGGGTAAGAGAGGTCATGTCAGTATCCATATACCATGTATTGTAAAAGGTCTGGGTCCTGGAACAAAGGGATACCACCTACCAGGGCAGCCAGGGAGGCCGAGCGCAGGCCAGTGCCGGAAGGGGTGCTCCCCCTTTTAAACAGAGTCCTACTGCTTCGTTCACTCTCCTACACTGGTGCAAAGACCTCATTCTTCCTTTCACCCTTGCCTGGACACCAAGCCATCTGGGTGTCCAGGCAAAGAAGCACAGCTTCCTCCACCACCAGAACACTCACCAAGGAGGAGATTTGAGAAGGGACAGAAGAAAGTGAGCCTCAAGGCAATGTACACTGACATAGATGGAATTACAAATAAAGCAAATGAACTTGGAGAATGGATACTAGAGGAAAACCCAGAAATAATAGCTCCCACGGAAACAAAGCTGACGAAAACAATAACAAATGCAGTGTTCCCACAGGACTATTATGTTATGAGGAAAGAGAGGGAAGGAAGAGGTGGTGGTGGTGTAGCCCTGCTAGTAAGAAAAGGCTGGGATTTTGAGGAGTTGGTTGTTCAGGGATGTGAAGGTTTCAGTGACTACATAATAGGAACAATAACAACTGGAGGGCAAAAAATTATAGTCGTAGTCATATATAATCCACCACCAAATGGCAGAAGACCCAGACAGGAATATGATAGAAACAATAAGGCCACCATTAACATAATAGAGAGAGCAGCTTCTGTTGCTAGCAGGAATGGATCTGGACTACTAATCATGAGAAACTTCAACCATGGGAAGATAGATTGGGAGAACAGAGACCTGCATGGGGGACCAGAAACATGGAGAGCTAAGCTGCTGGACATGGCAATAAGAAACTTTCTAAGCCAGCACATCAAGGTTCCAACAAGAATGAGAGAAGATGAACCAGCAATACTTGATCTGATATTTACCCTAAATGAGTGGGATATAAGGGAAGTCAAGATGGAAGCACCCTTGGGAATGAGTGATCACAGTGTATTGAAATTTGAGTACCTGGTAGAGCTAGGAATTATCCCCCCCCCCCCCCGAAAAAGAGCTAGCAAACAAAAGGCTGGCTTACCGAAAGGGAAATTATGAGGAGATGAGAAGCTTCCTAAGGAAAATACCTTGGGACACAGACCTCAGAGCTAAGTCTGTACAAGATATGATAGACTATGTCACCCAATAGTGTCAGGAGGCAGTAAGCACATACATCCCGGCCCAAAAGGAAAAATCCGAGAAGCAAAAGAAGAATCCATGGTATAATTGGGCATGTATGGAAGCAAAGAAACTGAACAAAAGGGCGTGGAGGAACTTCCGGAATAACAGAACACCAGAAAGCAGAGAGAGATACCAGAGAACCAGGAATGAGTATGTAAGGGTGAGAAGAGAAGCGGAGAAAAGTTATGAAAATGATATAGCAAACAAAGCCAAGACCGAACCAAAGCTACTCAACAGTCACATCAGAAGGAAAACAACAGTGAAAGAACAGGTAGTGAAACTTAAAACAGGCGAGGACAGGTATACAGAGATTGACAAAGAGGTGTGTGATGAACTCAACATGAGGTTCCAAGAGGTCTTCACAATAGAACAAGGTCACTGTGGTCACAAGGTGAGGTCACTGTGCTAGGAGAAAGGGAAGTAAACCAGGCAGCCTTGGAAGAGTTCGAAATTACGAGAGAGGTGGTCAAGAGACAACTGCTGGATCTGGATGTTAGAAAGGCTGTTGGTCCAGATGGGATCTCGCCATGGGTACTGAAAGTGTGCAGAGGCACTTTGCTTGCCACTCTCCATAGTTTATAGTAGGTCACTAGAGATGGGAGACCTACCAGAAATATGGAAGATGGCAAATGTGGTCCCAATATACAAAAAGGGCGACAGGCAAGAGGCACTGAACTACAGACCAGTGTCCTTGACTTGTATACCATGCAAGGTGATGGAGAAGATCGTGAGCAAAAACTTGGTATCACATCTGGAGAGAAGGGACTTCGTGACAAATCGCCAACAATGATTCAGGGAGGGTAAATCATGCCTGACTGGCTTAATAGAATTCTACGACCAGGTGACACAGATTAAGCAAGAAAGAGACGGCTGGGCGGACTGCATTTTCTTGGATTGTCGGAAAGCCTTTGACACAGTACCGCATAAGAGGCTGGTACATAAGCTGGAGAGAGAGGCAGGTGTAGCTAGTAAGGTGCTCCAGTGGATAAGGGAGTACCAAAGCAATAGCAAGCAGAGAGTTACGGTAAGGGGTGAGACCTCCGATTGGTGTGAAGTCACCCGTGGAGTCCCACAGGGCTCTGTACTCGGTCCTATCTTGTTTCTGATATATGTAAATGATCTCCCAGAGGGTATAGATTCATTTCTCTCAATGTTTGCGGACAATGCCAAAATTATGAGAAGGATTAAGATAGAAGAGGACTGTTTGAGGCTTCAAGAAGACCTAGACAAACTGAAGGAATGGTCGAACAAATGGTTGTTAGAGTTTAACCCAACCAAATGTAATGTAATGAAGATAGGTGTAGGGAGCAGGAGGCCAAATAGAAGGTATCATCTGGGAGAGGAAATTCTTCAGGAGTCAGAGAAAGAAAAAGACTTGGGAGTTGATATCATGCCAGACCTGTTTCCTGCAGCCCATATCAAGAGGATAACATCAGCGGCATATGCCAGGCTGGCCAACATACGAACGACATTCAGAAACTTGTGTAAAGAATCATTCAGAACTTTGTATACCACACATGTCAGGCCAATCCTGGAGTATGCAGCCCCAGCATGGAGTCCATATCTAGTCAAGGATAAGACTAAACTGGAAAAGGTTCAAAGGTTTGCCACCAGACTAGTACCCGAGCTGAGAGGTATGAGCTACGAGGAGAGACTACGGGAATTAAACCTAACTTCGCTGGGAGAGAGAAGAGTTAGGGGGGACATGATCACCACATTCATGATTCTCAAGGGAATTGATAGGGTAGATAAAGACAGGCTATTTAACACAAGGGGCACACGCACTAGGGGATACAGGTGGAAACTGAGCGCCCAAATGAGCCAGAGAGATATTAGAAAGAACTTTTTTAGTGTCAGAGTGGTTGACAAATGGAATGCATTAGGAAGTGATGTGGTGGAGGCTGACTGCATACTCAGTTTCAAGTGTAGGTATGATAGAGCCCAATAGGATCAGGAATCGGTACAGCTATTGATTGACAGTTGAGAGGCGGGACCAAAGAGCCAGAGCTCAACCCCCACAAACACAACTAGGTGAGTACACACACACACTGCTGGTTGCGCATTCCGGTGCTGTTGGGACTTTCCTTGATGCATGGGTGAACTTGTTTGGTGAATGTATACCATAATTCAAGGACTGCTTTTGGGTTAAGCTCAGGCACTATTCGCTCTGATATGCGAACTTTCCTCTCTGGCCTACCCTTCCCTCTGGTCCAACTTCCCGCTCGCCCAAATGGGCACTTTACCAGTTCATTTACATACATACACACGTATATACATTATAATATACATTATAATATTTTATATAATACCATCTACTAACTCACTCACAATTACTTTATCCAGCTTCTCAACAACTGGGCATAATCAACAACCGGTCTGGAAACTGCATATAATCTCCACTAGCCGACACTAGGCTCTATCCTGGCACAGTGGGACACTAGTGCCTATTATGCTGATAATACCAAAAAAAGGGTGGTGGTGTCACAACCAGTAACAGATGAGGTATGAGAAAACTATCAAATACAGCACCTTGCCATTACTGAATTTAAGTTCCTCAGAATGTATCACCTCACTAAGACATAAGAAAGCCTACCACCTGGTATAAATGATGCACAACGGTAGAAAAGATCCACGGCAATACATTACAGCAACATGACTAACATCCTAGCTGTCAAATAACACAAATAAAGTCACAATCCCCGGACTGTAACGCCACAGATGCGCTCGCCTGAGATGATCAGAGAGTAGTGCCACCTTTAGCCAAGCTAGCGGAGGCGCAATACTGTATCCAACCTCTGAGTCAACTGACTCATCATTCAAATATCTTGTTACGACCCTGGGTTCCTCAGTGGAAACCAGAGGTGAAAATTGAGCTAATAAACCTGCCTTTTAGTATTGGAAACGCATCACGAGGTGCATTTGTTTGTATCTTCCCTGCCAGATGTAAGACTATTCTTGTTTCTCAAAGAGCATTTAAAGACTGAGCTTGGGGTTGATTATTAAATAATAAAATAGGCACCGACTATGTTTACTAATACTTTCTAATCATTTGTAAAGTAAACCTGAGTAAACTTAGGATAGGAATGCTGTACAATTGAGTAGTCTGCTGGCAGCGAGTGAACTGAGAAGAGTGGAGATGATCGCTCTCGCTGGCTGGCGTTCGTGGTGTCGAGATCTGCTCTGTGGCTGCACCTCTCCTCTTCTACCTTTCCTTTTACTTATTTCCCTTACCTTAAGTATATCCTGTGTTGTAAGTGTGCCTACTCTGGTAGTAAGATTGGTGAGACCTGGGGGTAGTATTTGCCAGTGTTTTGGTTACCTCTAAGTGTTGTGTTGTGTTGTATTAGGGTACCACGTGGTCTCACTACCCTAAGCTGCATCAAGCTTCAGTTCTTAACCAGTAGTACTTTACCCTAGCTTGTTCTCAGTGTAAACCTTGTATCCTGCATATGTGGACCAAGGCTTTTAACCTAAGATAGTGTGGTAAAGTAATTGTTATTGGTGTGAATGTATATGGGGGGTTGTTAAGGGGTTAATAAATAAGTTAGTTAAAGGAGTATCCATTTTTCCTTGGTAGGAGATCTATGATCAACCACTAGACTGACATTGGGTAGCCAATTATTATTCGGTGGATATTCCACTTGGGGGCCAGGCCTTTTGGATCTCCCATATGTGATAACTCTTAATGCTAACTACTGCCCCTACACTCATGTTATACTATATTCCCCATAGTACAGACTCTCATCTTTAACAAGTGGTTGGCCTGACTGGGAGGAAGAGTAAATTGAAAAAAAAAAATTAAACTTTTGAGTGCCAAAACTAAAAATTCTTGTTTTCCGCAGAACGGTTGTGTTAGCCTAGGGTCCAGATCGCAAAGGATTTATTTTTACTGACTGAACACCTAGCTGGATCTCTTCACGATTGAGGTAAGTGTGGCCTTGTGTTAGGGGCCGTGCAATTTTTTGTTTTTTCCAATTTTTATTTTTTTATTTTTTATTTGGCTAGGAGCTAAATTAATTAGTGATGGAGGCTAAAATGCAGGAACTGGCAAAGGATCTTTCAGTGGTAGAGATAAAGAAACTTACCAAGTCTAATTTAGTATTGTTAGGCAAGGAATTTGTCCTAGAATTAAATGACGCGGATAAAAAGTGGACTTTGGTGAATGAAATATTACAACACTGTATCGATCAAGAACTATTGGCAAGTGATACACCTTTATGCCAGCCTAGCCAAGCGGAAAGTGCAGCTCATAGGGACAGAGAGATAGCTCTAGAGTTAGCAAAAATAAAATTAGAGGAGCAAAGACTCAAAACCGAGGAGGCTGGAATTAGAGCGAATGCCACTGGACCTCCACCTGCCAGGGATTCAAACCCCAGGCATTATGAGAAAAAGCATAACTTGCCTGAATTTTCAGAGTCGGACCCTGAAAGGTTTTTCAACCATTTTCAGAGATTGGCCATTTCCATGACCTGGCCAAAGGAAGAGTGGGTGAAAATCCTACAGGAAAGACTTAGGGGTAAGGCCCAAGATATTTTTATAAATATGCCTGACGAAGAGTGTTTTGAATATGATAAGTCAGGGAACGTATTTTGCGGGCATATGAAATTACTCCTGAAGCTCACCGCCAAGCTTATCGCAACCTTAGGCCTACTCACAACCAACCGCTCACTGAATTTGCTAATGATCAAATTAGATTGTTTGATAAATGGATTCGCTCGGCGAAAGCCGAAACATACGAGGCACTCTGGAACATAGTTTTAATGGAGCATTTTATAGATAATATGCCAAAGAATGTTGCACAATTTATTAGAAGTAGGATAGAGGTAGATTCTAAAATAGGGGATTTGGCCAAGATGGCAGAAAACTACCAGTTGGCAGGCAAAAGGCCCAATAAAAATAATTATACCCCACAGAGTAGCAAAACTTGTACCCACAGCCAGTCCAGACCAGCTCATTCTAACCCTTTATCTAATGCACCTTCTGTTTCAGACATAACTAACCCTGTTAAATTGTCTAACCCCACGACACCTAAGAGTGAACCGAAGGGTAATTCTGTTAGTAATGTCTCTTCTCCCCGACGTATCTGTGGTCACTGTAAACGTCCAAACCACGTTATTAGCCGTTGTTGGCAACTGTACTCGGAAAAAAAGACCCAATGCTCTAGTTGCGACACAGGGCTTGAGGCTTTCGGAAGGGTTAGGGAGTAAGACCTCCAACCCGCAGTGGTTGGACTTGCTTACCCCATTCTTATTGAAAGGGAGACTACTTTTGTCTGAGGGTTCTTCCTGGAAGGACGTGGTGATCTTCCGAGACACCGGTGCCATCCAGACTTTAATTTTAGAGAGTGCTTTGCAAGGTGCCGACACTCTCGACACTGGAGAGGTGGTACTGGTCGAGGGTGTCACTAGTGATACTCGGGCAGTACCCCTCCATAAGGTTACCCTGGAATCTGATTTCCACAAGGGTGTTTGTACAGTCGGAGTCACTTCGTACCTACCTTTCCCTAATGTTGATGTAATAGGTGGTAATGATTTAGCAGGGGATAAGGTAGGGGACTACAGACTGCCTATTATGTTGCCTACCCCTAAGGTTTGCCTGGATCCACCTGCCGCAGAGGATACTGTTGTGTACCCTGCGTACGCGGTGGCCCGGTCTATGGGGCTTAAATGTAAGGGCAGCCCTGTGCTTGCCAAGGTGGTAAATCCCGAGAACACGAGGAACTTTCAGAGTGGTGAAAGCCAAGTGGACTTTGCGGACACATTCATGGCCCGACTCGATGACGTGGCTGAGGACATTGTGGAGAGCCTGCCACCGCCGCCTACCGAGAGTAGTGGGGAGGTGGAGGAGAACACTGTTGAGCCTCGGCCAATGGCATCTGACCAAGGTCTGGACTCCTCCTTGAGTGAGTTACAGAAAGCTGACCCCAGTCTTGCAGATTGTCATGAGGCAGCCGTCTCTATGGAGGAAATTGTAGACGCAGCAACTGGGTACTACTACAATGATCTGATTTTGATGAGAAAATGGAGACCACAGAGTGCTCCCTTGTCAAATGAGTGGGAGGTAGTCCACCAGGTTATGTTGCCGACCTGCTATAGAGAGAGTTTTGGCAGCTGCTCATGATGATCCTATGAGGGGACATCAAGGTATTAATATTACGTATCACAAAATCTTAAAGTATTTTTTCTGGCCCAAGCTGAAAAGCGATGTGACAAAATTTTGTAATGCATGTATTGTTTGTCAACTTGTTGGGAAACCAGACCAGACTCCACCTAAAGCTCCTCTAAGGCCTATTGTCATGCCAGAGGAACCATTTTCTCATGTGGTAATGGACTGTGTTGATCCATTACCTAGAACTAAGTCTGGTAATATTTACCTGATCACGATGATGTGTATCACGACTCGTTACCCAGAGGCTTTTGCTGTAAGGAACATCCGAGCAGAGACTGTTGTTGCTCGTATGTTGCAATTTTTTCCCACTTTTGGACTGCCTCGGGTCGTGCAAACTGACAATGGTACTAACTTTAAGTCTGATATTTTTTAACAATTTTGTAAGGACCATGGAATAACTCATAAGGTTTCCAGCCCATACCATCCACAGAGTCAGGGGGTAATTGAACGTTTCCATCTAACTCTGAAGCAGATGTTGAAGACATCGTGCGAGAGTTCCCACACCTTCGGGGATGAGAATTTACCGTATGTTTTGTTTGCAGCTAGAGAGGGATTACAAAGTTCACTGGGTTGTTCTTTTTTTGAGTTAGTCTTTGGCCATAAAGTTCGTGGACCCTTGCAAATGTTACAGGAGAATCTGTTAGGGAATGTAACGTTAACCGAAGGTTCGGCTTTCTTTGCGCAACACCAGAGACTCAGGGACTACAAGGCGGCGGCACTAAAGTATCTTGGGAAGGCCCAAGAAAAGATGAAAGAATGAAACGATGCTAAGGCTAAGTGGCGGGTATTTCAGCCTGGCGACCCTGTCCTGGTATTAAAGCCTCGAATAGGGAACACTATGTCCCACAAGTACGAAGGCCCCTACATTGTGACAGAAAAGACTGGGGACCTCACGTACAAAGTGAGGCACTCTGACAAGCGTAACCAGGTAATGCTCGTACATGTAAATCGGCTGAAGAAGTTCCAGGGCCCCAGGCCCATTGCACTAACCAATGTTTCCATATCCAGTGAGGGAGGGGATGATTGTTCTGGGGACCCAACTAATTTCATTCTCAATAATTCTAGTTCTGTGAATGTTGTGGAGGGACTATCCCATTTGCAGATGGCCCAACGTGAAGTGGTGCAGTCGTTGCTTGATGAATTCTCCAGTCTGTTCGGGGAGGTCCTGACCCAGACTGATGCCATTTGCCATGATGTCAAGTTGACAGACTACACCCCCATTCGCCTTCAACCCTATCGGATGAGTCCAGAAAAAAAGGCCATCGTACGGAAGGAGGTCGACTTCTTGCTCCAGCACTGCCTCATCCGGCCGAGCCAGGGCTCTTGGTGCTCGCCCTGCCTTTTGGTCCCCAAGCCAGACGGCTCCTGGCGATTATGCACCGACTACTGGCAGCTCAACAAGGTGACCATTGTGGATGCCTATCCGTTGCCCCGTCTCGAGAACTGCATCGACGAAATCGGGAACGCCACGTATGTCTCGAAATTTGATCTCTCAAGGGGGGTACTATCAAATCCCACTCACTGAACGTGCTAAACAACTAACTGCGTTCATGACACCCGAGGGTGTTTTTGAGTATCAAGTGTTACCGTTCGGCTTGCGTAATGCCCCTGCCACGTTCCAGAGGCTAATGAACTCTTTGCTCGCTAATGTGCCAAATTGTCGGGCGTATTTAGATGATATTGTGCTCTTTGATAGTAATTGGGCTGACCACATAGCTAGGTTACACCAGTTGTTCACAATTTTGAAGAATGCAAATCTAACCTTAAATGCAAAAAAAGTGTCATTTTGGCCAAGGCACAGTGACAGACCTTGGTTATGAAGTGGGCCAAGGAAGTGTTACTTTGGCAAGATAAAATCAGTGCCATTCTCGAGTATCCCGTGCTTCAGTCTAAAAAGGACATTCAACGATTTATTGGTATGTGTGCGTACTATCGACACTTTTGTCAGAACTTTTCCAGTGTTGCCACTCCTCTCACGGACTTGTTGCGGAAGGCTGTTCAATTTAAGTAGTCATCAGACTGTGCAGAGGCATTTAAAAATTTGAAATTGATCTTAGCTTCCGCCCCAGTGCTTGTTAGTCCAAGGTTCGACCGACCGTTTAAAATTCATGTTGACGCATCTAACTCGGGTGCTGGTGCAGTGTTGTTGCAAACTGGGGATGATCAAGTGGAACACCCAGTATATGTTAACATGTAAAAAGTTTGAAGTTTACCTCACAGGTAATACAGTGGAAGTGTACACAGACCATAACCCACTAGTCTTCCTGACTCAGATGAAGGGGAAGAATAAACACATCCTCAGGTGGGCATTGTACCTACAGGACTTCAATCTGTCTATTATCCACCTACCGGGCTAGCTCAACGTGATAGCCGACGCTCTGTCCCGGTTGCCTGAATAACATTCATCTGGGCCACAGGAAGCCATTTACCAACTGTCATGCTTTATTTTTTTTTTGTAGGTTCTCCTGTGACATTAAATATTCTGTGTCCAATTTATTTACTTCCCTGTTTTTTTGTGTGTGTTTTTTTTTTCTTTCAGAGAATTCCTTTGTACTTTTCTTGCAGAGAAATTTATGTTTTTGATGGATTTTTTTTGTCATTAATTTTCCTTTTTATTCTCTGTATACTCTTACAAAAAAAATATGACTACTATTCCAGTAGTCACTTTTTTTTTCTGAAGGGGGGAGGAGTGTTACGCCCCTGGGTTCCTCAGTGGAAACCAGAGGTCAAAATTGAGCTAATAAACTGCCTTTTAGTATTGGAAACGCATCACAAGGTGCATTTGTTTGTATCTTCCCTGCCAGACGTAAGACTATTCTTGTTTCTCAAAGAGTATTTAAAGACTGAGCTTGGGGTTGATTATTATTAAATAATAAAATAGGCACCAACTATGTTTACTAATACTTTCTAATCATTTGTAAAGTAAACCTGAGTAAACTTGGGATAGGAATGCTGTACGATTAGTTGAGTAGTCTGCTGGCAGCGAGTGAATTGAGGAGAAGAGTGGAGATGATCGCTCTCGCTGGCTGGCGTTCGTGGTTTCGAGATCTGCTGTGGCTGCACCTCTCCTCTTCTACCTTTCCTTTTACTTATTTCCCTTACCTTAAGTTAAGTATATCCTGTGTTGTAAGTGTGCCTACTCTGGTAGTAAGATTGGTGAGACCTGGGGGTAGTATTTGCCAGTGTTTTGGGTACCCCTAAGTGTTGTGTTGTGTTGTATTAGAGTACCACGTGGTCTCACTACCCAAAGCTGCATCAAGCTTCAGTTCTTAACCAGTAGTACTTTACCCTAGATTGTTCTCAGTGTAAACCTTGTATCTTGCATATGTGGACCAAGGCTTTTAACGTAAGATAGTGTGGTAAAGTAATTATTATTGTTATTGGTGTGAATATATATGGGGGGTGGTTAAGGAGTTAATAAATAAGTTAAAGGAGTATCCATTTTTCTTGGGTAGGAGATCTATGATCAACCACTAGACTGACATTGGGTAGCCAATTATTATTCGGTGGATATTCCACTTGGGGGCCAGGCCTTTTGGATCTCCCATATGTGATAACTCTTAATGCTAACTACTGCCCCTACACTCATGTTATACTATATTCCCCATAGTACAGACTCTCATCTTTAACATATCTCAAGCTCATATTCAGACCTATCAAGAACATTAACTATCATAATTTAACATATAACTAAATTAAGATTATAATACACAGCCTTACATAATAAGAATACATATCAAGAACTCGGTAAATTAAAGATTTTATCACTATATAAAATTAGGTGCACAAAGAATTCATATTGGTAAGACATGGTAACATTGGCACAAGTCGGTACTCAAGGGGGGGGGGGAGGGGGGTTAAGGGAGGAACTTCAAGACGTCGGCCAGTCGTTAATACATATGTATACAATAATATATATATATATATATATATATATATATATATGTCGTACCTAATAGCCAGAACGCACTTCTCAGCCTACTATTCAAGGCCCGATTTGCCTAATAAGCCAAGTTTTCATGAATTAATGTTTTTTCGTCTACCTAACCTACCTAACCTAACCTAACCTAGCTTTTTTTGGCTACCTAACCTAACCTTACCTATAAATATAGGTTAGGTTAGGTTAGGTAGGGTTGGTTAGGTTCGGTCATATATCTACGTTAATTTTAACTCCAATAAAAAAAAATTGACCTCATACATAGAGAAAAGGGTTGCTTTATCATTTCATAAGAAAAAAATTATAGTAAATATATTAATTCAGGAAAACTTGGCTTATTAGGCAAATCGGGCCTTGAATAGTAGGCTGAGAAGTGAGTTCTGGCTACTAGGTACGACATATATATATATATATATATATATATAAACCATGTGTATCAAAAGTTTATCTAGGTGGAGGCATCACAGTGCCATAACTTCATTTAATATGACAAGGACAATGCAAGGAACAACAATGAAATGGAAATTACACAGTATTTATATGAATAATGCATTCGAGACCTAAATGTATACATTTCCCATCATGGTCCACATAATATTACCTATACAGCATTTATGTAGCATTACATACAATAAGCATACAAGAAGATTTTTCAAGCTACATGACCTTAGGCTTCTGCTATACACTAGACTTGTAATATATATATCCACAATTACATGGCATACAACTTTGACACAGAAATATAATACAGTAGGTTGTGTGCGCCTTGTTACGTACCCCTATTGGATACGAATATTAAATAATTTACTTGTTCCATGCATCATTACTTGTATGTGCTTATATATTATATCATTACTTGTATGTGCTTATATATTATATCATTACTTGCATGTGCTTATATATTATATCATTACTTGTATGTGCTTATATGTTATATCATTACTTGTATGTGCTTATATGTTATATTTTTTGTAATGATCATCTAGTAGGCTTTACCGTGAGAAAGTTATATTTTGTAATGATGTTATAGTTGGCAACACCGTGAGAAACAGTTATAGTTGATCACCTAGTTGGCAATACCGTGAGAAACATTTACTTCCTGCTATGTTGGGCAGTTACCAGCAATTTCCTCTTTATTTTTATAAATATATAACTATTATATTAAACTACATTACCTCTGTTTATGCATGTGATCTGATCATTCTTTAATTTAGTTAATTAATGATAACCTTACTCCCATTATATGGCTCCATTTAAGTAAAATTAATAAATAAAAAATTGTCAGTCGATATGTTGTGAGGCCGCGAGAAGCGACTCTCCGCCTGGGAATTTAGTCAGTATCTGGTAGACTCACGGAGGATAAACATCTAGGAGGTTAAGTGGCTGATATATATATATTTTGTTTTGCTGTAGTATATTAGTCTGTGGAGACATAAGTTTATTCTGATTTACATGTGATAGTGCCCATCTGTTGATTGAGATTATATATATATATATATATATATATATATATATATATATATATATATATATATATATATATATTTATTATATATATATATATATATATATATATATATATATATATATATATATATATATATATATATATATATATATATATATATATAATACTGACAATTAACTGAAATATTATTTTAATATACAAATTATAGTTTATGTGTAATTGATTATTCCTGGGGTGATTAATTCTAATTCTTGCATGTACGAACCATGGGTTTATACTGGTGACACCTTGAGATTACAGCGTTGTTCAATATCCCTGGACTAAAATATATTTGTCGCTGTTACGTGTCACGAGCAATAAAGTACGGTCAGTAACATGCCACACATTGGCAATACACAATTAACAATACTGTAATAGACTGTCAAAGAAGATTTACTAATAAATACAATATTCGTGATAGTAGGCTAATCAGCCAAGATATCACTATATAGTTTGAGCACATCACACACCAGCCGCAGTATGATCATACTGGTGTATGCGTGGGCATAACAACCACGAGACCACAAGTCTGGCTGGCCTACTTACGTAGTCTACACCGGCTCCATTAAGATTGTCGAAGCCTTCTAGTCAGGTAAGCCTATAATTCATTCATACTAACAATATACACTAACTAATTGATTATGGTTAAGTGAAAATAATAATGTTAACCCGTTCAATTATGGTATAACCAAATTTATTAATTATAACTCCCTATATTTGTGTGAAAGGAATTTTACGGGTGATATTAAATTAAACACAGTTCACTCCGAAGTTATAAATAAGCAATAAGCAAGTTATAAACAAAATTACAACAGTCCACATTAAATTAATATAATTCACCGGTAGATTTCCCACAGGGGGGGGGGAATGGGGGACCACATGTGTGTGTTCTCTCGGTAGTGTAGGTAGATATTGGTGTGTTCCCCGTAATATTGGCATAACATAGGGGTAGACGGACCTCTAGTGCTCTAATTGTGGTACCAAGGAGTTCATGAGGCATTTTAATGGGTGGCAAGTAGTTGGCTATTAGTAATTGGAGAAGGCGTGTCCCCGAATGTAAAGATGTTACCACTGGACATGTGGATGGCCGACATTACGTAGGCTTCGGCAAGGGCCATCATCTCGTCCACCTTCGGACTGTACATGTGGTGTGGCATTAGTTGTTGGTGTTGGCAGGTAGATGCAATTGCGGGTGTGGACTGCAGTGAGGCGCTGAGTTGAGGGCTTTGAGGTATAGTCTGAATGTGAGATTGGGGTTGGAGTGGTTTGTGTGTGGGGTGGAGGAGAGGTGCTCGAGCTTCTTGTGCTTTGCTTCGCACTTTGCTCAGAATAGCCTTCTGTGACATCAAAATCTGTGGAGATATGTGACAATATCGTCGTTATCTGGAGGAATGCACTCCAACTCCAATTCTTGTAGGTGTGACGAGGACATCATCATCTATTGGTGAAGGTGTAGCAAGGTCAGCCCCATCTGTGGAATGCTCCTGATCATATTCATTTTAAAGGTGGATCAATGACAATGCTCACTGGTGAGGGTGGTGGTGATATCAACGCCATTTTTATTTATATACAGGAAGATACATTGGGGCACCACGGCACTGAGAGCGGCCACTTGCTCTGGGTGTGTAAACATGACCTGCCAGCTTGGAATATCCTAAAAAAACCTTCTAGATAACATGGCGCATGATCGGAAAACATCATTCATTGGAAGCCTACCAGCCATCCAGAAGGAGTGGGAAAGGAACAACAACAATTCTAATATACCAAGCGCGGAGGCTATAGTCAGGGATGAAACTGAGGCTGAAACTCAGGAAGTTGTAAACCCTGACTCAGTAGGCCAGGATGTAGATGACAGTAGACTAGAAAGTGTACCAGAAAGCACTGACAGCTCGATAGGTATAGACACTACGACAGTTCCCGATAGAGCAATTCAGAATAGAAGGACAGACTTATGCAAATTTTATGCAAAGGTCATATGCAGACATAGATATGCTGGTAATAAGAAAGGATTAGAATGCAGTTACCAACATCCCAAAAAATGTTTAAATATGCTTAGGAAAGGTGAGTGTCGATTTGGATCAATATGTAGGTTGTTCCATCCTGACATGTGCCAAACCTCACTGGAGGAAAGAAAATGCTATGACCTCAGCTGCCCACACTTTCACGTGAAAGGCACGGAACGCTACATAAAGAGTGGCAAGCAGGGTAATGAATTTGGAGGAAACTATAATTTTTTTATACCAGACCGACAGAGAATTCAAAAGGAGGAGCATGGAGAGTGTATGGAACTGGATGCCAGATCCACTTGCATTCCAGAATTACAGATTCAATTACACACCTACAGGGAACTACAACTACGACAGGCAACTGCCCTACAATAATCAGCACTGGTCAGAACAAACTCATTATGTCCACGAATAATGGGCTTGCCGAAAAAGTCTCCCATTCAAACTATCACTAATAGAGTAACCTCATTCATCTTTGCCAACATACAAGGACTGAAAACAAGAACAAACAACAAAGTACAGTTCATAAATGGCCTCCTCACGGAGTCAAATGCAGTATTTGGAGCTTTCACAGAAACCCATGCAGGGGAATTGTTGGACAGTGAGATCTGGATTCCAGGATATAACCTATACAGGTGTGATAGGAAAATTAGGTCACATGGAGGAGTGGATCTGTATATTAGAGAAGACCTTGTATGCTCGGACCTCCTAAACGTTACAAATGAGGTGGTAGAGGTACTGGGATTAAAAATAGAGAAAATAAATTTAGTGATTATTCTAATATACAAACCGCCAGATGCAACGGCTGAGGAATTCACAGAAAGATAAACAAAATAGAGAATAGCCTTGATAATTTGGAGAACCCGATACCTGATATTATCTTCCTAGGTGACTTCAACTTGCCTAGTCTCAGGTGGAAAATAGCAAACAATAATATTATACCAGGAAATCTATCGGGACCTAACCAACCACAGATTAGAAAACTACTTAGATTCTGTGACAAATTTTCACTCGATCAGCAAATATCGGAGCTAACGAGAAATGAAAATATTCTAGATCTGGTCTTTACGAACAATGAAGACATAATCAGAGACATTGATATATCAGATACCACATATACTCAGATCACAAGCTCATTGAAGTGCAAACGACCATCAATACTCAGAATAGACCTAAAACGTTGATAAAGCGAGAGGGGCTATTCAGTAAATTCAATTTTAATAATAAAAGGATAGACTGGGAGATAATAAACAGGGAACTTACAAACATTCCATGGGAAACTATTCTAAGTAATACAAGTCCTACAGAAGGAATAGAAAAACTGACTTCGGAAGCGTATCAAGTCTGTCTGAAACATGTTCCTTTGAGGAAAGCCAGAGAGATCTAACGTAGAAAGAGAACGCAGACGACACTATAAACGCAGGAAAAAAAATAACGGAACTGCTTATGCAGACACGAATTTCCCCGTCAAAGAAGGAATAATTTAATTAGGGAGATTGAAGAAATCGAGCTGAAATTGAATTACTCATATGAAACTGAAGAAAGGCAGTTAGAACAGAAAGCAATTCAGGAAATAAAGAAAAATCCAATTTCTTCCTTCTCATATGCGAAATCAAAAGCAAAAACCACTGCCAATATTGGACCTATTCGTACAAGTGAAGGTTCATACACGAAGGATGACAAAGAAATTAGTGAAATCCTAAAAAAGCAGTATGAGGACATGTTTAGCACTCGAATAAACAACATGAAAGTGGAAGATCCAGACAATTTCTTTATGCGGGATATTCAAACCCCTGTAAATATAACTGATATAAACACGAGCGCACTAAATTTTGAAAGAGAAATTGAAAACATGCCCATGCACTCGGCCCCAGGTCCAGACTCATGGAATTCAATATTTATAAAGAAATGCAAAGTGCCGGTAGCACAGGCACTCAGTATAGTGTGGGGGAAGAGCTTTGACATGGGGGAGATACCAGATGAACTTAAAGTAGCAGACATAGCCCCTCTACACAAGGGAGGGAGCAAAGCATTGGCAAAGAATTATAGACCAGTTGCACTAACATCGCACATCATAAAAGTATTTGAGAGAGTGATTAGGAGTCAGGTCACCAATTTCATGGAGACAAATGACCTTCACAACCCAGGCCAACATGGATTTCGAGCGGGAAGATCGTGCCTCTCACAGCTACTTGAGCACTACGACAAAGTCACCGAGGCATTAGGAGAGAAACAGAATGCTGATGTGATATACACGGACTTCGCAAAGGCTTTCGATAAATGTGACCATGGCGTGATAGCACACAAAATGAAGTCAATGGGAATAACCGATAAAGTAGGACGCTGGATACTCAGTTTTCTGTCAAACAGGACTCAGCGAGTAACGGTCAACCACATAAAATCTAGTCCAAGTGCAGTTAAAAGCTCTGTACCTCAGGGTACAGTCCTTGCACCGCTGCTTTTCCTTATTCTCATATCGGATATAGACAAAAATACAAGTCACAGCTTCGTATCATCCTTTGCAGATGACACAAAAATCAGTATGAAAATTACCTCGGCTGAAGACATTGAAAAACTTCAAGCTGATATTAATAAAGTTTTCGACTGGGCATTAGAAAATAACATGATGTTTAACAGTGATAAATTCCAGGTACTCAGGAACGGTAAAAATGAGGACCTTAAACATAATACAGAGTACAAAACACAATCAAATGTACAATAGTAGGAAAACAGCATGTAAAGGATTTGGGAATAATAATGTCTGACGACCTAACGTTTAAGGAGCATAACCAAGCAAATATTGCAACAGCCAGAAAAATGATAGGATGGATTACGAGAACTTTCAAATCCAGGGATCCCATCACAATGGTTGTACTCTTCAAGTCACTTGTGTTGTCCCGTCTTGAGTACTGCTCAGTACTCACTTCCCCCTTCAGAGCAGGAGAGATTGCTGAAATAGAGTGAATACAGAGAACATATACGGCACGCATAGACGCAATAAAGCACCTAAATTATTGGGATCGTCTCAAAGGCCTCCAAATGTACTCACTAGAAAGAAGACGAGAGAGATATCAAATAATATACACCTGGAAGATACTGGAGGGCCAAGTACCAAATCTACACAGTAAAATAACAACGTACTGGAGTGAACGATATGGAAGAAATTGCAGAATAGAACCAGTGAAGAGCAGAGGTGCCATAGGCACAATCAGAGAACACTGTATAAACATCAGAGGTCCGCGGTTGTCCAACGTCCTCCCAGCAAGCATAAGAAATATTGTCGAAACAACCGTGGACATCTTCAAGAGGAAACTAGATTTATTCCTCCAAGGAGTGCCGGACCAACCGGGCCGTGGTGGGTATGTGGGCCTGCGGGCCGCTCCAAGCAACAGCCTGGTGGACCAAACTCTCACAAGTCAAGCCTGGCCTCGGGCCGGGCTTGGGGAGTAGAAGAACTCCCAGAACCCCCATCAACCAGGTATCAACCAGGGGGGTTAAGAGGGTACATAGTAATGATGACTTTACATTCTCGTAAAGCCACTAGCACGCATAGTGTTTCGGGCACTATTTCGGGCAGAAATGGCAGAATCTATTGCGTGCACCCGATCATATTTTCGGTTCCCCGGTGAAAGGCCACCATCATGTTATACTTATGCACTTCCTGTCTTGCTAATGACTTGTGTCCACATAAGTGACGAGGGAGGCGTCTTGTGCTCTAGAAATCAGTTCATCTGAGCAGTCGAAAACTCCTGGCTTGTTTCAGCAAGGACAAGTGGTGGCTGTGTGTAGAGACAGTGCTTTGTCTTTGAATTGTTATTAGTTGGACTGACGTTCCCAGGATAGGCGAAGTTCAATAACGAGACGGCAGGACTGGCCGTCTATTGAGAAGTTTGTCTTAGTGTGTTGCTGGATACTTCTGCCAGGGTGTTGCTGGAGAGACGAAATGGGGTGTCTGACATATTGATGTTACGATGTAGGTCTGGCCCATGTTGTGTTGAGTATGTGAACTCACCAGTGTGAGGACCATTGAGCGTGGGTGACGTATAACACAAGATAGTGGACTCCCAGCAGTAGAAGACTGCAGAATTTGTCGTATTAGTGTCCTGTGCAAAAGTGACACTCGCAATGTTCATATGTAAATATATAGTGATTATACAGTATATATTATATCTGGGAAAGTGCTGATTAGTATTGTCTACCCCCCCCCCCCTTTTCCTTCCACGATTACTTGCTACTGCCAATTCTCTATAACTTACTATTGACTTGAGGTGAGATCAATGAAGAAGAGGCATCAAGCCCATTAGCAGCGATTGAGATAAAGAACCCGGTTACTGGTCAAGTGAGGCCCTAACACCTTCCGTGTAAGGCATTGGTTGTAGTAGATAAATAGGCATAATAAGGGAGATATTAATAAGGTATTATATATTTCACTGAATAGAACGTGAAATAATAGAAACAAATTAAACAAATTTAGATTTAGCAAAGACCTGGGTAAATACTAGTTTGGTAACAACGTTGTTGACTTTTAGAACAAATTACTGGGTAATATAACAGTGTAGGATCTCTTGAGTTTGGGTGGATATTAATAGGAGCTGCTTCGTATGGGCCAATAGACCTTCTGCAGTTTCTTTCATTCCTATGTTCTTATGTTTTAATTCTTGTTACCGATTTGTTCATGCTCTATCAAATTAATTCCATGATTACGAGATTCAAACATACTGGAATAGTATACACACGGCTTTAAAAACGTATCGTATAACACCACCATTCACTTCAAAGAATATTATGTCCGCTGCTTCACAAAATATTTAGTTTAATATTTTTAAAAATTTCAGTACATACTTCTTTTGTTGTCAGTCTTTGAACATTATCAACAGCATCTTCATCATTAATATGAAACTAGTAAAATCTCCCAGAGTTCTTTTACTGATGTCTAATCACTATGATACGAAACATCTGAATTGATGTTAATACATCCAATGTTGTCCTCAATGATTTAAAACCTACATCACTTGTATACTTTTCATACCTGCAATGTGTTCCTGCATTGTAACCCGAGCTCCCTCACACACCTGTAGGACCCTCGCACATACCTGTAGTTCCCTCACACACCTGTATACATATCATACCTGCAATGTGTTCATGTATTGTAACCTGAGCCTCCCCACGTGTTGCGAGAAGTGGTTTTAACAGCAGTAACCATGTGGAGGGGACGGTGGACATTACCTGTAGCTCCCTCATACACACCTGAAGCGCCCTTGCACACACCTGAAGCTCCAACACACCTGCAATAGAAAAGACCTTTTAAGCATATCTCGAGCAAATTAATTAGTGCATAACCTTTAAAATGTATATTTAAATCTATACAAGTACATATATGTAAGGGACATTTGCAGACATTCAGGAAATATAAAAGAATTAGAATGCAGTTATAACCATCACCAGAAAGTGTTTAAATATACTAAGGAAAGGAAAATGTCGCTTTGAATCAACATGTAGATTTCTCCATCCTGTCATGCACGAAACCTCACACAAGGAAAGAAAGTGCTACGCCCTCAGCAGTCCATACTTTCACGTGGAAGGCACAGAACGCTAAATAGAGTGGCAAACAGGAAAATGGCTTTGGAGAAAAGCCAGTTTATATATATACCCAGGCGAAAGAGGTTTCAAAAGGTTGAACATTGTGCATGGAACTGGCTGGAAGACCCACTTGCATACCAGAATCACACATGCAATTACACCCCACAACAAATCTCCAGCTACGACAGGCAACAACCCTGCAACAATCAGTACTGGTCAGACCAAAACCGACATGCCCACACAATGGACCTGCCTGAAAAATCATCAAATTACCCCAAATAGAGTAACCTCGTTCATCTTTACCAACATACAAGGTCTGTAAACAATAGAAAATAACCAAGTACCGTTCATAAATAACCTCCTCACTTAGCCAAATCCATACAAGAGAACTTTGACAGTGAGATCTGGATACCAGAATATAATCTATATAGATGTGATAGGGTAATTAGGTCACATGGAGGAGTA
Source organism: Procambarus clarkii (assembly GCF_040958095.1). Lineage (NCBI taxonomy): Eukaryota > Metazoa > Arthropoda > Malacostraca > Decapoda > Cambaridae > Procambarus > Procambarus clarkii. The sequence goes on from NC_091161.1 coordinate 51,673,139, forward strand.
AGTTTGTATACAAGAGAGGACCTTATATGCTCTGAGCTTAACTCTAGAAATGAGGTGGTAGTTAACTACTGGTAATAAAAAAAAAAAAACTTATAAATTCTAATATTCAAACCACCGCTGAGGATTTCACAAATCAGAGAGAATAGTCTCGATAATCCAACTGGCAAACCCAATAAATGATATCTTTCTAGGTGATATCAACCTGCCCAGTCTAAGATGGAGACTAGCGACCAAGATTATTATACCAGGAAATTTGTCTGGACATAACCAACCACAGATTAGAGAACTACTTAGATTCTGTGACAAATTTTCACTCAACCAGCAGATAGTAAACTAATTACGAAAATATTCTAGATCTGAACTTCACAAACAAAGGAGACAATCAAGGACATTACAGTCTCATACCACATACTTAGATCACAAGCTCATTTAAGAGCAAACTATCATAATACCTGTACTAAGCCTAAAACAATGATCATGTATGAGGGGTTATTCATAAATTCAATTTTAATAATAGGATAGACTGGGAAAGATAGACGGAACTTAAAAATAATTCCATTGAATGTTTTCAGTAATAATAATCCCACACAAGACATAAAACAACTGACTTCCCAAGAATACAGTCTAAAACTTATTCCTTTCTTGAAAGCCAGAAAGAGGACCAACGTAGAAAAAACAATCAGACGCGACTGCAAAAGAAGGAAAAAAACTGCTAAAGAGACATGACTATCTCAACAATAAAAACAATAATTTAAACAGTTTTAAAAAATCTAGCAATGACTAAAGTAATCATATCAAATTTTAGAAATGCAATTAAAACACAAATATGACATTCAGGAGAAGGAAAAGAAAATATTCCTTCACATATGCGACAAAAGCAGAAGCCACAGTCAATATTGGACCTATTTTTACAAGTGAAGGTTCATACAGAGGATAACACGGTAATCGTGATATCCCAACTCCTGAAAATATAACTGATACAGACACGAATTCAGCAGATTTTGAAGGAGAAATTGACAAAATGCCCATGCACTCAATAGGTATAAAGGAATGCCAAGTGCCAGTAGCATTGTGTGGAGAAAGAGCTTGCATACAGGGGAGATACAAGATTTGTTTAAATCAATAGGTTTCATATTTTGCTCCTCTTTACAAGGGAGGGAGCAAAGCAATGGCTAAGAATTATTGACCAGTCGCTCTAAAGTCCCACACAATAAAAGTATTTGAGAAAGGGATCAGGAGGCAGGCTTCCAGTTATATGGAGACCCATGACGACCTCAACCCAGGTCAACATGGATTTAGAGTGGGAAGATCATGCGTCTCGTAGCTACTTGACCACTACGACAAAATCACTGGGGCATTAGAAGAAAAACAATGCAGTTTGGTATATGCAGACTTCACCAAGGCATTTGATACATGTGACCAGAGTGATATCACAAAATAAGGTCAATGGGAATATCAGATAAAGTAGGTCGGTTGTTATAGTTGAGGCTGAATAGAAACAATCTTCATCCACATGGTTTTATTCTCAGCCAATCACAACAACAAAACAATTATTAGGTACATGAAATATTATTAACAAGATCAAAAACAAAGGGGCATCTGCTCCAAACATGCTACCTCCAACATCTGTAGTACTCAATCCCAACATTCCTCCCCTTTTAAATAAACTATCCCTACAGGTAAAGTCTATCAGGCGGTCGTATGACTTCCTTATTTTCTCAACTGGGAGTCCTGGCCTGTTACTTCTGGGAAACATTCTTCTGAATTACTCCTTGTAGACTCCATAGGGTTAACTGTATCCCCATTACCCTCTGCTGCCCCTTGCTCTGCCTCCCGGTCTCCTGCAGGTGCTGCTATCCCTTCATTATTAGGATGGATATCACTAGTTGCCCCACCCCCCACCTGAAGGGTCTTCAAAATTCCCTGTGAACCTTGGCATGAGCTGATCGGCATGCCTTTTCCAATTAATGTTCCCAAAACTCTGCACTTGCACAGAGAAATTCCTGCGGCCCAGGACTTCCCTAATTTTTCCTTCCACCCAAGGCTTTCCACTTCCAAAATTCCTTGCATATACTGCATCCCCCTCATTAAACAACAATTCCACTGACTGGCCAAGCTAGTTACCGATTTCTCTTTTTCGGGATCTGTCTTTTACTGCTTCCATGTGCACTTTAAAGTGCCTATTAAGCAGTAATTCAAAAAGATTTACCAGTAGTAGAATGAACAGTTTTCCTTTGATTATATAAAAAGGTACAAAGCCTTGTATTATTAGTACCTTCCGTAAACCGCTTTAACCCTTCTTTCAAGGATCTCACTGCTCTCTCTGCTAGACCATTTGAAGAAGGATTATAGGGGGCAGGTGTTACATGATTAATACCATTTTTTCGAAAAAAAAATCCTCCATTTACACAAACAAAATTAAGATCATTGTCTGAGACAATTATGTCTGGCAATCCAAAATTACAAAATGTTTTCCTTAGTAATTCACAAGTTACAGATGATGATGTGGAATTACACACATGCACATCCAGAAATTTGGTGTATGAATCCACCACCACTAGGTAATATTTGTTATCCATAGGTCCAGCATAATCTATATGAAGTCTAGACCAGGGTTTTCCAGTGCATGGTCAAGAAAGTACTGGGGCCTGTGGTTTCTGATAATTCTTAAAGCAAATATGACAATTTTTTTTACCTCGGCAATATCCTGGTCTATATTTGGCCACCAAATCCAACTTCTAGCTTCAGCTTTCAGAGCATTTATGCCATTATGGCCTACATGCAGCTGTTCCAAAATCTTACATCTTAGTTCCCCAGGCACCACCACTCTAATCCTATACAAAGAGTACATCCTGGTGAATACTAAGATCAGCCTTTACTGCAGCATACTCTGAAATAATAAATTATCATTTCAACCATATTTTACATATTTTATCAACAGACTTAATTTGGGATCTCTACCAGTTGCCTTCCTAATAGTCTGGAATGAAATATCCTCAAAAGACAGATTCCACCAGATGAACATACTCCACTGGAATACTGGAATTTAATTCTTCTGTCACCGGCAATCTACGTAATGCATCAGCTACTACATTATCCTTGCCTGGCTTAAACTCTAAATCATACTCAAACTGCGAGAGTAGTAATGCCCATCATTGAATTCTAGCATTGGCATTAACTGGAATCTGCTTACCTCTGCCAAACAATCCTAGCAGGGGTTTATGGTCTGTTCTAGCAAGAAATTACCTCCCCAGCAGAAAATACCTCAGTTTTTTTACAGCATATACCAAAGCTAAGGCTTCTTTAAGAGAATAATATTGTTCTGCAGGAGATAATTTCTTGCTAGCAAAATATACTACTTTATCCTGACCATCTACTTCCTGTAATAACACACAACCCACTCCTACTGGGGAAGCATCTACCTCCAGTTTTAACGGGAGTCTACCTGTAAAATTTGTGAGCACTGGAGAATTGATCAATTCCTGCTTAATATTCCTGAGTGCATTCTCCTCTCTTGCTGCCCCACTTAAATCAAGCCCCCTTTTCAACAATTCATACAAGGGTGCTAATTTTGTTGAAAAGTTCTTCACGAACTTACAAAAATATGTAACCATCCGAACAAAAGGGCATCTACTATTGCCGCTACATTTATGTGGAGGAGTAAAGCCCTTGCCTGAAACATGGTACTACAGGTATTCAATGGCCTTGGTCTTCAACGTTGTTTTTCCCTTATTAATCTTCACATTGTGCTTTTGCAAAAGATTCAAAACTTGTTCTAATCTAGCATCATACACTTCCTCATTCTCTCCACATACAATAATATCTAAAAAACTAGCCACACCTGCAATGTTTACTAACAACTGGAACATGAATCTCTAAAAAAGTGCTGGAGACGAGGAGAGTCCAAAAGGAAGTCTTTTATACTTAAATAACCCCTTGTGGGTATTAATCAGTAACAATTTCTGGCTCTCCTCTACAGGAATTTGCAAGTAAGTATCTTTCAGGTCAATCTTAGAAAAAATTGCCCCTTGCAGACCACTGACAACTACTCATCTATCTTAGGTAAAGGGTACTTCTCAGTGTATACGGTTGTTCAGTTCCTTGAAGTCTGCACAGATTCTCAAGGATTTCCGATCTGCCTTCAACACTGGTACAATTGGGGCTGCCCACTCACTAAGTGTAATTGGCTCTAAGATGCCTTCTGCCACATGCTTTTCCAGGGTTGATTCTACCAATTGCTTGTAATGAAACGGCACTGTTCTTGCTTTGAAAAATTTAGGTGAAGCCCCACTTTTCAGGTGAATTTTTGCCACCATGCTATTAATTGGCTTATCTGCCTCCACTGAATATTTATCTAACATTTGTTCAGCACTTTTAATTGTTTTAACTACCGACAATTCATCTAGGCCCGCCAAGAAAATTCCTACTTTTTCCATGAGATCCTTACCACATAGGCTAGGATTATGTGAATCCACTACATAAAAATCCTGGACAATTTCTTTTCCATTATAACCTACTGTTGCCGACACCTTGCCATAGACCTTAATCGGTACATTATCATATGCACTTAATAATTTTTTACCTGGTTTTACATTCAATTGCAAGGTATCTGCCCAATCTCTAGACAATGTTGACACTGCAGTACCAGTGTCCAGTTCCAAGGGAACTAACTTCCCATTAATTACAAAATTCACCACTTGTGACTTCACTGAACATACCTTTTCTTTCACCGAATATATGCGGGTTTCCTCACCTGCAGCTTCAGACGGGTTACCTTCCTCTACTGCCTTGACCACATTGCCACTACCTCTTCTTCCTGCATTCCCTGGTCGTCGTCTCTCCCAGGCTTTGCTGTTCCTGTTCAGATATTCCCTACACACTCTCTGCAAGTGTCCCTCCTTGTTACAAAAGTTGCATATATATAGGCACGAAATTTGCACTTGCTACTTATGTGATTGTATCCACAGTGTTTACATCTGGTCTAGCCCTGTACGACCATAATTTCCTGAGTAGAAGTCTTACTTCTAAATGCCCTTTCCAGGTTCAATATCTTCTCGAGCACTGTCCAAGAAGTCATCGATTGTAGATCCAAATTTCCTGCCTCCTGGTTAGGGAAATAATTCTCCTTTTCCACTGCCAACAGCAACTGGTCCCTAACCTTGCTGTCCAACTGTGCTCCGAAGTTGCAGTGGTTAGCCAAAGCCTTCAATTCCGCTAATAAATTCTGTACGGATTGCTGCTGCTTTTTCGTCCTCTTCTGGAAATCCTTCAAACTCCTGTGATATGATGGTTTCACCACATACTGACGTTTAAGCAGGGCAATCAGGTCTACATAGGTCTTCGTGTGAGGTAGCTCAGGTGCACACAAATTTCTAAGAACACTATGCTTCAGAACCCGGTGAAACTAGGAGTACCGCTTTCTTGTTGGCGTCCTCCTTAATCTCCCGGTACTGAGATTTTGCTTCCAGCAGGCCGAGCCACAGGTCCAACGTGATCTTGGCAGTGTTTAACGGCTCCATTGACATGAGCGGCGTAGCCATGGCCACGGTGGTAGCACACAACTGTAGTATGCGAAGCGTCCACACGACGTGGAGATGTTTAGTCCTCATAGCTACTGTTATGGTTGAGACTGAATAGAAACAGTCTTCGTCCACATGGTTTTATTCTCAGCCAATCACAACAACAACAAAACAATTATCAGGTACATGAAATATTATTAACAAGATCATAAACAAAAGAGCATCTGCTCCAAACATGCTACCTCCAACATCTGTAGTACTCACTCCCAACATCGGTGGTATTAAAATTTCTGTGGAACAGAACACAGAGCAACTGTCAACCAAACAAAAGAATTCAAGCACAGTTAAAAGCTCTACCGCAGAGTAGTCCTTGCATCACTTTTTCCTTATCCTCATATCACAGAGACATTTATACAAGTCACAGCGTCGAATCATCTTTTGCGGATGAAAAAATCAGCATGAAACTGAATTCTGTTGAAGACATTGATAACCGACAAATGGATATCAATTACATTTTCGACTGGGCGGCAGAAAATAGCATTGTTTTCAGTGATAAATTCCAGGAAATCTGGTACGGAAAAATGAGGATATTAAACAAAATATAGGGTACAAAACACAATCAAATCTGCCCATAGTAGGAAAGCATAATGTAAATGATGGGCATCAGTCATTATTATTCCCATAACGTTAAGGGAGCATAACAATGCAAATTTAGCATCATCCAGAAAAATAATTGGAAGGATTATGAGAAACGTCAAATCCAGGGATCCACTCACAATGGTTGTACTATTCACATCACTCCTGCTGCCCGTCATTAGTACTGTTCGATACTCGCTTCCTCCTTAAGAGCTGGGGAAGATTGCTGAAAAAAGGGAATACAGAAAACAAACGGCATAAAGAGACACGATAAAGCACCTAATTTATTGGGATCGTCTCTAAGAGCTCTAAATGTTCTCCCTAAAAAGGAGACGAGTGAGGTATCATAATATACACATCGAAAATATTTGAGGGCCAGCTCCCAAATCCCAGTAAAATAACATATTGAAGTGAAAGATATGAAAGTAAAATTCAGATTAGAATCATTGAAGAGTATGCCCAAAGGCACAACCAGAGAACATTGTATAAACATCAGAGGTTCACGGTTGTTCAGCACACTCCCAGCGAACATAAGAAATATTGCCGGAACAAACGTGGACGTCAAGAGAAAACTTTACAGTTTTCTTCAAGAAGTGCAGGACCAACCGGGCTGTGGTGCATATGTGGGCCTGTGGGCCGCTCCAAGCAATTGCCTGCTGAACCAAGCGCTCAATGAGTCAAGCCTGGTCCTCCGGCCGGGTTTGGGGAGTAGAAGAACTTCCAGAACGCCATCCAGGTACAGTACTAAATTTGTAAAATAAATAGAAGCTCAGGATTATGTAAATACGCTCTAGTCAAATGCAGTCGTGTGTCATTTTCTGGCGAGTAATTATTCTTGGAATAATGACACACACAATGGCCCTGTGTGCACTGCCTGGAGATTAGGGCAGATATTGACAGGCTAATGAAGCAGGTGAAACCATAATGGAGGGCAAGGTGTCTCGCAAGGATCCAAAGTAGAAGCTCCGTCGAGATAGGTGGCGAGTGGTGGACCAATTGAGTTAAGGCGGCAAAGGACGTCAAAGAAATGAACACTGGTTAAAACGTAGAACCACTTGAGTTGAATGCGATAAGACCATGTGCGGTAACTAATCAGACAAGCTGAGCATCACAACAAAAGTCTGGAGATGTGTTGGGATCTTGGCACATGCGCTGGTTAGGCAAAACCTCCTGCTCTAGAAATGTAAGTGTTTGGGTATATTTTCCGCGGGTAAGGGATAAAGTTAATAAGAAATAGTGAGACGTAATATGATTAAACCCACTGTGTGTCTCGGTAAACAATATTCACCGAGCTAGAAACAAAGGAATTTAAATATAGTTGTAATGACAAAAAGTATTGTACGAGTAATGCAATTCCATTAGAGAGTAACTGGAAAGCTTGCATTAGCAAGAACACCATGTATGCTAGTTACCCGATATACTTTTCAAGGTAGGCGTGTGGCAGCTTTTGCTGACAGAGTTAAGTGCGTTGGACTGTTGTAGGCATCACAGTAATATGGTTATGGCCATTGGAAGCTGTGGCTGCTGTTGTAGCCACTTCAACGTTAATTAGGTCGATGTGCTTTTGCAATATACAAAATAGGAGAAAGTATGAGGTAATGAATCAAGAACTTTATCACTTATCAAATGGTGGAGGAAAACGAGTGGTAACACACACGAGTAGTCAGATTGTGGTCACACCGAGGTGTGATCAAAGATTAAGACAGCCTTAGGTCGCGTAAGCCAATGTTACAGCGAAAAGGTCACAAAGGTTGATCCAAAGTTCTTGGAAACAAATAGATAAACATTTAATGTTTATCGTCATTTAATGTTCATAGCGTCCTTGGGATGCTGGGTGTGGTGGTGAATACAATGACCAGCTGGAGGGCAGTCTTGTGGAAGCTGCGGTTTCAACAAGTATTCCTCTTTATCTGCTTGTGGCAGTGGCAGACACCAGCCTAATGTGGGGACCCGATGTGATCTTGTTAACTCCAGTCGAGTCTTCAATGTGTGAGTATTGTATGAGAGATTAACTGGGTGTAGAGTGTTGTAGTGACGATTCGGGGTTAGGAACTTAATAGGTTACGAGTTGCAGATGATGGGCAGGTTTCCTCTAGTGCGTTTATTGCCAAGGGTTGCCAATTTCCAGTACAAACCTATTGGTACACCTCAAGGGTCTAGGTGGGGAAAAATACATTGTATGAAGTTAATTTCATGAGGCTAATGATACAGTAGGGTAAAATATTTTATTCAGAACGATTCTGGGTTTGAGTCTACGAAAGCCAACAAAAAATGAAACCACTAACAAACGCCAATGTATGAAGAATACACGGAACAATTAACAATATAATAGAGGATACCAATTATTTTACACTAATATATTTCGGTCGAGGATGGGAAGTGGCAATACGTCTAAGTATTAAATGCAGTGTGAAAGTGTGACTGAAATTTGAGCTCGGCAAACTGTTGAGAGAATTAAACGGAAAATTATCTACCTAATAACAGAAGTTACACAATCTATTGAACTAAGTGAAAAGAACAGATTTTATGGTAACTAATATCTAGAGCTTCTAGGTCTAAAACACCGACCAATTTGAGTATAATAAACTTTTATTTGCTATACAGGAAATTAATTTGTTTAAATTTCTGACTGCTTCATTAAACAAAATAATATTGTGCCAACACAGTAACATAATATAGACTTGTGTAACAGGGAGACACTGATAAGTAGCATCTTAGAAGGGAGTGAGCTAGGCAACAGGGATCATGAGTAAATTACCTTAAAGAAGACACGAAAAAGTTATTTGAGAGGAACTTGAGGCGCCAGATTTTTCTCACATCTGATTCATATATTTAGGGGTTCTTTGGGAATTATTTATTGGCAGACCTGAACATGGGAGTCGGCAGTTCTTGGGTCTTCTTACTGTCACGTGGGGGTGGGCGGGTCCGGGGCTCTGCTAACACTCGGCTGCTAGGGGCTCAAAGGCCCAAATACTCAGCCCCTCCGACTCCCTGGATTCACCGGAGTCTCCTTGGTCACACAAGAGAGGACCAACAATGCCCACCTCTGCAGGTCTTTGCTTCCACCACAAAGGGGTGCCACTGATTCACCCTGGAAGCCCTTCAGTCAAACACGGGGAAACTGCTGTTAACAGTTCCGGCCTAGACCCGTGGGGGAGTGAAGGAAGACTCAGGCTTACCTATAACCATAACCTCCCTGAGTCTTGCCTGCCAGACAAAAAAGGTTGCAGGAACTCCTTTCCCGCCTGTCTTCTCTATCTTCCTCTTAGCAAGGTCGCCAGCTGGGTTATTATACCTGCACCCCAGCAATGCAGTTCAGTGGGTGTATTATATATTGTTTGTAGCCAGAAATGTATGCTCATAGAGAAATATCATAAATGGAGGCACACTCAAACACAGTAATAAAATGTGTGGATTTACTGATGCAAATTACATGAACACACACACACAATCACAAGTAATACATGAATATGGAATATGGATAATGAGTCTGGAGATCGTCAGCCTCTTCTTCCACGACCTCCAACACTCCTTCAACTGGGCAGGAAGACAGGAGTCTCACACTCTCACAGGAGGGCCTCTTCACCACGTCGGCACCTCTTCTTCACTGTCCTGCCATCCATACACACTGTCCTCTCTGACAGTCCTGGACATAAGCTGCCTTGCAGCCTATTCTACTATTAAAGTAATCAAGTCTTGCTGCCACATACACAAGTAAATATTGTAGCCTAACTAGCCTACTCATACAAGGGGTAATGGGAGGGAAAATGATCTACCTTACATTCCTGGCTCACGACGCCTGTCCCTCGATGGTGTGAGGTTCCCACGCTTCCTTGGGTCGATCCTTGACGATCCAGGACGTTCCACAGATCCTCAGGTGTTGTGGAGCCTTCGCGTCGTCGCCGTTCCAATCCCTGAGATTCAGCTGCCCCAATCCTGGTTCATCGATGGGCGCTGAGCTAATCACTATTTTTCCCCACACTCGCCTCTCCCACAGGGCGTTGCTCCGTGTCCTAGGCACGGTGTCGTCCTTCCAAGATTCTCAGTGGATGTGACCCCAGTCACAGCTAGGCCTGCCCGCCCACCTTCCAGACCTCAACGTCCAACCAGCGGCGCCGCCCAGCGTCGTCGCCGACTATTTTCCAAGTTTGGCACTTCTCTGCTCACTGAACTTGGTTCCTCTTTTGCTTCCCAGAAGCGCAGGGTCTCCAATAACTATGATGGGCTGCGATGGCCAGCTCAATCCACTGAACAAGGCTTGCAGAGCCTCCAATCCTTGAGAGCAGACCGAGGCGCGTCCTGTCCCTTCCAAGGTCAGAGCCACTCTGACGTTGGCGCCGCCCGGGGCACTCGGTGACGTCATGGCGGGCCCTGATTGGTCGCCCGCGACCTACGTCGGCCAATCCGCGATCGGCAATGTCCCTTCCAAAAGGTCATATCTGCCGTAGGGGATACTGTTTCATTTTATAACAGGGCGCCAATTTTCCTTTATTTACAACTTATAATATAACTTCCTTCCCTTAACTGGCAGCCGGTCTGGTCGCCACATATATCATTAGACTCCCTGATCCTCAGAGAATCAGTAGGGAGAGCTGATATGACTCTTTAAGCCGGCAAACGAAAGAAATAGGAGAGGGCACCGTAACATACCCCTCCCCTTAAAATAAGAGTCATATCGGTTAGTAAATCCGGGAGAGGGCATCTGCCACCACATTCTCCCTTCCTTTAATGTGCCTGATTTCTAGCCAGTACTCTTGGAACAGTAGGGCCCATCTTGTCAGCCTTTGGTTCGTGTTCTTCATCCTATGCACGAACGTCAAGGGGTTATGATCGGTGAACACTTGCACCGGTCTAGTACCTCCACCCACATAGATGTCAAAATGTTTCAGTGCCAGGATCAGGGCCAAGGCTTCCTTTTCCACTGTACTATAAGCCCTCTGGTACTTTTCGAATTTCTTCGAGTAGAATGCCACTGGACGGTGGACTCCGTCCTTCTCTTGAGCTAACATGGCTCCAATTCCCACGTCGCTAGCGTCGACGTATAAGATAAAGTCTGACTCAAAGTCAGGCGAAATCAGCACTGGCGCTTCAGTCAACAACTTCTTGATCAAGGGGTTATTGTGGCACTGAAACATTTTGTTACACCTGACGATCGTTCTAATGCTGCATGCATAAATATTTCTGCTGCAGCCACACTAACACCTGCTCTGATCATCGTTCCTTTAATCTGGCAGTAAGATTTGTTGTCCACCATGAAGAGGATGACCTCAGTTACATATACGAGGCACTGTTGTTTGGGCCTTATTTGTGGTCCACCAGACTCCACCTTCCCTAGTTCTCCTGTAATTTTAGCCTTAAGTTAATGCAAAAACCTCTGTGCTTTGGCATCCTCCCTGGTGTGCCCGAGTTTAGGGCCAACAAAGTGGTTCGTGTACTTCAGTCTCTGGCAGTAGGTTAAGGAGTGCCCCAAATGACTTGTTTATTATCACCTAGACCATCTAGGTCGTAACACTTTCAACTGAGAATATTCGACGGAACTAAATCTTCTGTATGGGACTTGCCTCTTTTTGTTGTACCAATATCTTTTCTCCGTTGTACCCGTAGTCGTCGTCTCTTCTATAGCCCTCTTTTAATTGCCTCGTCCATAGTGTCTTTCTTCAAAATCTATTGCGCCTCTACGAGGCCAATGTTACACCTGACGATCGTTCCCTTGGTTTTCTGAAATTATGTTCAATCAATTGACCTGGTTTCTATTTTTGGGGTTGAACCACGGCCTGCTCTTGGGGGGGGGGGGGTAGGTAGGCCCCTGTTATGAAATACCCGCAGGTCATTCCGTGATCAGTTATAGCCACTTTGTGGAACTTGTCTTGGTGACCAGGCGTCTCCTCCTCTTAGCCTCTTTGTCTGGACCTGTCGTTGTCTCCGGTCTGTTCTCCATCTCACTTTATTAAATTGACCTTTTATTCTTTCTTTCGACATGTTTCCATTTTCTACTGTATCTTGGGTGCCTTATGGAGGAGTTAGGAGTACGGACTGGTTACTCCTTGAAATACTTGGTCCATAATTTATCCAAGTCTGCTTGGAGTACTAGTTTTATCATTATCACACATAGACAAGGTTAGAAGACTCTCCCTAGCTTCGCGTTTTCTCTCGCGTGATGCCGTTGATGGGTTCTGTCATTTGGTGCTTGCTGCACGGTATTGGCCGGGTTGCCCCTGTCTGAAAAAGATCATCATTTGGTCTAGTTCCCCTTTGTCGAATTAATTTGTGAACGAATAAACAAATAGGAGACAAACAAATACCTATATCAATAAAAATTCCACACACAAGTAATCTCTCATGTCATGGAAAAGAACCGAGGGAGGTTGAGACCTGCCTTAACATGTGAGTGAGCCCTTCTGGCCTGGGAGCACGAAACTAACCCTCTGAGTTATATCTCTGACTGGAACCACAGAGTTCCACTGACTTGTATAATCAACCCTGGTGATCAAGGCATTGCAACGACTCTGGCAATATCCTTGGCCATCCCAGCCCGAGGGCTGCCCATAGATACCCAGCGAGGCAGACCTTGGTCCCAGACCAGAGGATACAGGAGAGTGCACGGATGGATATGCACTTTTGGAGATTCCACGCTGATATACATCTGGTCGTACTCACTCGCACAACTTAACACAAGTTGTGAAATTCCATTCTCTCATACCAGGACAAACTTGTGGCATCTCCTTATTCTAATGGGTGATGTGGTCGTTCATGTCTGTGCAGCCTTTATCCTTGAGATTTACTACCTATGGTATTTTTATCAATTTTGTTTCCTTGTAATTTCCCTTTCGATTTGCCAGGCTTTGGCTTTCTGGTCCCTTCCATAAGTTATCCCTACTCCCACTATATATTAAAACGTAAATACAGTGATCACTCATTCCCATGGGGCTTTGGAGTTAATTTCCCATATATGTGAATCATTTAGTGAATTCGAGGTAAAGTCAAGCAGGTTCATCATTACCTCTAGTCTTTTGGGTCCCCTGACATGTTGGCGTAACAGGTTTCTTGTTACCATGTCCAATAGTTTAGCTCACATTACACCACAATACGGTTCGTGCATCTATCCATGGTTGAAGTCTCCATGATTGAAGTTGGGATCGATTTCTAATTTAGTCAACCAGTGTGTCGATTGCTTTTACAGTCTACTGACAAGTATTCTCTTGATATAATGTGTAGTTAATTAATGTGCAGCTTCTCAGTATGTTAAAATGGTCTTGTGCAGGTCGGTTGGACGCGACTCATTTTCCAGGGTGTCAGTCTGGTAGGCGTTTTGTGCTGCTCATAAAAAAAAGGTTTCGGATCTAAACAAATCACAGGTTTTTATACCGGTGCTTTCAGGCCGTTAGGAATTGGTAATTTCTCTTAGACCCGAGTGTTAGGAACAATAGTTTCAACTTGAGATGTGGGGGGGGGGGGAGCACCTAGGTTTAACTCGCCTTCATCGTTCTTACACGCAAATTTGGCTCCAATGTTTGTCATTATGGTGGGTTATATTTGTGATATGATATCCATACAAGAAATTCCAATCCCTTTATACTGTGCAGTGAGCAGGTTATTTAAGAGCAATTATAAAGCTCTTAATGTCGGTCGGGCATAAAACTTTTTCAAGAGCAGACTTTGAAGCACACAAAATTATTCCTCGTCCTGTGACGTTATATGTACTGGTAGCTAGTTGTGTAGTGCAGCCAGTTGTTTGTGTAGAGGTCAGCCAGTTGTTTAACTTGACACTGATAGTCTGTGTGCAAATATTGTTTCTGTAAAACCTGCATGCTACTGCAGTCCTTCCTGTAGAGGACTGAACTGTGATATCGATGTAGAAAGTTCTCGTGGGATCTTCAACATTTTGATGAGGCAATTATTTAAAGTGTGACGACTTTGGAAAGAGCAGGATTCTAATCAACCCTAGTGGCGGGTGTGTATAGTACCTGAATTGTGGTATACAGATGAAGAGGGATTTCAGTGACAGGAATATTGCATTTAATAAGGAATGTTGAGTTTCGTGAGATTGTATGCATTTTTACTCGGCCATTTATCACACAAGGAGTAAGTTGGTATGTTACACCACTATAGTGTGTTAACGGCACATAATAATTTGTCTCCCAGTAATGCTGAAGATGGTGTCTAATGACTTGAAGGAAAAAGGTCGTGTTGACTTGAATGATTCTCTTTAGTATGGTTAGAAGCTTCAGTTCTTTCCTCATTTTGATGATTCTTGTGCATCTTGGGCACCAAGAATTACCCTCGTGGCCTCATCCAGTATTACTTCTTTGTACAAAAGAGGCGAGGAAGCAAAGTGCAGGGCATGATAATCAACTAGGGATCTAACATGATAGTCTAGCATATTTAACATTTATACCAATATCCTTACTAGTATTTTCAGTGATTTGGCTTTTTATCAACGATGTAGGTCGTTTACAATGTCATTGATGATACCTACTCAAAGGTATTTGTGCTGCCCACATGTTTCTATTGTTTGGTTGTTAACTTTGAAAGCTAAAGGCGCACTGGCTGTTTTTGGGGAGAGAAAGTGATGGATTTAGACCGAATTCAATGCTTTTAGCAGCGAGTTAATCAAGTAGAGATTGCAGTCTCGTTTGGATATTTAAAACAAAACAAATTTCGTCGACATAAGATGACGGCTTCATCAGCTAGTGTGGAAATACGTTTTCGTGCATTAGGACATTGAACATTGTTGCACAAAGCGCACAACTCTGGGGTGTACCCAAATCAAAGGGTGTAGAATGTTTATTTTTGACCCCATTGAAAGAACTGAGGCAGTTCTGATACTCGGGTGCCCCTTGAGCTATGTCAACAGTCTTCCATTAACCCCAAAGAGGCTAATCGTTCTATATTTATTTCCCCTTTTTTGCTGTATCAAAAGCAGTTTTGAGGTCAATAAATGCCACCCAAGAGCATGGTCCCTGTAAAAAAATATTCAGCAAAGGAAGTTTAAATGCGTCTTTCAGTACGGGAACCATTCAGGTTAGGGGCAAGTTGGGGTCAAATTTCAAACATTAACCTGTCGAGTGTAATCCTCTCAAGAACTTAACACTTAAATGATGTCAGACATGGGGTCTGAAGGCACGAAGAAATCACAGTAATGTGATGTATCAATGAGAAAATGAGTAGGAGCTTGAGAGAAGGATTCGAATCTTTGTGTACTCCCAAGCATCCTAGGCTGGAATTCTTTTGACAATGTCTTGGTGCAGTTGTCTAAGGTGTTTGCTTGGGAGTCCTCAGAGCTTAGGTTCGACTCCTCACGGCTTCTACTAATTTTTTCGTATGGGTCAGAATGTTTGTGAATTTGGCTTTGGGTATTATTAGTCGGTATCCAGCGGTCGGGTAAGATACCATGCCTCAGACTTTGATTAATTAGTTCTAGCAGAGGACTATAGTAAGGGAATTGAAGATGTAAGATACAATTGCTTTGCAAACCAGGACAAGAGGTAAGAATTGAAAACGTGGGATGAGTCATGTTGCAATGGTGTTCCATTTAAAGTTGCAAGCTTAGTAAACGGAAATTTTGACAGTTACAAAATAGTAGTTAAGGGCATGAGTTGTGAACGAAGTTAAAAGGGAAAATCAAAATGATTCCTGTAGTTTTTAAAAATGTTTCGTACATTAGGGAGTGGAAGGATGGTTTTTCAACTGTAATTTTCATGGCAATATTCTTGAATGAGGGGAAAGGGGAGAAATCGAGGATAATTAATAAAAAAATCAAATTGATTCGTACAGTAGATAATTTTGTATACTTTAATTAAGGATTAGCAAGAAAGATACAGGAAGCATTAGGCTTAAGTTTCGGGAGAAACGTTTAGGGAAATGTTTCAAATTGATTCGGTTTCAGTGAAGCAAAAAAGGATTTACAAAGGATAACAGTGTAAAGGTTACTTCAAGGAAGGGTTTCTAATTGATTGTGAAACAATTAAGGTTGACAGATAGTAGATATGCATGACGAGGTTAGTGCAAGCATGAGCGAACGTTTAGGGGGTGTGAAATACAATAACTCTTAGCAATGAATTTTCCCGTACAAGTGCAAAACACCTTCCTGACTGTCTCCCCTTCCATTCACCAGGTGACAAAAACTTCCCCCCCCCCGGCTCCGCCCACTCTACGCATTTAGTGTAAATAATGTCTATGCATCACTAACTATTCTTACCTAACCTAAATAGTCCTATTGTATGTAAATGAGCGATTTCTTTCTGATACTAACACACAGTATCCCTCAGTACGCCCTGTTAAAGCACTATTCACCAACCAGCGATCCATTGTCCTGTTGATTCACCATTCATCTAACGGTTCATGCCGTTATCCACCACCTACCTGCTCCTCCATCTAACAGTGACACCTAGCTTCTGGTTTTTTTTTTTAACTAGCGTTGAGAATCATACATTAACGATTCAACCCAACCTAGCTTTCCTAACCTAACTGTGATGTGTTCGTCATCCAGTGTATTAAGCACCATGTATTATGTTCCATATAATAAAAATGTTGAAAAAAAAAGGTTGAGAAAGTAAATTATATATTTTTTAAATGTTGATAGTGAGTAGTAAGGATAATCTAGTGTCAATTATAGTGTGTTAAATCATAAATCTCCGATGTAGACACGAACACTATAGTTTGAGAATTAACATTTTAATGCGTTCTTCAACTCACAATGAAAATCTGTAACAACTTAAAGCTCTCATGCGCACAGGTACCCTATGCGCTGGCATTTTCACGCACACGCACCAGACAACCAAGCTCTACATGGTAAAACCATGTAAGTCCTACTGATCTTTCGGGGGTTCCAGGGGCTTCCGTAGGTTGCAATCATTTGACCACATCATGGCCTGGTTGTCTGGGGCGTGTTCCTGGTAATGCATCGCGCATAGGTTCGAAACCTCACAACGGCTCCATATTTAATCATTGATACATCAGGTTAGTGCGATTGCTCTGTGTATCAGAGGTACAAGTCAATCCAACTGGATGGGTACTCAACCCTCTCGAGGGGAACCTTTTCTTAACACTTAGACGTGCCTCACCAACATGGCTTGTCTCACCCCAAATTTCAACGATTTACAAAGGCTCCAGTCAAGATACTGATATAAACTATATATAACAGAGCATTTAATCTCGACAAAGGGTTAAAATGTGTGTTGTTAAATAGATATTTCTGCTATACTTACCGACTCTCCTGAGGACAACTGGCCCAGTGTAGGACACGCCAGGGATGGGTCAGGTAATCTTCGTCTCCAAGACTCGGCCTTCACCTGTTCTGGCACTGACAGCCAAATTGATGTGGACTATGATGCATGGACAAGTCACAGGGGAAGACAATTCAACACAAATAGTATGTTAATGCAAATCAAATACACATCCAGGTGTCGTTATTTACACAAGATGGTTGCTGTGACCACAGATGGGTGACCGCTGCGGTCAAGCACTTACAGCTGCCCGAGGTTCAGGAACCACCAGGAGGATGATGGTAACGTTTGTACCTGTAGTACTGAGGCTTGAAGCTGCTAGAGATTGCTGGTGGCGTACACAGTCGGGGACATGTGTAAGAATATGGTACTTGGCTGCCCTCGCTACTCTTGTGGACAATCCATGCATAGCATCTGTTGGACTTAATGTTCTCGTATTAAATATGCTCAGACGAAACATTCTGGGTTCGCGGCAATCTCCAGTGATAGGAGGAAAAGAATTTCCATAGCTGTTGATGTTACATGTTGACATTCTCTCCCAGGCAATAAGATAGTGTGGGACCCCCGGTGGACCCGGACCCCCTGGTGGGTTGAGTGTCTAAAAAGTTATAAACTTCAGCTACTGGAACAGGGTAGTCTGTGCATTAAGCATTTAGCACTGAGTTTTCCCATATAACAGGGCTCGGTGAAAGAGCACCGGGGGTCCCACACTATCTCATTGCCTGGGAGAGGATTGGAGTTCTGGGTGGTTAAATACCCCAGAATTCCTAACTCTCCTATTGGCTTTGAAGTATGGTGTAGTGGATACAGCATGCAACTGCCACCTTGTTGGCCAGTGTTCGAGTCCCCTGGTGGGTTCAGTGTCTAAAAGTTATAATATATATATATATATAGTAGCCAGAACGCACTTCTCAGCCTACTATGCAAGGCCCGATTTGCCTAATAAGCCAAGTTTTCCTGAATTAATATACTTTCTCTAATTTTTTTCTTATGAAATGATAGATACCCATTTCATTATGTATGAGGTCAATTTTTTTTATTGGAGTTAAAACTAACGTAGATATATGACTGAACCTAACCTATCTTTGTAGGTTAGGTTAGGTAGCCGAAAAAGTTAGGTTAGGTAGGTTAGGTGGTCGAAAAATCATTAATTCATGAAAACTTGGCTTATTAGGCAAATCGGGCCTTGCATAGTAGGCTGAGAAGTGCGTTCTGGCTACTAGGTACGACATATATATATGTGTGTGTATGTGTGTGTGTGTATATATATATATATATATATATATATATATATATATATATATATATATATATATATATATATATATATATAATATATATATATATATATATATATATATACACACACATACATATACACATATATATATATATACACACATACATATACACACACACACACACACACACACACACATAAGGAAAAACCAGCCTATGACTGCAATAACATAAATATCAGCATAAATATTCCTTGATAAACAACAATGATCAATCAATCACCCTATCAGTCCTAGAACCCACACGTATGTCTCTGCAGGTAATCCAGCCTATAGTTGTAACTCTATACTTCAGTATAAATACTCCTTGGCACAAAAATGGTAACCAATCACGCACCTTTCACTGCGTCTTGCACGCTAATGACAACCAAACCCTCTACCAACTCCCTACAAGTAGTTAATAAGAACTTCTTTTCCACATCTGGAAGTTCACTATCCTGACATCTTCAGGTTTTCCTAGAATCATCTACCAGGGTCCTCTGCAGCTCTCCCGGCTGCTACACCATGAATTCTTCCTTGAGCAACAATGGTGCTTCACCACTGGAATTACAGAAGCATGTGAAACTTCATTCCACTGCTCCTCTTCTCACAGCTTAAGGTCCTGCTCCTCACTGTATGGCTGCTCTTCCACAGAGCTCAGTGCCTTCCACAACCTTGGAGTCTCATCAACTACCCCCTCTCTGCTGGCTTTGAAGTTCTCAGCAAATCCTTCCCCAGACAAACCTGCAACCCATTTACATGCCAGTAAAAATGTTCCTCTACAAACATATAACTAACATAAAGTTCACAATAAATGTTTCACTTGACATCTCCCTGCTTTCTACATGCTGTGAGGTGACTCCCCCACGTTTGGGCTGGTCCATTTTCTGCCCTCCCTGGGAGCCTTCCGCTTCCCGGGCGGCCCCCTCACTCAGTCGCCCACCAGTGGTTGGAGTGGATAAATGTCGCTCTGCCCTCAGAGACGTTCCTCCATCTTTTCTCTCGTATTTTGGCCTTCTGCCTCATCAAAACATGCCTAATGTACTCACTAACAATTACTATGATCGCTGGGCACACAATCAAATACAGACAATCACTATTAACTAGTTAAATTTGGGCTTACCACAATAAGGTCTCCTGCAGGGCGCTCTCCCTATCGACCCCCTCCCCGCTCAGCTCGTTGTCGCCGTGTGGGGGCTTAGTGGGCGGCTGCCGGAGTGTGATGCTCCTTGGGACAGTCCTCTGTCCGTTTCTAGCCTTGTGCTCCTGCTGCCGTCCTCTCCAATTCTGCTGGGCATCTTTTCCTTTTCCTTCTGTTTCGTTTTTCTCCCCCCTCTTCTCCTATCTGCTTGCCGTTTCCTGCCGACCTTTTGCTCGTTCTGGTTCTTCCCTTGGACTTCTTCTATTTTGACGCCCGGGTGCTTGAGGAGGCATACTCTTGCACTCGTAGAACTGCAGTACCCGACGTCGAGAGCGAGGGGAACCTTTTATTGTCAATCCCCACTTCGTCACTGAACCCGATCTCGACGGACTGTCGGTTTCTTAAGGTGGCGTTTGTGGGGCGTATACTCACGACGCACCCCTAGGAGGCCCCGACAAGATCGGCGATAGCTTCTTGTTGGGTGTCCTGCCTCTAATTGTGGCTCCATGGTGGGTGTGGGGGCACATTCGTGAGTGAATTCTTCTTTCGTCAAGATGATTACCCCTGCTTCGGCTTCTTCTGGTTTACCTTCTCAGGCTCGTGGGGTGGGCGACCAAGCCCCCGAGTCGGTCCGTATTGGAAGACCGGGCTCTGTAGCCTCCGCTGCATTGGGCCCCGACCTTGCTCCTCCTTTGGCCTCTCTGACTCCTTCCTCTGGCTCCCCTCCCTCCTCTGTGGTTGGGTCGAGCCCCAAGCCCCCAGTGGTGACTACCTCGTCCCCTGGCGCGGCTCCTTCTCTGGTTGTAACTACTGCACCTTTTAACCCCTCTCTCTCTGGGGGTTCTCACCGCCGTCCTCGTCACGGCCGCCCTCGCTCGATTCCTTCCAGTTCTGCTACCTATTAAGCCATGTTTGGTCCCGCTTCGTGGGCCAAATATTTTGATCTCCCTCTTGATTCTGCGCCTCCTGACGATTTCTCCCTCCATCGACATCTCGTTGATTCCGTGGATGCCTCCATTACTTTCAACCCCACTCGTCTCGGTACACGTGTCGTTGCTGCTCCTTCTCGGGATGCTGCTTCCCGCTTGGCTGCCTTATCCTGCCTTGGCGAGACCCCCGTTCGGGTCTCGAAGAACGCTCAGTTGAATGCCAGTGTTGGCACTATTTTGCTCCCGCCCCATGTTGCGACCGGTGTTCGGGACCTGCGCGACTGCCACGACGATATTCGCCATATCCTCACTGCCCAGGGCCATTCTATTCTCCAGGTGGACACGTTTACTCGTCCCCCTCGTGGTAGTCGCCGTCAACCCCTCCGGGTTGTGAAGATTACCTTTCATGGTAGGACCCTTCCACCCTCTGTCATTCTTGCTGGTGCCAGGTGCTCTGTCCAGGAGTACATTCCTTCTCCTCGGCTCTGCAACAAGTGCTGGAGGTTTGGGCATGGTGCCCTCCGCTGCTCCGGGACTGTCTCTCTCTGTCCTTTGTGTGGTGGCGAAGGTCACTCTAAGTCGGAGTGCGCTTCTCCCCAGGCTCGTTGCCTCAACTGCGGTGAGGCCCATCCTACCTTCTCCCGTGCGTGTGTCCATTACAAGCTTGAGGCAGCTGTCCTCAACTTGAAGCACCGGGAGCGTTTATCTTTTCCTGAGGCGAGGCGCCAGGTTCGCCGGCTCCCGCCTTATGCTAATATCTCTTATGCTCGCGTGTTGCGCTCTTCCTCTCCTCGTCCTTCCCGCCTTCCTCAGACTCACAACCGTTTCCGGGCCTTGGACCCTGATGCGCCCACTGCCCCCTCCTCTGTCCCTTTGGGTTCTCTCCCGAAGGATCCTCCTCCTGGTCCTCTGTCTGGGGTTCTCCTTCCTTCTACCCGGTCTGTCGTGTCTTCTGTGTCTTCTTCCTCGTCCCCCTCCGATCCTCCTTCCCATCCTCTTCCTCCATCTATCGGCTCTCCCCACCGCCTGTCGGTGCGGGCGGATGTCCATCGCTCTCCTAACGGCCGTCGTGTGTGCTCTCGTTCGGCTTCTCCTGTTGAGACACTGGAATCCGTTGCCCGGTACGTAGTTGCTGGGACACCGGTCTCTTTAAGTCAGAAGCGTAAGCCTGGCTCCTCTCCTTCCTCTTCCCCGGCGGGTAAGAAGGCTTCGCTTTCTTCCTCGGCTCCTCCTTCTGGCTCTCTTGCTCCTTCCCCTCCCGTTTCAGTGCTTGCGCCCCCTGTTCCTGCTATGGAGGTTTCTTTGGCCCCTGCTTCCCTTTCGGTTGCTGCTCTTGCTGGGGTGTGCTCCCCTCTTTCTACTCCCCCTCTTCCTGCTGCTGTCCTTGACTGCTCCTCTCCGTTGTCTCCTCCTCTTCCTCCTCCTCCTCCTCCTCCTCCGGACCCTGCCCGCCCACCTCTGATCTGTTCTCCCGTTTCCTTCCCTCCGTCTTTGCTCAGTTTACCCATGCCCCCTAACCCTGACTTTGCTGACCCTGATCCCGACCCTGATATTCTTTAACGTGCTCTGTTGCTCTTTCGCCTTTGTTTCTTCCTTGTTCTCTGTTTTTGTCCTTTCTCTTCTCGTCGTTGTCCATTCTTCAATGGAACGTTCGAGGTTATTACGCCAATTTCCTCGAACTCCAACTTCTGATTTCGCGGTTTTCGCCCCTTTGTGTCTGTCTCCAGGAGCCAATGCTTGGTGCTCGTCCTGGTCGTTTTCGTGGCTATTCCTTTCTCTCCCCCCCCCCAGCCATTGCTGGGGCTTCTAATTCTTCTGCTCTCTTGATTCGGGCTGATGTTCCCTTTGTTCCTTTACTTTTTCCTTCGCCTCTCCATTGTTCTGCTGCTCGTATCTTTGTGGGGAAATGGTACACAGTTTGTTCCATTTATCTCCCCCCGAGTGTCCCGCTCTCTCTTCCTGATTTGAAACACCTCCTAGACTCCTTGCCGGAGCCTGTGCTCCTGCTGGGTGACTTCAATTGTCGTCATTCTCTTTGGGGTGACGTTCTGACGAATACCCGGGGTCGCCTCCTAGAGCCGTTTCTCCTCTCTTCTTCCCTGTCTCTTCTGAATTCTGGTGAGCCCACTCATTTGGACTCTCGAACTCGCACCCTTTCTTGTCTTGATCTTTCTCTCTGCTCTTCTTCTCTTTACTTAGATTTCACGTGGCAGGTTCTTGATGACCTCCATGGAAGGGATCATTTCCCCATCCTTGTTTCCTTTTTCTCTTTTCGCCCTTCCCTCTCTTTCCCTAGGTGGCAGTTTGCTAAGGCGGACTGGACCCTATTTTCCCTCAGTGCTACTCTCTCTGACCTCTCCCTTCTGCCCCTCTCTCGCGCTCTCCTCCTTTTTCATGACACTGTCTTCAACGCTGCCCTCCGCTCTATTCCTCGCTCTTCCTCTCGGGGTCCACGGAAGTGCGTTCCCTGGTGGAATGCGGACTGTGCTCGGGCTGTCCGCTGTAAGCGTGCAGCCTGGAAGAGGCACCGCCGTAGGCAGACGACCGATTCTTTTCTTTTCTTTCGGAAAGCGAGTGCGGTGGCCCGTAGGGCCATCCGTACGGCTAAACGTGAATGTTGGGCATCTTATGTCTCAACAATTACGTCCGAAACCCCTCTGGCCCAGATCTGGAAGCGTATCCGCAAGATAGCGGGTAAGTTCGTTCCCGATGTTTCTCCGGTCCTTCACCTCCATGATACTCTTGTGGCGGACCCGTTGCAGGTCGCTTCCGAACTGGGTTCCCACTTTTCTTCTGTTAGCTCTGGTCTTCATCTTCCCCAATCTTTCCTTCTTCGTAAACCTGTCCTTGAGTCTCGTCCTTTAGATTTCTGCACTCATCTTCAGCTTCCCTATAATGATCCCTTCTCTCTCTCTCTGAACTTCGTTCTGCCCTGGCCCTCTGCGGTTCTACGGCGGCGGGCTCCGATGGTATTCATTATGAGATGCTTCGCTATCTCCCTCCGGGCACGTCTCAGTATTTACTGAGTCTGTATAATCGGATCTGGGAGTCGTCGTCAGTCCCTGAGGACTGGCTCGATGCCGTTGTCCTCCCTGTTCGCAAACCGGGGTCTCTGGGTACTTCCCCTAAGGACTTTCGCCCTATTGCTCTCACAAGTTGTGTCTGCAAACTCTTTGAACGTATGGTTAACGTTCGTCTGATGTGGTTCCTGGAACACCATCACCTCCTCTCCCCTTCTCAATTTGGTTTCCGCAAGTGCCGCAGCACGACAGATGTCCTGGTGAACTTGGAGGTCTATATTCGTACTGCTTTTGCTGCGAAGACCTCCGTTGTTGCCGTCCTTTTTGACCTAGAAAAGGCTTACGACACCACTTGGCGTTATCATATCCTCTCTCAACTTCATTCTTTTGGCCTTCGTGGTCATCTCCCTCTCTTTCTCCGCAGCTTCCTCTCTCGTCGTTCCTTTCGGGTGCGCCTTGGTACCGCTCTCTCTCCCTCTTTTCAGCAATACGAAGGTGTGCCCCAGGGTAGTGTTCTGAGCACTACTCTTTTTCTTGTTGCCCTCAGTGGTCTTCTTTCCTCTCTTCCTTCTGGTGTCTTCTCCGCTCTCTATGTCGATGATCTTACCCTTTGTTGTCAGGGTGATGATTCGCCTCTCCTTCAACGCCGGCTTCAACTTGCAATTGATGCCGTGTCGTCTTGGGCCACAGGTCATGGCTTCAAGTTCTCTACTTCTAAGACTTGTGCCATGACTTTTACGCGGAAACGGGTTGTTCTTCGTCCCTCTTTGTCGCTTTATGGTCATCCCCTTGAATACAAAGATTCCGCGAAGCTTTTGGGGTTATTCCTTGACACTCGTTTGTCTTGGTATCCCCATATCTCTTACCTCCGTGTTGAGTGCTCTAAGGCCCTTACCCTCCTTCGGGTCTTGTCCCATACTTCTTGGGGGGGCAGATAGGCGCACTCTCCTTGCTTTACATTCCTCTCTCGTCCTGTCTAAGCTCGATTATGGTTGCCCTGCTTACTCGTCTGCTTCTCCTTCTACTCTTCGCCGTCTTGATGCTTTGCACCATACTGGGTTGCGCCTCAGTTCTGGTGCCTTTCGTTCGACTCCCATCCTTAGCTTGTATGTTGACACTGGCTTCCTGTCTCTCCAGGACCGCCGTGATCGCTACTGTCTTCGCTATCTTGCGCGGTCCTTGCAACATCCTTCCTCTCGCCTCTGTCGTGCTTTAACTTTTACCCCTCCTGCGGTTCCTGTTCCTCTTCACCACCTCCCTCTTTCTGTCCGGTTATCTCGCCTACAGGATTCTCTCTCCGTTCATATTTCTGATGTTTCTCCTCGTGTTGTTCCTTCTTTGCCCCCGTGGAGGGTCCCTCTTCCGCGGTTTTGTACTTCCTTGACCCGTATCACTAAAGCTTTTACCCCTCCTACGGTTCTCAAACGCCTTTTCCTCGAGCACTTTTCTTCTCACTCCCGCTCCGTTTCTGTCTTCACCGATGGGTCTAAGTCAGCGGACGGTGTTGGCTACTCTGTTGTTTTTCCTGATCGCACTTATATGTGTCGCTTGCCTCCGGAGACTAGCATCTTTACAGCAGAACTTTATGCTATTCTCTATGCTCTTCGTCTCCTGCTTTCTCGTTGTCAGTCCTCCTTTGTGGTTGTTGTTGACTCTCGTAGTGCCCTCATGGCTCTCGGGTCCTTTAATCCGGTTCATCCAGTAGTTGTCGAGATCCAGCATTGGCTGTTTCTCGTTCACAGTAAATTTAAGTCGGTTGAGTTTTGTTGGGTTCCCAGCCATATTGGTGTGTCTTTAAATGAGCGTGCGGATGCTGCCGCTAAGGAAGCTGTCCGCTCTTGTCCCATCTCTCGTAAAGGCATTCCGTATTCCGACTTTTACCCAGTTATCCATTCCTCAGTTCTTACCCGTTGGCAGGCTTCTTGGTTGTCTGTTACTGGTAACAAGCTACGTACTCTTAAATGTTGTGTTTCCTCGTGGCCGTCCTCCTTCCACCGTAACCGGCGGTGGGAAACAGCTCTGGCGAGGTTGCGTATTGGCCATACTCGCTTAACCCATGGTCACTTGATGGAGCGCCGCCCTGCTCCTTATTGTCCTAGTTGCATTGTCCCTCTTACGGTCGTGCATGTCCTTCTTGAATGTCCTGACTTCCAGGACGAGCGTGTGTCTTGCTTTCCGACCGCCCCTCGCGGTCACCTGTCCCTCGATAGAATTCTTGGTGACTCGGATACTTTTGATATCGTTCGCCTTATGCGTTTTTGTTCTCGTATTGGCATCCTTGGTGATATTTAGCGCCCTCTGATTATTTTGCGTATTTGATGGTGCTACATAGCCTTCCCGGTTTGGTGCCTTCTTTTGATAATTACTTACTTCATCATATTGTCTGGTCCGGCTACTGTGCTTATCATACAAATACCTATTATTACAAAAGTTGTCATAGCTTTTAATACTGGAGCTTTCAGGTTTCTGGCCATGTCTTAGTTCTACTAAACCTGAAGTAATTTCTTTAATTTCTATGTTTCTAATAATTTCATTAGATAATGCAAAGTCACAATCAGTGTTTTCTTTCCTGCAATCCTTATTGGCCAATTGATGTACGAAGTCATATTTTCCAATTCCATCATGGGATGGAATCCACACAAATTTTATACAATGGTTATTATCATTGGCAAAAATTACTTTCCATTAATATTACAAGCATAAATTGTGATGGGTTATTTAAAGACTGCAGAGCACTTTTAGTCACAAAATATCACCCCACCCCCATGGAGCTTAATGTATTTAGTAGCTAGATAAATACCCAATAGCTCAGTCTGTCGTGCTTTCCCAGTCGTTCAATCTCTGTGTACTAGGCATGATCATTTAATTCCCTTTATATACTGCACATGCACAATCTTTTCTACGGGTGCCTAATTGCACAGATCCATCAGTAAAGGCATAGGATTCAGTTGGTTTGAGATTTTGAAGACGACTGTCAATAGTTTCTAGTGTTATACATCTCATAGTTTGTGTTATACATCTCATAGTTTGTGTTATACATTTGTTTTACACTGATGGATGTATAATGTATAGAGACCTGCACATTTTTCCAAGGGGGAATATAGTGAACAGTTTTATCAAGACAGAGACATTCAGTTTCATAAGATTATTGGCACAACAACTGAGCCACACACTGTAAGGCGCTTTTTGCGGATTGATTGAACAGTCAGAATTGTTTAGAATGGATCTCAATTTAATTTGAATAGAGTTGAGGGAACCATTATTTTTCAAAGTTTTGGCACAAAATGTTGTTGTTGTTAAAGATTGGCTACCTGGAACTTTTTGTTCCAGGTAACACGGGCTATGGTGAGCCCGTATGGCACAAAACATAGTTTTATGTTGAACTATTCTCTCGTAAATAGAAGGTAATCTTAGTTCCGTTCTCATGTTAACAATTCTGACAGTTCTAGGACAACCCAGGATGATGCACATGGCATTTTTTTGTACTACATCTAGGCCTTGTAGTTGTTTAGGTGTTAAATTAAGAAGATACAAGGCATAATAATCAACAGCAGATCGTATAAAGGCAATATAAAAACTACGAGCATATCTTATGTTAATGCCAAATCCCTAACTCACAAGAGTTTTGAGAGGTTTAAGACGCTCAACAAGTTTTTGCGAAAGTTGCTGATGAGATTTGTATCAGTAACCTTGATTCCAAACTATCTATAAGACTCAAAAGTCTCCACGGGCACTCCATTAATAGTATAGTTAACATGAAGAGAATGGGGAAAAAAGAGCTCTTGTATTATCAACAGAGATTATGAGGCCACATTCTACTACTTTCTTGGAAAATACGTCAAGTAACGTTTGTAGTCTTAGTTTACTGTTTGCCATAAGACAAATATCATCAGCATAACATATAACAGTTTTAGTAGATTGTACAGGCATGTCATGGATAAGTTTGCACATAAGTATATTAAAGAGCATAGGGCTTAGGACACAACCTTGAGGTGTGCCTAGTTTGAATGCATCCGTTCTTGTACTTTTAACTCCTTTAAATAGGACACTAGCACGCCTGTTGGATATGTAGCTCTTTATCCAACTCAGATTACCTTCGATTCCAAATTCAGCAGGTTTCTCTAAT